>NC_084641.1:33322657-33662032 GCF_019802595.1 Syngnathoides biaculeatus
CACACACACGCAGATTATTATTTTAAGAAATGACGTCCATTCATTCATCGTTCCATCCATTTTCTACTGCTTATCTGAGGTTGGGTCACAGGGGCAGTAGCTTTAGCAGGGATGCCCAAACTTCCCTCTCCCCAGTCACTTCATCAAGCTTGACGTGTTCCCAGGCCGGTCGAGGAACGTAATCGCTCCACCGTGTTCTGGTTGTCCCCGGGATTTCCTTCCGATGAGACGTGTCCAGAACACTACCAGGGAGGTGTCCAGGAGGCACATTTCTTTGTAATGAGACTTCGTCACAGTACATCAGTTGCATGTACCACAGTTTTTATGCCGGATGTCCAACTTGATGTAGCCTGCTGGGTTTTTTTTCTTTTTTTTTACCATTTCCCAGGTTTGGGTTTGGGGATCCACAGTGGTTGCCAGATGTGCTGACTCCTAGATACCCCAAAACCATCCCATGCACAAAGGAAATATCACATAGGTCAAACTAAAAATGATCAAATAATTCAATCTGATTTCGATGACATTTCTAGACTCCCATATCCTTTTCAGGGTCTTAGTAAACTGGAACCTCCGGCAGACTTTGCATACACCTTGCAGCCCTGCAGAGTTGCCCACCCTTGAGCTACAGATATCAATTTCCAATTTTGCACGTGGTATTTTTGGGGGGAAATGTAAAATTTGTTTCATGAAAGTCTCTTAAGCCATCCTTTCACACTTTTTTGTTTCATATTCCTCAAGATTGAACCATCAACTCTGCTGCTCAAACAGCTTTTTAGTGGCACTTGACAATGGCGTTAGAGAAAATAAACAGTGCTGTGTGTGTGTGTGTGTGTGTGTGTGTGTGTGTGTGTGTGTGTGTGTGCGTGTGCGTGTGCGTGCGTGTGTGTGCTCGTGTACAAGTGTGTTTTGGATCTCCCTTCCAGCACATCCACTCATCTCTGGTTATAATGTGCTCTTGAGTCTTTAAGTAACTGAGACTCATGATGAATGCTTGCAAAGATTAGCGCTGTGCATTTATACACACACAAACGCACGCACGCTGTCTCATGTTATTCTCTGTCTCAGCCCATTCACAGGGGGAATCCCTCCCTGTGTGAATGTCTGGGTATATGTTTGCATGCGTCTTGCCTCCCGGGTGCTTGCCTCATTTTCATATTTTCATATTTTTACCATTGATAACACATTTTGGCTTTTTGTTTCATGAATGGCTCACCTGTCAGAGTGCAACAAAGGGAGCTGTATTTAGTTAGTCATGGTGCTATCTGTATTTTCTCCAGATGCCACATACCTTAATTTAAAGAGTTTAATGTGTCCTGAAGTATAATGCCCACTACAAAAATCTGGAAAACCCTTCTACCAATGTACAATGCGCACCACCAGTTTTCCGCTACCCATATGTTCAGAATATTAGGAATGATCTATTTATATTTTGTTAGGTCTGTCGTTGTATTGTTTTCCAAAAAAAACTGTCCATACAACAGTCATTAATAATAATCATTTTGCATGTGCTGATGTAGCGGGAATATAATTTTGGGATAGGCCACAGGTCACGCTTGTCCGGGTCCCTGTAATTGAACAGAATCCCTCGACTAGCTAAAATAAATGCTCAATGATGGCACAACATTTTAACACAGTTGATAGCACACATTACAGTCTAAAAATATAAACTATTTAACACTGTTTATTAAACACTGTATTAAGTATTTGTGCATAAAATGTTTGTGCATAGTGCAGTTTATCCACTACCTTACACATCCTTGGCCAAGCCTTCAAAAGAAGTATTATGACTCATCTCCAATCCGAAAAAGATCCATAGTAGCTACCTTTGGTGCATCGCTGTGGAACTCATCATTGATGAGTTGAAAATTGTTTTTAATCCCAAGAGTTTGTTGCCCAGCGCAGCCTCTCCACCTCCAATCTGTAGCAGCTTTCAGTATGGTTTCAGGTGGCTATAAAAACAACATGAGCTCAAACTACGTAACTGCGTAATGGTCACATTTTTAAAAAAAGCAAGCATTTCAATGGATCTTTCCGACTGGCGATCTTCAGCTCCGCCCGTCCTAGCTACAGTTGCCATGCCCCACAATCTTCCAAAACGGCGACTGAACATAACAGGTTTGAACTGGATTCTCTATCGCGTATTACAGATAATATTGGGGTATGTTTTTTCCCAAATGTGTCAGCCTTGTCCAAGAGAGTTCTACAGAGAGGTCTCAACTATTACACGCAAGGATATGTACACAGAATTAAGATTTTGGACGGAGCAGGACGTAATGTCAGAGTTACAGCGAAACATTGGCAATCGATGTAAAAAAAAAGCTTGATGCCTCACAAACTTCATATTGAAATCCAACAGGATAAAATAGTGGAATTGTACTCTGCATATAAATCAGGGTGAGTACTTTTTACTTGGAAAGATAACGAGTAATATCATTGTAGTCTTTATAAGTGAGTGGGTGTATTCATTTGACTTGGCTCGTAATGGAACCCAGTTCCCTGTCTTAAAAGTCTGATCCGATACAAATAGGCAAATGGAGATTTCTCTTGCATGACATCGCGCATTTACGTATCACTAACCCGAATATTCGGCATAAAACATTACACACTTCATTCAGCAGGTCAATAATACACTAACAAAGTGAAAGTTGTTCTCCTGCAATGTAAAAAGCACCGATAATAATGAAACTAAACTCAGAGAAGATACTTCTCCCTCACTTCCCTTCAAACATTCAGCCTTCTGTTTGTTGATATTGTCCACACTTAGTTGTACGCGCTCTCTTACGCTAGCCTTAATCCACCGTAGACACTTCGCCAACTGTGTTTTAGGCTTTGGAAAATCAATCAACCAGGCCCCTTGTAACCTTGTAAAATTTGTGCAATTTTTTCGAGAAATTACGGCATCAGTTGGTTCTCCACAGTGGAGATTAATGTTTAAAACCCTGAGCAATTCATGAAGTAATTTGCAATGTACTGTTTGATTTATTGAGTATCTGTCATATTGTTGAGGAGTTGGAGATACTGATATATGCACCAGTTCATTGGATAGACCTGCAGAGTATAAAGAAATTAGAAAATAATATATATAGAATATAATCATACAATTGTATTTAACCGTCAACAAAAGTGTTCTAAACAGCTTTTTTAATAATGTCCACTGAAGAAAATGCATCCCCAGACAGTAATATTCCCAAATAAGTAATTACCTTATAAATACAATGAGACATATTTAGAAGTAACCACTTGACCATGCAGAGATAGAAAGCATGTTTTGTGACGGAGCACATAGCACACTGCTGCTATTATCACTGAGTGTTGGAGTACACTACAATTACAAAAATGACTAACTTTTGCAAGTGCACTCCTCATTATACTGTAGATAAATCATTGCATGGTTAATGTCAGAATCATACCTTTGTACAAAAAAACACTGATTTGTGCTTTTACAATTTGCATTTCAATGAATAGCTTTACAATTACAAGTTTAAATAAAGCATCCACTGCTGATGATCAGTCCAGCCTGGCTCTGTCTTCACTGAATGTGTCTGGGAAGGCCTGATATGTGCGACACGGTTAACGTCTGTATATTTGTGTGTCGCATACAGGGTCAAACCCACCTGCTGTGTGGCCGTGTGCTGACTGACAGCCCTGGTGTGCCTGTACAATAGCTGATATTTTCTGTGCCTCTGACTGTATCAACACAAAGCGGGATGGCTCCCTCATGCAGAACTCACAGTATTGATCACTCGCCTAAGATGCCACAGCCTCGCTCTTTGTGCTGTGCTCTTTTCTCTCCTGCCTATCAATACGTCTTTGTTTTGATTTGTACCCATTGACAAATCACTCCGGCCCGTTGCCTTTGTAAGGTTGTCAATCAAGTGGAAGGTCTTGCCTTATTGGATCCTTACACAGTGCAAACGTTCACAATCCAAGCTTCAAGACTAGCTCTGAGTCTGAGTTGTGCTGCAGGACAAAAATGCACCACAGCGCTTTAACGACTCGAGAAAACAAAATAAAAGATTAACGTGAAAAGAGTTGTGATTTTTCTCTTTCACGATGTGTGTATTTTGGGGGTATTTTTTTTGCATAAATTATCATGTCACATTCAGTAAAATGTACATTTGAGAAAGATTCTGTGTTACAAATTTGCTATTCTTGGAAAAATATAAATTACTTAAATGAGAGAAAAAAAGTTAAAGAAGAAAAAGCCTGGAATATATCATACTGAATTATGATAACTGTGTGAAAGAAACATGCACCATTTTCTCATTAGAAAAATTTTGTAATTTATAATCTTTGAGCAGAGTTCATTTGACTAAATTGACCCCAAAACAATAATGAAAACACTGTAAGTTAGCAATTACGTGTCAAGGTTGTTTAACACATGCTGGAATACGTTGCTTTACATTACAGCTAAGGCCAACTTCAAATTTATAACTTGTAGTATTATCTTGATTCTTTGGGCTGACAGCGTGGGCGTCCATCAAGCTGTCAGCAGATAAAAGTCTCATGAAGACATTAAAGCTCATTTTCCAATTGAGGAACTCACAGAATGTGACTTGAGTCCCGCCAGGGCCACTCCTAGATGACGCGCCATGGCTTCGTCCCAATGCCGAGAGCTCCACCGGGCCTCATTTAAACAACGAGACGCTGTAATTTCACCAGCGATGGAAATCTGATATTTTAATCACTGCTACATGAGCGATCATATGACATCAGCACAGCCTGTGACATTCACATTTTGTTTGTTGTTACATTTTAATGTATGTCCCTCTCCATATCATCCAATTACATCATTGCGTTTCAATCCTGCTATACATCATGCTGATTCGCGTGAGGTCACTCAAAGGTTTTGCAATGGAATTTTCATGTTCTAGGTCTTGTAAAACCATTTTTGGAAAACTCCAATGGAATAAAAACCTACCAATGACCTCATCAGGTGTATTAATAGTTGGTTTTACTTTTAACTTCGCCTCCCGATGTGTCCATGATTCTTCATTTGCTTCTCCTATTATATACTCTTAAAAAATGACTTTCTTCAGTTTTTCTTAAAATGGCCCGATGCCCATATAACATCACCTGTGGCTTTGCCACAGACTGGACTGGTTCTTTGGACAAACAGCATGAGCAATGAATCAGCAATGTGACGGCGTTGTCATGCGCTTACTGTCAAGTAAAACACAATCTTTATTGTCTGATCTCTATCCTGGGACTTTAGTGGAATTCCAATTTGTGAGGATTGAGATTCAAATTTTTCCTCAATCAATCAAGAAATAAAAATCATTTGATGATTTTGTTTGTGATGTTTTTTTGCCCTCAGCGACCTCTGTCTGCAATAGTTAGAGCATTTTTAACTGACATGAATGTGTGAAACAAAATTTTGATAACAGGTGAGGAGCACATTGAGTTTGTATTTGTTTGTGAAAAGGTTCTATTTATTGATGACAGATTCAGATTCAGATTCTCACTGAGCCAAAGTGTATTTGAGAGCATTGGGAAAACAATCTTTGGCCCTTAGTAGCCACAAGCAGATACAAGCAGATGTGTTTATCCCACACTTCAGTGCATCCGTTCATACGTGGCCTGCTGCCATGAGTCAGCGGTGGTGGTCAGAGGTTTCCACATCTAGACACAACAGTCTTGTCCGGTAAAAACAAGTCTGTGATGCCTCAGTCTTCCTATATTGTCTGGGAGGATTCCTAGTTGGGAGAGGCCTATTGTTCCTGCATCTTTGTAGTGCAGGTTCATCGCAGTTGAGGGGATTTCCTCCCTTGTGGATATTTTTAAACCTGTGTGTGAATTCAAGGGAGTTCTGTGTAATGCTGGGGCACACGTGTCAGGTCACGTGGTCCAAGATGATGTGTGGAAGTTGGGTAGGAGTGAGATTGAATCAAGGGAACGCTTTGTTGAGTTCAGACTCGCATGTCACACTAGCAGCTTGCTTAATTGTGACGGACGTTAGGAGCCGATAGCTCAAATTTCACGGCGCATTTCCGGTTTGACAGCTCCAGTGGGTTATTTGAAGGCAAATCCACTTTAAATGTGGCTCCTTTAAGTGTCTCAAGGAGCTTCGGCATGCCACCTGGAGGTCTCTGACCTCTTGGGGAAATGATCTCCTCCAGGTCCCTCCCTCCGACAGCTGTCAATGGAGGCCTCCATGCAGCGGACAGGCGACTGGGTGGCTGGGGTGAGACGATGGAATAGACAGGTCAGATCCAGAAGGGGCTGTCACCTCGCCATCAAATCACCAGTGAAGTCTTCTTCCGGATGACTACCACCCTGTCACCTTAGTTGATGTCACATGACACTGCTCAGTGACCTTTTGCAATGTTTTCTGTCAAAGATATATGTGCATGTGTCTTTTTTCCCAAATGATACTGGCTGGTTCTCAGAAATTAATGTCAGAACTCAGAATTGGTCCCTGTTCAGTTTTTAATGGTTTGCCGATTGTCGGGGTAAAATGTATTAAGCTTGTTGTTTTTATGAAATAACAACAACAGTTTAAACAAGTTTAAAAACTGTTTTCCGCTAACGTCCCCAAATCAGTCTGGCACGTATTACAATCGTTAACTAATTACAAGCGATGACCCCACCCAGTGGACGACAATAGTGGGCTAGCCAACCTAAACAGCTTTTACTGCAGACTTTAAAAGGACACTTTCACTCCTCACACCCACCATACTGCACCACGATGGCTTGAATACTTCTGACTTCTGCGTTGACCATCCACAAACAAGACGTGAGATGCATCTTCAGACAACAAAAGACTAACAAAGTGGAGACCCCAGAACTTGTGTCCTCATCCTGCCTCAAATTCTGCCCAGACCAACATGCTCCAGTCTTCACATAGCTCTTCAGCAGGTCTCGAGAATTGTTTGAAGTACCAATCTGCTTCAAACACTTCATCATCGTCCAGTCCCCAAGAAACCTTCAATCTCGAGTCTAAATGACTACAGGCTTGTTGTCTTGACATCGGTGGGCATGAAGTCCCTTGGACTACTCGTGCTGGACCACCTCAAGAACGTTACTGGTCCCCAGCTGGACCCACTGCAGTTTTCCTACTTAGCTAACAGGTCTGCAGATGATGCAGTCAACATGGGTCTGCACTTCATAGTTTAACATCACGACATCGTCGGAACCTATGCCTGTTTTTGGACTTCAGCTCTGTGTTCAACACCATCATCCCTGAACGCCTCTCCTCCAAGCTTCTCCAGCTCAGCATCTCTTCTGCCACCTGCCAAGAGTGCCAAGATACAGCAAGTGAGGCTGGGGGACACCACCTCATCCACACGCACCATCAGCACCAGGGCACCCCAAGGTTATGCCCTTTCTCCGCTGCGCTTCTCGCTCTACACGAACAACTGCACCTCAAGGCTGTCAAACTCCTAAAGTTCACAGATGATACCACAGTCATTGGGATCATCAAAGATGGTGATGAGTCTGGGTTGTGACAGAAAATGGAGAGGCTGGAGCTTTGGTGTGCCAAACACAACCTGGAGCTGAACGTAATAAAGACTGTAGCGATGACTGTGGACTTCAGGTGGTATTCTTCACCACAGCTGTCCCTCACACTGTCCAGGTGTCTTATATCAACTGCCGAGACCTTCAAGTTTCTGGGAATCACAGTGTCAGAGGCCCAGAAGTGGGAGACAAACATCAACTCCATTCTCAAAAAAGCCCAGCAAAGGATGTACTTACTGGTGTTTCTGAGGTGAGCTGCTGAGACAGTTATACATTGCGATCGTTGAATCAGTACTGTGTATTTCCATCACAGTCTGGGTTTGACTGCCACAAAAAAGGACCAACCGCGACTGCAACGGACAATCAAAACTACTGAATGCATTGTCAGCATCACCCTACCCACCCTTGAAAACTTATACAACACCCGAACTAGTACAGGAGCGGGAAGGATCCTATTGAACCCTCACATGCTGGCAACCATCTCTTCCAGCACCTTCCATAGATAGGTAAGACAGATGAATGCAAACCAAAACTAGTAGACATTCCAATAGCTAATTTACAATACCACTGCAACACGCTGCCAATTTTCTGCCTCAAGTTTGTTGTACCATCCTGCTGGGTCAATTAGTATTATATGCGATCAACCGCTATTCCTGCTGCTACTACACATGACTAGTCACTTTAAACTGTATACACTCCTTGAGGTCTTGACACTCTTTACAGAATGGTCATTGCACTGGGCTATCACTCTAATAGGCATTCTAACTGCACTAAATGCTAGAAGACTCTGCATCCTTTGCACATCTGTGAGTTGCAAAAATGCTCCCTGTCAATTGACTGTCTATTATTTTTCATACTCAATGTGGATGTCGTATTAGGTTGTGTACAATTTCTGCAACCAAATTCCTTGTGTGTTGTTAAACATACTTGGCCAATAAAGGTGATTCTGATTCTGATAAAGTCAAAATATGAGGAGCTCTCTCTGAGTGTCTTCAGGACATGTAGCTAAAAGTAGACCAGCGGTGCTTCAAGTCAAAGGTTTCCACCTCCCATATGGTGCAGTACAACCGTCTCAACATACAAAGGCAACATGACATCACCAAATTGTTGAACGGTGAGTCATGAAGCTGGTCAACTCTTGAATGTCTTTTTCACACACTATTTAACGTTCTAATGGAATCAGACCCCCTTATGCCTTGAGGGATTTACATTCCAACAACTACACTTATGTCTTTACCATCACCATTTTATTTACATGCTGATAATCACAAGGTCTGTATCCTATGTCACTGTAACTAATTTGCTCTCACGGAATGAGAAAAAGTTTACTAGATCGAAACTTGTGAAATTATTAATTTGTTACAGTTTTGTAATTGTTTTACACCCAATGATGAATACTTTCTTTGTATTCAAAATGTATTTGAAATTGTACTTCTAACAGTAATGAATTTTCCCCGAGGTGCGGCGCTGTGTTCATCGCCCTTTTCTCCCTTAGGTTGTGTAGAGTCCCTTACTGACTTGTGTCTCATGGTGGGTGTCAGTGCCTCCTAACTCGGCCGGTCAGACCCTCGTTCTGGCCCTGTTCTGGTCACTGCGCTATGGTGGGTTTGGGGCTAGGGGATCGTAAGGTGGGGATGCTGGAATTACCTGGAGGGTAGGGAGGGACTTCTCCCCCTTTTTTCTGTGGTCTACTGGCCAGTCGGGTCTTCAGACACTGTACATTTTCAGTATTCACACAATACTTTGAACACTGGGGACATGCACATTTCATTCAGGATCCCCTGGGGAACTGGAACCAGGTATGGTGAGGCGGGCGTGGCGCCAGATGCTGGCACATCTGTGCTTCTTTCCGGTCTGGTCACCGCCCGCCCCTGCTTCACTACTCTCCAGTTTGAATGGATCAAACAACCGTTTGTTAGCGGAGGGCAGGGACTGGCTGGGGATGATACTTGGCCAAGTGTCCCGGCAATCTGTCTGCTCTCTACCCCACCAGGCCTTTCTCCCGCAGATTTTTGATGCACCACATACATTTGCACATCCTTTTGGGTGCTAGTTGGCCTGGGTGGGGGGTACAAAACCCATTTCAAAATGGTTCTTCTGGTGCTAATGATTTTTGTAGTTTTATCGAACATTTCAATTTTGTTTTGACCTGCAGTATATGACTTGAATGTTAATTTATGCCTTTAAAGGAAGAAAAAATATTGAGACATAAAATACAGTAGACTGCACAATAGCGACAACTTCGCAGCCTCGACTCTGTGCTTTGGAAAACGGATGGTTGAAGGCAGGATCAGAGGTCCCAGGTTCCAGTCTCAGCTCAGCTCTTGCTGGTAGGACTTTACAAGTTCACCCTGTGTCTGAATAAGTTTTCTCTGGATATTCTGGCTTCTTCCCACTTTCTCAAACATGCATGTTTGGTTTGAAGTCTCAAAAAAATCCCCAATGGTTGTTGTCTATGTGTCCCGTAGTTGATAAGCAAGAAGTTAAGGTGCACCCACTTTCTAACCCAAAGTCAGCTGAGATGGGCTCCAGCTCACTAGAGGTTCCTCATGAAGGCAAGCACTATAGAAAATGAATAGATAGACTTAATACATCTCATAATACCGCCACTATCTCATTGCAAGTTTAGAAAAAAATTAGTACTATACAAAAAGACAATATAACAACACACAATGTACTGTGCCCCATATGTCCCCTTGAGCACGTCACAATAAATATTTATTGAATATGTTGACATAAAAACACAAATACAATAAATCATACTCAAAAGACAAACCAATCAGAGGATTGAAAAATGCTGACGTCATCATTTGGTAGTTTAAAGAAAAAAGTTCCTTTACTAGTTTTGCTGCAGTTGCATCAGCCAACAATCCTGGTATGCTCTGGGTGGATCAGATTGTCATAGCAACACAAGATGGGTGAAATGTGACATTAACATTGGGCACTAGAAGCAGTGCACTCAAGAGGACCGCTTCTAGATGAAGATAATAGAAATGAAAATTAATTAAGACAATGTTATGGTGTTTACATTAAATCTGAGGCTGTAAATGGAGGTCAGTACTTCTGATAGTGTTTAGGACAGCAGAGAAGGCCTTGCTGGCCATGAATTCTCACCACTGGATTAAATACTCCTACAGTCACATGCCTCAGCTTTACTAAATGTTTCTTTTTATGTATCACGAAGTCATACTGAGCTTTGTATTTGATGGAAACCACAAAGGAACTAACATAAACATGGCCTTTGAATATCTCATCTTATCACATTTGGGACATTTTTTACCCTTTGCACATTTCCAACCCAGCACAACATTCAATTGACCCGTTGGCATTTAGCAATGTAGCATTCATTCATCCATTTTCTTAGCTGCTTTAGCAATGTACCATTATTGCAAATAAAAGCGCCTCTGTGTATTTAAGTCTTTTTTTCTCCCCAACCATTCTTTTGTGTTAGCCAAAAAGAAAGGACTGTGTTGTGCAAATTAATTTAGAAGCAGGTGGAAAGTAGGCCTTTGTTAATCACTTCATGATGAATTCGCTCACTTTACACGGCGGCTTTTTCACCAGCCGTTTACTCCTTGTGCAGGGCGATGGAAACTTGATCAAAAGTGTATCTTACCATGAAATGAATAAGCACAGATAAATGGCTAATGTGGAGTTTTGTCTATCAATGCAGTCAGCCTATTGGGGGTCCAGCGACGGGGCAGGTTCGGACCATATGTCATCATTCCTAGCCTTTGTGTAGGCGTGTCTCTGAGGCAACCGCATCAGCTGTGGTCATTGTGTGGGAAGATTCAATGTCCCATATATTCATTGCAGGGCTCGAGTGGACCCCAAAATAGGAACAAATTGATACATACGAGCTCCCAGCCCCATTTGGCTCACATGACACATTTCAAATGGTCAAAAAAGAAGACATTTGGGTCTGTTGAAAATTTTGAGAAGGCCTGGTCACCATGGCAACTGAGCGGCCAAAGCAGACCATGGCCCATTAAACTCCAATCAGATGTAAATTTGGGCTGCTCCCACAGCTGACACAAATTAAACACTTTGTTTGCCAATTCACATGTCATCTTAATGGCTTTTTATTCCCATGGCCTTTGTTTAAATGAAGAGACTTACAAACCCTCATTGGTTTATTAATTCAAGTCACTTAAGATACCAGTGGATCGCCTGTTTATTACTCACTCGCTGTCTGATGGATAAAGATGGTAGAAGCCAAGGAAGCAAACGTTGTTGTGCCAGTCAAAGTAGACACCACGCACACACACAGACACACACAGACACGCACACATACTTACTTTAAAATTACAGCAAAGCAGCAAAGAAAGCAGATGATGAAAAAAAAAAAGTTCAATTGAATGAAACACATGACGCTGTACCTGATGTTGAAAATGATGTACAATACTGTACTGCAATAATTTTCCAAGATTAGAAGGCCTGCAAATGTTTTTATATCCCAGCTTTACTTTGCCAAAAAAACATTATTCAGTGCAGATGAATCCAGAATTTTTCGCAACAGTAATTACACAGTAGGCCGACGTGTTTCTTCTGTTAGTAATAATTTTAATATTTTGCATTTTGTACATTTATTATTTGGTTATTATAAGCCTTTACTGTCATTGTCTGATACAAAAATTGTGGTGTAGATCCAAGTTTATTCTTGAGATTTAAAAGCAAGAATTGAAAATAACACAAAATAAAATGAAATGTTTTATAGTATGTACAAAAACAGTGGAGTCAAGAAATTGATATGTATCAGGGGTGTCAAACAAATCTTTGTCGAGGGCCACATTGTAGTTACGGTTTCCCTCAGAGGGCTATTATGACTGAGAAACCTCCAGCACTCCCGTGACCCTTGTGGGGATAAGCGGCAAAGATAAGGGATGGATTCTTTGAAATTGTGGTACAGATTTTCACAAGAACCATGGAAGTTGACGGACTAGTTTTCCCTTCCCATGTGGCGGGCCGGATCTGGCCTCCCAGGCTTTGAGTTTGACACCTATGATATATATGGTAAGTATTGGTGTTATTGTGAATTCACTGCAGTGTTGGATTGGGGGAAAGTCTGTCTAGAATTTCTTTGTTTTCATCCTGATGGACCTTGGCAGAAATCAGCGGGTAGAGGAGGTGCTGGGCGGGAGAATTGCCTCAGCTTTTTGACTTAAGTGAGTTTTCGTAATTTTGTGGGCAGGAGGTGAACAACCTTCAATCCT
Source organism: Syngnathoides biaculeatus (assembly GCF_019802595.1). Lineage (NCBI taxonomy): Eukaryota > Metazoa > Chordata > Actinopteri > Syngnathiformes > Syngnathidae > Syngnathoides > Syngnathoides biaculeatus. The sequence goes on from NC_084641.1 coordinate 33,335,329, forward strand.
GATGGCGTTGGTGGAGTGTTGCATTCCATGTCGGTTATTCGTTAATTGCTTGGAAAATCGGTTTCACATTGCCATGGACCAAACATTCGTTGTTTCCAAAATATACAGTACAAAAATATGGTAAGCATTGCAATACAGCGTGTCCCCCTCTCTGTAAAAATGGAGAAAGGGGATATTAAGGTAATAAAGTTAATGTAAAACAAGCCATTGGGTTACACTGTGTCCAGATCACGAAGTAATGTACTATTGTAACTGGGCATAGAAAATGAATTTCTTGATTTGATGATTGTAAACATGCTTGAGGTTTGATGTTAGTATAATAGTTGTTCTACGAAAACAAATAAACCTCCTAAATGATTAGTCGCCACTAAGCTACTTAACGCACATCTCTAATGTTGTTGGCAGTTGTTCAGCGCTCATGATTTGACAACAGCAGTTGTTATGGGAAAAACATTTGTATTTGTATTGTTGCACATTTTGTTTGGGTGTCAGTATGTGAATGGACTTGCGAAAGGAAGAGCATGTGTGTGGTCCTCTGTGCAGACCGTTCTCGGGACACTGCATGCACTCTTAGTACAGTAAAAGTGCTTTTGTTTTATGCTGACTGAGTGCTGCATGAAGTTTTTACTGGCTCGAGCCCAAGGTGACCTGCGACCTGACAGTACCAGTAAAGCGGGTGACTCCCCATTGCTAGCTTTTTGTTGCGCAGTGCAGTTAACCATGCCACTGGCTCTTCCACGCAGGACACGGGGGGATGCTAATTTGACACACGGATGATTAACAGCCGCAGGCAGAAGGGAAAACACGCTCATTTTCATGTAGCTTTGTTCCCAGTGCATGGCTCACCTCCCTGAGGGATTTGACTGCTCTGTTAATGCACTGTCTCTTGTGTGCCGTGTCAAGGGGGCGGGGGGACAGTACATCAACAGTTTGTCCTTGGGACATACATCCAGGTCAACATTTCTTGTATAGTGTTAGGATGTGTGCATTCTGTAAGAAAGGGGTGAGGAATTCTAAATAATTAGAATGAATATTGTGTGTTCTGTAAGTAAAAAAAAAGAAGAAGCTTACTTTCACTGTAGACTAAAGTATAGAATAGCTAAATATGGACATTTGGATTTCTGTTTGGGAGGGATGCCTTTCCATCTCTTCTTCATCTCCATAGGGAGTAGTTTTTCACAGTCTCTTGGGCAGTTTTATCGTTTTAACTTTGCAAAGCACTAAATGCATTTCGTAAAAGCAATTAATATAAATGGGAAAACATGGATTACCTGGAAAAGTCAGTCTCTTGCTCAAAATCATGAGTTCCTCTCTCCAAAGAACAAAAACATATTAATGTTTCTGTGACCATGTCAATGCCATCAGAATAACCAGTCCTTGTGTTGTTGTGCATGGAGAAGACAAATTGCTTGGTAATGTTGTCAGCATAGCAGAGCACTATGGATGAATGCTAAAACCATGGCTAACATCTTAATGATAGCTATTTTCAGCAATGTGCTGACAGAGCTTCTCAGTGTGATAAAGAAAGGAAAAGAGATAGGGCCGTTGAGCAAAGGAAAAAAAAAATGTGAGCTTGGGGCAATCTCCTTGTGCCAAACTCTACATGCAGTTCTGTAAGAATTGCAACGCAGCCTTTCTACATTTAAACCCACGAATAAGAAGGTAGTCTACAAATGTGTTTTTCATCTCACCAGGACCAGACGGACATTTGCTCTCACCTCTGTTTTGCCTCCCCATGTTTTGAGATGTTTGATTCTGATCCGAAAAATGTATCAAAGCAAATGGGGAAAATTGTAATTGGGTACAGATAGATTGATTGACAGATAGGTGGGTGGAGTTATACTGTAGATGGATAGCCAGATCAATAATGTACTATTGTTGTTGCACTTTTGTACACAGCAAAATCTAATGTAACCAACCGCTTCAGAACCAATAACCAAATTATGGTTTAAAATACACAGTATTAAGATTGTACAGTGAGAATGAAGAAATAAAAAGATGATAAATAATAAACATATTGTTCAGCAGTTAACTTTATAAGATTATATAGCTACATGTGGCCTTAAGTAAAAGTCATTCATTTTCCAGTAAAAATCCTCCAAATTCCAGAAAAATCCTACATATAACGAAACATCCGTACATCCATTTTCCGAGTCGCTTATCCTCACCAGGGTCACAAGACTGCAAGAGCCTATCCCAGCTATCATCAGGCAGGAGGCGGGGTACACCCTGAACTGGTTGTCAGCCAATCCCAGGGCACATGGAGACAGACAACAGTCGCACTCGCAATCAAACTTAAGGGCAATTTACAATCTCCAACTAACCCATATTTTTGGGATTTGGAAGAAAACTGGAGTGCCCGGAGAAAACCCACATAGGCACGGGGAGAGCATACAAACTCCACACAAGCGGGGCTGCGATTTGAACCCCGGTCCTCAGGCCAACGCTCTTGTCATTGTCCTGCCAGTCCAGCCCTGGCTGTGCAGGTGCCCGTGTGTTCGCGCTGATTGGCAGGCGCACACCTTCACCTCATGCTGGCTGATTAGGCCCGGTGTATATAGGACCATGGGGACGACTGGTCATGCCCCGTTCCAGCACTCCCGTATCTCTGATAGTATTCCCGTGTGTACCGACCTCCGCCTGTTCTCCGACCGACCCCCTGCTTTGATCGTTCTCCCGTGTACCGACTCCTGCCTGCCCGCTGACCTGCTCTCTACTCCCGACGTCCTGACTACCGCTGCTGCACCTGACTGCCTGCCCGAGCCCCGACCTTGGAATAATAAACGTTTTCCCCGATTTACATCTGCGTCTCCTGACTCCTGCATTTGGGTCCTACCTCCGTTCCAATGGGTTGTGACAGCTCTAACCAGATGCCCCACCGTGCCGGACATAACAACAAACATTTCATACAATTAAAATTTGGATGTGTATGATAAACATATTTAGGTAGGTATGAATAAAAATAAAAATAACAAAACTAACATAACATATCTTGTACAGTAAAAGACGAATAGATTTCTCTTCTTTTCCTTTCGCAATTGTAATTATGAAAAGAAAATTGTAATGTGTTGTGTATTTTACTTTTACTAGAATGTTGAAGATTTTTACCTGAGGTAGAATCACTGAATTCTCATCATGATTGTTTTGGTAGCGAATTGCTCTCTTGGAATCAGCACGAATGTCGCGTAAAAGAGTGAATGGGAAGCTGAAGCTGAAGGGAGTCTGCAAGTCTGGTGTCCACATAGAGCTGCTGCTTGTCCACTGGTGGCCGTGGACGATGCATTAAGCTCCGAATTGAGCAGCCTGCGTGTGAGTGACAGGTCTCGAGAGCCGCTGTCACCTTTCTCCTAAAAGGTTCCACAGATCATCCCACTCCTCTCTCGCCCATCTGGCTCCCTGAGCCTAATAAGGCCTGTCCTTTGGCTATAGGAGGAGCATAAAGAGAAGAAGAGAGGGCGAGAAAAAGTTAAAGACTCAAATAACCCATCAGATTCTCCGTGGTCTTTGGTCTCCAATTATTCACAGCTTATCTTTTCAGCTCGGTTGATCTCCAAATGAATAATGCGCGGGCCGTATTACTGACGGCCGGCTGCATCTCTAAAGAGCCTGAAGGAGGATCAGGCCTGCAGGTTAGGGTGTCAATGTAGCTCTGACCCCCAGGGTTAGGGAGGTGGCTTTATGTAGTGGCAGAACCTAGGTGTCCCCTTGTAGCACCTCCATTTACAGGTCGTGTGGATAAATAGAAAAGGGCAATCACATTACAGGAGGCTTCTGTCCACTGCGAACCGAAAGAAGAGAGAAGGGGAAAAAATGACTTGACTTTCGAGTGAGTCCCAGTGAGGCCTCGAAAGGAAGTCAAAGGGTGAATTAGCACAGTGAGGTGTCTAACACAGATGGCTCATTTTGGTCAAGACCCACAGTGGAAGTGAGAGAAAACATTCAGCATTCTCAGCTAGCACAGTTGTAAAATAAAAGTAAAAAGAACAACATTAGCTACTTTTCCATAATTTAGTGAGCTCCAATACAAGATGTACTGATAAAATTTCATTGACACTATCAGAAAGACTAAAACGGATTATTGTTTGAGCGACACTGCGTCATACAGGACGATCGATGTCTAATTATTTGATTTTCTTGGTTTAATTTTAACCTCTCTTCCTGATACAGTGGCTTTAGCTGAGAAGTAAACTGTAATAATCAACATATTATTAACATGAAATGAATTCATCAGACAGGCTGCACAGTGAATGATTGGTGAGCTCATCTGTCTCACAGCCCTGAGGACCTGGGTTCAGATTCAGAATCCACTTTATTGGCCCAGTTGTGTTCAGCTCCAGGTTGGGTTGGCCACACCAAAGTTCCCGACTCTCCACTTCGTGTCGATACACAGACTCATCGCCATCTTTGATGAGCCCGATGACTGTGCTGTCTTCTGAGAACTTCAGGATTTTGACAGCCGGGTGCCTTGAGGTGCAGTTGTTCATGTAGAGTGAGAAGATCAGTGGGAGAAGACACAACCTTGGAATGCCCATGTGGTGATGGTGCCTGTGGATGAGGTGGTGTCCCCCACCTAACCGACTGTGTCTGCCAGTCAGGAAATTGTAGATCCACTTGCAGATGGCAGGCGAGACATTGAGTTGGAGAAGCTTCAGGGGAGGAGTTTGGGGATGATGGTGTTGAACGCAGACCTGAAGTCCACAAACAGGCATAGGTTCCCACAGTGTCGAGGTGATCAAGTAGGAAGTGCAGATGCACGTTGACTATGTCTACCTGTTAGCGCTGTGGGCAAACTGGAGTGGCTCCAGCTAGGAGCTTTCGATGCTCTTGAGGTGGTCCAGCACAAGACATTTAAGGGACTTCATGAGAACAGATGTCAATGCAACAGGCCTGTAGTCATTTAGACCCGGGATTTCACGTTTCTTGGAGACCGGGATGATGGTGGAGCGTTTGAAGCACATTGGTACTTCACACAGTTCTAGAGACTTGCTGAAGATCATTGTGAAGACTGGAGCAAGTTAGACTTTGAAGCAGGATGGAGACACAAGTTCTGGGGTCATCACTTTGTTATTCTTTTGCTGTCTGAAGATGCGCCTCATGCCCTGTTCATGGATAGTCATCCTTGGAGTCGGAGATATTGATGTGGTCGGTGGTGCAAGTTAGTGACTGTGTGGCGTGAAAGTGACCTTTTCAGACCTGCGATAAAAGCTACTCAGGTTAAAATCCCGGCCCCGCATGTGTGGACTCACAAAGGTTTGTCAAGTACATTTCTTTGTAAAGTCTGTGATTGAGTTGCAGACTTGAATTTATTTCATACTCCTTAAATTTTAGTGTGGAGAACAAGCATGCTGTTATCGCTAAGTTCAAGTGTCCACTAATGTGTAGTATAGTTGCATATTGTCATATTCAAGGTTAAGTGAAGTACACCCCCCTATTTCCTCCCTCCAACACACACACACACACACACACCACACACACACACACCTCTCCAGCCCTGTTTGGAGCCCACTCTGCTTGGCACAAAGCCAGGGCATAATGATGAGAAATTTGTAGTTTTGGGTTGTGGGGGTCTATTCCATTGCAGAGGACTTCCAACAGCTCTCCTGACAAGTGTTGCCCACGATTCTCTTCTTTGCACATTCTCATGCCAGCACATGACGCCAAAACAAGCTGTTATGTCTAATTCACTTAATTCAATTAAGTGCAGTGTGAGGGGCATAATGAGCGCACAGGGTGGAAGGGAAGGGGGAATGTTTGTAAGAGGCATACTTGGACTCATTCTGATGTTTTCACTTCATTCCCAATCTATCTATCTATCTATCTATCTATCTATCTATCTATCTATCTATCTATCTATCTATCTATCTATCTATCTATCTATCTATCTATCTATCTATCTAGCACTGCTTGGGTGTCCTTGAGCAAGACACTAAGGGAGACCTGTTTGTCCATTTTTTTTTTCATTTTGCAGGGGCATTAAGACTTTTTTTTTGAGAAATATATAAAAAACAGTAACACTTGTTAACATGTGCCTCTGCTGACAGCCTTGCATTGCACATGCTTAGCCTGTGTCACAGATACTAAATAGCAAAGTAGTCACGGTTGACAAGTATATCGACATTGTTTGAGAAAAGCTGCCTTTCTGCTTTTTCGACACGTCTGTCTTCAGCTGTGAAGTATCTCAGACCTATGAGGCCTTTAGTTTCAGCCAAGCTCCCAAAAGGCCTCCCGCTGCTCCTCCGGGACCCTTGTCTCTAGCAGCACAAAAAAATCCCCTCAAACATTTGACTTTCTCACAGAAATAGCTCGCTAAATGCCATTTCTCTAATGGACTCCTGCTAGGGTTCATATGCCTTGTAAAGCGACATTGGCCAAAGTTGAGTCAACACAATTTCCATGATAATACTCAAGAAGAATGGCCCAAAAAGGTTGTTTTTGAATAAAAATCGGAAACTATAGAATTCATTGTTTTCTGTGTAAAAAAAAAATCAGACATCGATGGTCATTTTTTTCTATTGGAAAATTGCTGCCGAATGAATGTCTTATTTACATGCCAAAGGAAAGGGCGGTATTTTTAAAAGGATGGGAAAGCAGAGCCTCCATTATGGAGGCGCTGGTCGCACAGGCCACGGCTCAGCCCGCATCCTCCCTGCTGGGCTGCGGTTAACAAGGCCTGCGCTGAATTTAAGAATGGGAACGAGTTTTTAATTGGTGACACATTAAATTTATCAAGCTGACAGCAGAGCGAGTGCACCGCAGCCTTTCTTGTTTTGTCCTTGCGGGTGCAGAGCTTCCCTTTAAAGTGGCGCAAAGTGATAGCCCCTCGTTCCCCACCCCCCACCCCCCACCCCTCTCCCCCAAATGTTCTTGTGATCCCTCACGTGTGAAGAGAGAAGAAAAACATAATAATCGTGCATAGAGTTGAATGATAACACTGAATTATTCATAAGGCTCTCTTTAAGTGTTGGATAAATCAAGCCCACCGCCTCGCTTTTCAACAAAAGCTTCTCTTTGTGACTCAGGCCAATCAAGCTTAGCATAAAGACAAATACTTTTCAGATCTTTTTATGCGTGGTGACAGAAGTTGTCCCAGAGCCTGAAAAGTTATTAAGAAGTGTTCAATATTTAGACGAGAGTGTTTTCAACTGGCCATTTATGTGTGGCCCTCCCACACAAGGGAGCAGCTTGTGGCGTAACACTTCATCATGACACTCAGTGTTGCCAATGTGTCCCTATGTCGTGAATATATTTGAATATTGATATTTACCATTCCTGATTTGTCACAACAGTATTACTACCTGCGCAAGAGCAATGGGATTAATTAATAATAGCCAGTAGTTCCGATATTAATGGAAACTACAACCACAATACTGAACATGCAGTATTGTAACATTATGTTGCAGGCCAAATTGTCCCATTACAACATGTTTTTTTAAAAGGCTTAATAAGTATTCCAAACTATAAATATTGATTGAAATCAATACTCCTGGACTTTATGTGGATCCCCCCATTTCTGACACTTCTAAAGATCCACTGGGTCAAAATGACCTGGGAATATTATTGCTGTTCCTAAGAAATGAACATGACTTACCATAATATACCATCCAAGCTCATCTTTCTAAATGCACTATACACTACATTTTGTGATCTACATTTAAAAGCAGGCACTCCAATTCTAAAATCTGAATTTTGCCTTCAGGTATGTACTTGGTTGGCTACTGTCTGGAAAGTAAAATTGTATGCAATCAAAATGACCAAAACCACAGGCAACGTTTCTTATATGGCGATTGCAAACATTATATCAAACTTTGACGTTCCTCTTCACGTGAACAAAACCAAGTTGTTTATTCCCGACAAAGCCCCTACTTTGCAGATAATTCCCACGACCCATTCTCTTTGTCCGACATTTAAGGTAGTGTTTGTTTTTGTGTACCGTCGAGTTATAAACTGTTGAGGAAGAAAGCTTAGTTGGACTCGGGGGCATCATTTGAAGCAAAGGGGTGTAAAGTGCACTGCTCTCGAAACTGTGAGAAAAAGAAAGCAAGCTCGGCGAAGGAGGTCTAATGAAATATTTAAGATTGAGGCTAAAAAGGGACTCTGAATAAACGTGCAACAAAAGGAGTCTGCCGAGGGCCTCCATTGAACGGAAGCGGAGGCCAAGCTGCTACAGATGTGAGGAGGGCCCATATTGAGGCGAGATGTGTAGGTTGTGCTCACAGCTGTGTTGCCGCCATCCCACCCCAGCCACCAGCCCCCTGCTTTTGTACGCCTTTGTGTGGGCCACAGAGCGGCGATTTTACACCGAGCTGATTGCACAGCAACGGCTTTGTGTCGCCAACAAGAAGGCCCCGCCTATTCTGGACCATCAAGGCGCACGCATATGCCTTTTGCATCTTGACACTCAAATGTACAAACCTGCGCATTCATCATGTTGCTTGATTTTTTTTTATTAGAAAAAAAAACAAGTTGAAGGAAGGAATCCACTTCCTGTGGGCTGATGAGAACTCCGTTGCATTTTTAGTTGAGCGGGCAAGTGCTTCTCAAACAGGAGCTGCCTATTTAGCGCCTAACTGCTTTTGATTAATAGCGGGCCCATTCCAGGCAACATATGCCATTTCTAAGGCTCAATAAGGGTAGCACATTTGCCCATGTTTGTGAGTAATGATGTCATAAGGTCACGGGGAGCAGTTTTCACACATAATGAGTGAAAGGAAGGAAGAAATTGTCTCGCAAAAGAGCAGTCAATCCCACATCTGCGAGCCAATGTGTTTAAGACATACCGTGTTTAAGAGAAAGGGAGAGTCACATCAAGTGAAATTTACAGGCAACATATGTACAACACTTCAGACATGGTAAAATAATGATAATAATAATAATGATACAGCTGTAGATATTCCTCTTCTGTGATCTTGACCTGCTCCGACTTGCAAGATTAAACTCAAATCTTCCATACACTCATCAATTTGCACTAAATTTCTCGCTGTAATTCGAAGCTTTGAGTTGAGCTCTGGCATGTGTCCAGCGAGGGCCCAGAAGCTTAACGGCAGCCTAAACATGCTTGACGCCTTTCAAGTCATGCAGCTCAAGCCATGGACCGGTTAACCCACATCATTAATCAAATTGACTAAATTGTTCAACATTTTGTTGTCAAAACATCCAGTACGTACTTTAAAGTGGTGTTAATCAGAGTACACTGTTTTAGAAATAAGACAAGAAAGTGTTAGCAAAAGATCAGTTGCAGAGGAAACATAATATATTTGGAAGTACACATTTATCATCATGTATGTTGAATCCAACACTCAGTTAGAATGCTAAAATAAACAATGTTGTGGCAAAACCATCAATATATGATGAAAACGTCTTTTGGCCTTAATGTTGAGACAATTGTTTTGAACTGTGTTTTAACTGTGATTGATTTATTTTCACCCTAGCATGACTTTTAATTCTTGAAGCAAAATGAGTACATTTTATGAAAGTCATTGTTGTTTTTTTTTTCATTTTAAAATTCCAAACGGAAAGGGAAAAAAACACATTTAAATAAATACTAAATATCTTATACCAGAGCAGTATTTTTTAGTTACTTCCCCATTTAGGGAAGTAACATGAAAATAGCAATGTACAGTGAAGAAAATGAGTATTTGAACACCCTGCTATACTGTATTACAAGTTCTCCCACTTAGAAATCATGGAGGGGTCTGAAATTTTCATCGTAGGTGCATGTCCACTGTGAGAGAGATAATCTAAAAACAAAAATCCAGAAATCACAATGTATGATTTTTTTAACAATTTATTTGCTTGATATACAGTAGCTCCAAATAAGTATTTGAACACCTGAGAAAACCAATGTTAATATTTCGTACAGCTGCCTTTGTTTGCAATTCCAGAGGTCAAGAATTTCCTGTAGTTGTTCACCAGGTTTGCATACACTGCAGGAGGGATTTTGGCTACTCATCCACAAAGATCTTGTCTAGATCAGACAGGTTTCTGGGCTGTCGCTGAGAAACATGTACTTTCAGCTCCCTCCAAAGATTTTCTATTGGGTTTAGGTCTGGAGACTGGCTACGCCATGCCAGAACCTTGACAAGCTTCTTACGGAGCAACTCCTTGGTTTTCCTGGCTATTTGCTTCGGGTCATTGTCATGTTGAAAGACCCAGCCACAACCCATCTTCAATGGTCTGACGGAAGGAAAGAGGTTGTTCCCTAAAATCTCACAATACATGGCCGCGGTCATCCTCTCCTTAATACAATGCAGTCGTCCTGTCCCATGTGCAGAAAAACACCCCCAAAGCATGATGCTACCTCCCCCATGCTTCACAGTAGGGATGGTGTTTTGGGGATGAAACTCATCATTTGTCTTCCTCCAAACACGTGAGTGGAATTATGACCAAAAGGTTCCATTTTGGTCTCATCTGACCACAAAACGTGGTCCCATGACTCCTCTGTATCATCCAAATGGTCATTGGCAAACTTAAGACGGACCTTGACATGTGCTGGTTTAAGCAGGGGAACCTTCCATGCCATGCATGATTTCAAATCATGATGTCTTAGTGTATTACCAACAGTCACCTTGGAAACGGTGATCCCAGCTGCTTGGCAATTTCCCCGTAGCCCTTTCCAGCCATGTGCAGTTGTACAATTTTGTCTCTGGTGTCTTTGGACAGCTCTTTGGTCTTGGCCATGTTACAAATTTGAGTCTTACTGATTGTATGGCGTGGACAGGTGTCTTTATGCAGTTAACGACCTTACACAGGTGCATCTGATTCAGTATAATACGTGGAATGGAGGTGGAATTTTAAAGGGAGACTAACAGGTCTTTGAGGGTCAGAATTCTAGCTGATAGACAGGTGTTCAAATTCTTATTTGCAGCTGTATCACACAAATAAATCGTGAAAAAATCATACATTGTGGATTTTTGTTTTTAGATGGCCCCTACGATGAAAATTTCAGACCCCTCCATGATTTCTAAATGGGAAAACTTGTAATATCGCAGGGTGTTCAAATACTTGTTTTTTTCACTGTAATTGTCGTAAAATAAATACATAATGAAACTTTCTGAATCGTTTTATGTATGGGATGTACTGTGGTTCCTTTAAAAAAAAACAAAGGAAGATTACACTCTCCCAACAGATCACATGAGGATCATAATCTTCCGACATGTTGTGTGTGTGACTGTGGGACCTGCCAGTTCATGCTAACTTTTCAGCCCGTCTCCAGTGGGCCTAAATACCCCTCTGGGTATAGACCCCGCAAGTCTAGAAGCAAAAAGGGCTTGATACAGACCAGACAAATGACCAGCTAACCTGTTTGATACAGCCCCCACCCCTTCTTTTTCTTCATCTTCTTCTTTTTTTATTCATTTTTTTTTTAAATTTTGATTGATTTATTTATTAAATTATTTTTAAAACACGACTTTGCTGACTGCACTTTCCCGTCTGCTTCTGTGTGTTCTTCACAAAGACCTGTCAGCTTTAATGGCCTGTCGGGTGAGTGGGCTGCTGTAGCCCTCTCTCCAAGGGAGCGCCACGAAGAAAGGCTCATGGTCAGATAATGCTGCTTAATGTTCTTTAAAAAAGGTTGGGGGGGACAATTAAGAGAGCGTTTCCCATGGTTCTCCCCCCAGCGGTGCGTGGCTGCCTGTGCAGTAGCTCATCTGTTTGATGGACTCTGAATGCGTCTTATTGATGGGGGTCAGAGATTAGAAGCAGCAATGCGAGGCGACCTGGAGAAAAGAGGGTCCCACACGGTGGTCACAATGTGGTTCATACACAAACACACTAACACACATTCACATCACTAACAGCTCTTCCACTTGTCCCTCTCTGTGAGTGGAATTCATCAAAGTCCAATGAGTTATTGAAAGCTGCATGTCTTTTTATAAACACCTACGGATGAATCAAAAGACAATTCTCACCGACCCCGTTTTTTGTTTGTGTACTTGCTACTATTCTCCAATATGTTCTCGTTTTATTTTGATTTTTAATTTATTCAGGAGTCTGCACCGGTTAAGTACCTGCCCTTAACACATTCACTGCCAATGATGGCAAAGAGTACTCAACATCATACAGAAACACGTGAGTGATGAGCAAAATTCAGTGGATTCAGCGTTGTAAACTACATGAAGAATTTTGCACATGTTGCATATATATTTCAAAGTCCAAACCTTCTGCACTTATGAACTTTGTGTATAATAATTACTAACCATTATCAAATCATATTCACCAAATATTGTTGAATTGGATTGATTAAATGAGGAGGAGATCAGCGAGACATATTAAAAAACTGTATTTTTCCACAAGCACTGATATCAACATTTGCATTGACTTCAGTGCTTACCAAGGAATCCTGGCTGGTCCACCAATAATATGAACTACTATAGGACATGATCGGGGCTTCCATGGCAATGACAAAGATGCATTTCTCCTTACTTCTATCCATTCTAAGTGGTATTCTAGCATCAAATATTTTTGGAGATATTGTAGCTAATTTTCTATTTGGCTAACTTTATTTTCTTCTGTCACTAATCAGAAATTCAAATTTCACTGCTGGCGACTTTTTCTGACAACAGTCACTGCTGAAGTCACTGGGGCTCAATATGTTGCTTGTATATTTTGTGAATTTGAGCAAAACACTCAATGTTTTTTGTGTTTTCCCATGATGCACCATTAAATGTTTGTCGCATTGAGTCTAATGATTCTTTGCTATAGGTTATCCACTTACAGTTGTAAGGTGACCTGCTGAGTGGTTTAGGTCAAGGAGAGAGTGTGGGTTTTGTTTGCCTCCATCTCATGATTGAATGGATGCATACGGGAAGAAGAAAGAAAAGAAGCCAATTAAATGTGGGGTAGTTTGATTTTTTTGTCCTGTGTTGCAATTAGTACCGGGCTCAAAAAAACCTCCTCAAGTACCTTTTGGGTTGTTTTGTTGTCAGGCCATACCATTAGGGCCAAAATGATCCGCCCAGGTGCTCCGTGCCTCAATAGGTTGAGGACGGATGTAAAATCAGCCATCCACTAGCTTTTTGTTTATTACACACTGTGTAGATCGCCGAGCACCACGAGAGGCGTCCTTAAAGCCCACCAATCAAGCTGTCGTCGACAAGACCCACAATCTCTCTGACCAAAAACTCTCTTCTACAATAAGATTACTGTATATATTTTTCTTCACGGATATTTCCATTCCCAACTCAGTTTCAGTTTGTACTGTAATATTGAGCTGATTTCTATTTTGTTTTCTCACCCTAATGAAAACTTAATCAGAGGAAAATTAAATAATGTGCATAATAGCACGGTGCATGTATGCAAGTTCCTGTGATGTAAAAGCAACCAGAATGCACCTGAGTTGCTTGAAGTTATAGGCGTGTGTGACCTCTACCAACTCTGAGCGACCCCTAAGATGTTTATTGACAGCTCAGTCAGAATTTACTACAAGAATTAAACTCCAACTGACACCAAAAGCATGATTTTTTTGTAAAAAAAAAAAAAAATTAAAAGGCAGCCGGAATAGACCCATCCGCTTTTTCACCACACAACATGACTTTGACGTACATGGCTTTTTGTAACTCCCGCCACGAAAATCCTCTCAAGGCATTCGTTTGGGAGAAGAAGCAGGAAGTGATGTTTTTTCCAGGCGCCCACACTGGCGGCCTCATGTGTTTATACCAGTTTTACCTGCGGCAAGGTAGCTCTTTGTTCCTTCGTGTTAGCCAAAACGCCGGCACATTATATTGCTGGATATTGTTCAAACACTCGGGAGGATGGATTCGCTCTTCACACTTTTCCAAAAGACCTGGTTCGTCGTGAAAAATGGATTGCAGAGGTGCAAAGGACGAGAGCTTCGTGTGTTCCAAATGACAGGTAGGTGTGTGTAGAGCTATTTAACTTAGTTTGGGGGGGACGATGGAATCCTTCTTTCAGCAAACGACGACATAAACATTGAACAGTAGTAAAACGTACAGAAAGATCATCTAACAATGTTTACAGAGATATATTATTCCTAATCTCTGAAAAATGTATTATGTTCATCTACTTCACAACATTATTCTCTTTTGATCTTCATGTCTTTCTGGTTGGTGTTTTGAATTATATTTAAAGCTGAAATTTGGTAATTGAATAAATATGACATTTTGAAATCTGGACAGTTTGATTTTGTTTAAGTGACCTTGATGTTTAGTAAATTAACCAAATTAACCAAGACTTACCACATTTAGTATATACACTACAAACACTACTGGGCTGCACAGACAACTTGCGCAAGAAAAAAAAATCTTTTGCCATGCCAATCCTCCCCTTCGACAAATAGTTGCTGTTCCACAAAAAGCATGTACTTGGTTAGAGAGCACTGTAATATAAATACAGTTCACCATTCCTTCCCTACATTACACAATGGTTGAAAACAGATAAAATAATCTCAAATAATCTATCTATCTATCTATCTATCTATCTATCTATCTATCTATCTATCTATCTATCTATCTATCTATCTATCTATCTATCTATCTATCTATCTATCTATCTAACGAGCAAACAAAACTTTAGAATTGCTTGTTACCCAACCAGATTCTGACAAATTAAATGGAAAAATTAAATTCAGTCCGGCTCTGTTTTTTTTTTCCATTTCAAAATTTCAACCTGAGCCAAAAATTGAAAAATGAAAACTTTTGTAATTTCTCCTTTCTTGAGCTAGAATGAAAAACATAGCAAACTAATCTTTTGCTGATCTCCAATGGAAAAATGAAATGATCTCTGAATGAGAGGCAGATTAAAATGGGTGAGAAATTTATCAGCCAGTGACCCACCATAAATTCCCCACCCCAACAGTGCCAGCGAACACTTGACACGTGACATCTGTGAATCCGAGATTGTAGCAGTTGCTGTCAAACTAGACGGGAGAAGCGATGAGTTGAGCATGGGAAGCACTCAGGTTCACCCCGTTAATAACGCACAAGCGGCCTGGGCCAGTCTGGTCACTCTGTTATTAATGTGCCACCACACTCCTGGCATCTGACCCCAGGATACATTCCTGGTGTAATGGGCAGCAGCTGGGCCGGGGTGGACGGCTGGGGTGTGTGGGGGGCAGGTGAGAACAAGCAGACATGGTCCAATGTAGGGGAACACCCACCATTATCGGTATCACACCCCATGAGAGAAAAGACTGCTTGCTTCCCTCATGACTGGTGTCACTCAAGCATGAAATAATATGTCTGTTAATAGAGACTGGATGTGATTGTTGGGAGTAACATATTATGTGTGGATTTGCTTCAGGGCAAAACAGCTCTGATTTTCTTTTGTTTGATTTTTATATTATATTATATTATATTATATTATATTATATTATATTATAATTTTATTTTTATTATTCACTGTTTGGAAACTCAATCCGACCATAAGGCCATCACCAACTGGAACCTACCTTTCTTTTGACTAAGCCAAATCTGCTGGCCGTTGTCATAAAAGTACAGGCCAGTCAATCAGAAGCGATGCCATCTTGCAATTTCTCCCAGAAAATGAATGAGACATGAAAAGATGTTTTTTGTTTGTCAGTTGAATGAATCTAGAGACTTCTAAATACTGTTTCGCCCACTTTAGTTCACTCCCATGCAATCTAAGAATTAACAAGAAAAGAACCGAATATTATATAGTTTCATATATTCACAGTTTCAACTTGTTGGAAGCTGTCACATGTCATTATGTAAAAAACATAAAACAAAATACAGATTCTATCTGCACAAACAAGGATGAGCCCACCTCAAGACACTGAGCTTGTGTTCTTTTGATTCCGTTTGGGAAAGCCCACTGCGGTCAACTCCATGGCAGCCACACTTTTTGAGGATTGAAAGCACCCTGTTCATGAGTGGATATGCATCGCAGAAGTAAAGGCTTGACACACAAGCCTCAGCAATTGGCAGGCGACCAGTGGCTGGAGTGGCATTGGCAGGAGACCGTGAGAAATAAGGGGGCGACACCCAAATGTCATTACAGCTGCTTAAAGTGGTGAGCAAAAGAGCCAAATTGCAGAAATATGCACCCCAACGCTCCCAAGCAATGAAAACAGAGCTGCCGCTGACTAGCTGCTGTGTTGGGGAGTGCAGTGGAAGTTTGGGAGTTTACTCTGAGCTCCAGCTGCTGCCAGACATCATCAGCTTGCACGTGTGGCTGACCGTGTGGGAAATCATTTTTGGATTAACCTCTGTGCAAGGCCATACCCACAATGATGTTCTGAATGTGCCTGAAAAAAAAACTGTTATCCTAAACTTAGTGTAGTATAACGAGAGTCAACAAGTTAAGATTTGGACACCCAGACTGTAAAACTGTCTCTATTCTGACACCACACATGAGCGAAACAACTCATCATTAAGAGACGTACATATCTTCTTCTTCTTTTCCTTTCGGCTTGTCCCGTTAGGGGTTGCCACACCGTGTCATCTTTTTCCATCAAAGCCTATCTTGTGCATGTATATATATAGTCCTGGAGCCTATCCCAGCTGTCAACGGGCAGGTGGCGGGGTACACCCTGAACTGGTTGCCAGCAAATCGCAGGATGCAGACAACAACCTAGGGGCAATTTTGAGTGTCCAATTAATTTTGCATATTTTGGGGATGTGGGGGGAAACCGGAGTGCCCAGAGAAAACCCACGCAGGGACGGGGAGAACATGCAAACTCATCACAGGCGGGTCCGGGAATAAACCAGGGACCTCAGAACTGTGAGGCCAACGCTTTACAGCTGAGCCACCATGCCGCCTATATATATATATATATATATATATATATATATATATTATATATATATATACACATTTCTTTAATTAATAAACATACATATATTTTGAAATATTTTATTTACTGTTCTTTTACTCTGTGTGGTGAGACAGCACACTTTAATGACCAGCCGCCACAGGCTATAACAATACAGTTAAAACTGAAAGCGAAAATTACGATACCACACCTTGAAGTGGCAGAAGCACAATTCCCCTTCCAACTCCTATGGTTTGTGCTTCCAATCCAGATACAGACATATGATATCATCATTATTACTACTTTTATAGAGAACAGCCATCTGTCCCAAATTGTGACTACTGCCATTGTTTGTTCTTTTCAACTACGCAAAAAGGTGTCACGATACGGAGGGAGGACCCAAATGCAGGACTCGGGAGACGCAGAAGTAATTCGGGAAAAATGTTTATTGTTCCAAGGTCGGGGATCAGGCAGACAGTCAGGTGCAGCAGCGGTATTCAGGATGTCGGGCGTAGAGAGCAGGTCCGCGGGCAGGCAGGAGTCGGTACACAGGAGATCGATCAAAGAAGGCAGAAGTGTCAAAGGAGTCAGGCATACGGGGTCGGACGGAGAACAGGCGGAGGTCGGTTCACACGGGTTCACAATCAGAGAAACGGGAATGCAGAAACGGGGCATGAGTTGCAACGATCTGGCGAAGGACTATTCATCCCCCGGGTCCTATATATACTGGGTCTAATCAGTGGTCATGAGGCGCAGGTGTGTGCTTCCCAATCAGCGCGGCCGCACGAGAACCTGCACAACCAGGGCTGGACCGGCAGGACCATGACAAAAGGAGAGAGCAAAGCCAAGTACAGTCGAACAGGAAAGATGGGGGGAAAAAAACATTGGGAGGTATACTGTTAGATGTTTTTATTATTATTATCACAATCAAATAGTCAATTGTGGTGACCAGGTTGACAAGAAAATAGTTAATACTAATTTTGTAGTGCACTCAAGTGCATGGAATATTTATTCTCAACACTGAACTGTGGTGTATGTGAGCATTTTGCTCTTCTCAAGCTCTGTGAAATTATTTGCATTGCAACCAGTATGGTTTGCATAGGTCTGGTCGTTTCTTGTATGGAACTAAGAGATCTGCTAATAATTGCATTACGTTGAATAGTTCCCTACAAGTACTGACTCTCTGTATATTTATATGCACAGGTGTGCGCCTATTTGTACAAGCAAGTGCACAGCACGAGCAAGTCGTGAACAAGAATGGCGCTGGGAAAGTTAGAGTGGTATTGTAATGGCGGGTGGCGCGCGAGGGGGGTAGTTTGTGGGTTGGGCCGTGCGTGCAGGGGGTGCGAGCCATGTGAGTTTAAAAAGGCAGATGAAGAGAAGGGGTGTGCGGAGAGTGCGAGAGGGCCTGCGCCTGTGCCTTTCAAGGTGTGTTATTTGTTCAAGGCAGTCCAAACATTTACAGAGCACTGGCAGCCCAGGAATGCTGAGGCAGGGCCGAGGCAGTGAGCGGCAGCCGTGGGAAACTGCTGCTCTCCTCAACCTCTGCTCGCTCGTTCGCCCTCAGGCAGAGTATCAACACAGACAGTGCCAGAGATGTGTGGGCCTGATAGTGACAGGTCCCGTCAGCAGCTGCACACACACACACACACCACACACACACACACACACACACACTCACACGTGGTTGCAGCCATCAGGCACACTGCCGGCTGGCTGCCTCGCATGCATACTGACACACATTAACAGGGAAGGGTGGCCTGTCTAACGCACACGCGCCTACTTAATCACAGTAAAGGTGTATATCTTTAGTCATGGAAATGTATGGAAGCCCAGTCAAACTTTATATGCTCACAAATGGTAAAATGAATTATAACCCACGAAGATAATTATAATAGCCGATTTGCCACACTCGAAACGGATTCAACTTGATCCAGCACAGTGACGACGGGTGAATCTGCAGGACTTGTCAGCTCATTTTCTGCAATAACTTCCATCTTAATTGGATGTCCACCACATGTTAACTCACGCAAAAACCACAGACTCCAGTCATGTTTTGAATGATGTTGCTTGAAAAAAAAACAAAAGTAATGCAATACTCAGAAAGGCTCGAATGAGAGAGGGTGTTGGTGTATATAAATGGTATACATGGTTATAATAATATAAGATAATGGTATATATATAAATGGTTTAAATAAAGGTGGTGTTTTGTACAATTTAGGTGTGAACATGCAAATGCTTTTCTGACTCCATGCAGAGTTTGCTAGTAAAGCTGTTTGCTGGTCTTGAATGCCACAAGAAAAAGAAAAAGAAAAAAAATAACATAGGGTGATCAAAATAGGAATGGCTGCTATCTTCAGTGGTATGACAAACGTCCCTGAAATTGCAGTCAAGCAACTGCTTTTCAGTTCATGATCTCCCCGATAAACCTTTTGCACAAAAAGTCCAGTAGAGTATTTCAGAGATTCTGAGTGTTTAGGGTCCAAGAAAAGAAGTGGATCATTCATCCACATTCTTTAGTCTACTTGTGTTGCAGAAGGGTTGCTGTCATGATATCATTACGCCATCAATTTTTATCTGCCCACAATCTGGCCTTTGACCTACTTGCATAGTTATGAAGCCAAAAACTGTTCCTAAATGAGCATCTGATGAGTAATACCATTTTAATTGCAATCCCTTCATCAGAATCATAATCATCTTCATTGATCATCTTTTAAATTCCGTAATTTCTCACGCGTAATCTGCTGTTATAATACACACTCGGAAACTGATTCCCAAAATCAAATCTCTTCTACCTATGTATAATACACAATATAAATTTCTTGCCATCCATGGTCAAAACCTGATGCAATATTCGCATTTTATTAGGTTTTTCAAAGAAATGATCTGCTCAGTGTGCAGCAGCTGAGATTTGTGACACTTCCTCACCATGCATTTCTACTCAAGGAGTCGCATTAGTAAAGAATGAAGTCAGTGACTCAAATCGATCCTCCATGATACAAAAGTACAAAATTTTAATAGTGCTGTTGAAAATATATTTCTTTTCTTTGGATTTCCTCAATAATATCACATGATTGGCTTTGGGTGGTGCTGCTTCATGGTTGCCATCTGATGGCAACAGTTAATCACTCTCTTCCTAAAAGCAGCAGAATAACTTGCATTTCTTCTCTTCAACAGTTTTCAACTTGAAAGATGTGCTCCGTAAAATGGTGGAACAAGAAATAAATATGCCTTCAAGTCTTCTTTTCCTTTCGGCTTGTCCCATTAAGGGTCGCCACAGTGTGTCATCTTTTTCCATCTAAGATCATCTCGTTCATATTCCTCTAACACCCATTTTCCTCATGTCCTCCCTCACAACATTCATCAATATTTTCTTTGGTCTTCCTCACACTCTTTTGCCTGGTAGCTCAATCCTCAACACCCTTCTACCAATATACTCACTCTCTCGCCTCTGAACATGTCCAAACCATCCAAGTCTGTTCACTCTAACCTTTTCTCCAAAACATCCAACTTTGGCTGTCCCTCTAATGAGCTCATTTCTAATCCTATCCAACCTGTTCACTCCAAGCGAGAACCTCAGCATCTTCATTTCTGCTACCTCAAGTTGTGCTTCCTGTTGTTTCTTCAGCGCCACCGTCTCTAATCCGTACATCACAGCCGGCCTAACCACTGTTTTATAAACTTTGCCCTTCATCCTAGCGGAGACTCTTCTGTCACATAACACTAGACACCTTCCGCCAATCGTTCTGTTTCGGTTGGACCCGTTTCTTCACTTCCTTACCACATTCACAATTGCTCTGGATTGTTGACCCTAAATATTGGAAGTCCTCCACCCTCGCTATCTCTTCTCCCTGTAGCCTCACTTTTCCCCCTCCACCTTTCTCATTCACGCACATATATTCTGTTTTACTTGGGCTAATCTTCATTCCTCTCCTTTGCAGTGCGCGCCTCCATCTTTCTAATTGTTCCTCTGTCTGCTCCCTGCTTTCACTACACACACAACATCATCTGCGAACATCATGGTCCAAGGGGATTCCAGTCTAACCTCATCTGTCAGCCTATCCATTACCACTGCAAACAGGAAGGGGCTCAGAGCTGATCCCTGATGCAGTCCCACCTCCACCTTAAATTCCTCTGTCACACCTAAGGCACACCTCACCACTGTTCTGCTGCCATCATACATGTCCTGTACTATTTTAACATACTTCTCTGCCACACCAAACTTACGCATGCAGTACCACAGTTCCTCTCTTAGTACTCTGTCGTAGGCTTTCTCTAGGTCTACAAAGACACAATGTAGCTCCTTCTGACCTTCTCTGTACTTTTCCACGAGCATCCTCAAGGTAAATAATGCATCTGTGGTACTCTTTTTTGGCATGAAACCATACTGTTGCTCGCAGATACTTCTGTCCTGAGTCTAGCCTCCACTACTCTTTCCCATAACTTCATTGTGTGCCTCATCATTTTTATTCCTCTATTTTTTCCACATCTCTGAACATCGCCTTTGTTCTTAAAAATGGGAACTAGAACACTTTTCCTCCATTCTTCAGGCATCTTTTCGCCCGCTAGTATTCCATTTAATAAGTTGGTCAAAAACTCCACAGCCACCTCTGCAAATTTCTTCCATACCTCCACTGGTATGTCCTCAGGACCAATTGTCTTTCCATTTTTCATTTTGCTCAGTGCCCTTTTAACTTTCCCCTTACTAATCATTGACCACTTCCTGGTCATTCACGCTTGCCTGTTCTACTCTACCTTCTCTCCCATTTTCTTAATTCATTAACTTTTCAAAGTACTAGTTCCATCTACTTAGTACACTACAGGCACCAGTCAACATGTTTCCTTTGCTATCCTTAATCACCTTTACTTGCTGCACATCCTTCCCATCTGTATCCCTCTGTCTGGCCAACCTGTAGAGATCATTTTCTCCTTCTTTTGTATCCAACCTGGATTACAGGTCGCCATATGGCCTTTGTTTAGCCTTCGCCACCGCTACCTTTGTCCTATGTTGCATCTCAATGTATTCCTTCCGCCTCTCCATAGTCCTCTCCATGTCCCACTTCTTCTTCGCTAATCTCTTTCCTTGGATGACTTCCTGTACTTTGGGGTTCCACCACCAAGTCTCCTCCCCTTTCCTACCAGAAGGCACCCCAGATACTCTCCTGCCTGCTTCTGTGAGTACCTTGGCAGTAGTGTTCCAGTCTTCCGGGAGCTCTTCCTGTTCATCTCGAGCCTGTCTCACCTCTTTCAGAAAGGACACACAACATTCTTCCTTTCTCAACTTCCAACCCTTGATTCTTTGCTCTACCTTTGTTTTCTTAATCTTCCTCCCCGCTACCAGAGTCATCCTACACACCACCATCCTATGCTGTTGAGCTACACTCTCCCCTACCACTACTTTAGAGTCAGTAATCTCCTTCAGATTACATCGTCTGCACAAAATATAATCCACCTGCGTGCTTCTACCTCCACTCTTGTAGGTCACTCTATGTTCCTTTCTCTTCTGGAAATAAGTGTTCACCACTACCAATTCCATCCTTTTTGCGAAGTCCACCACCATCTGACCCTCAAAGTTCCTTTGCTGAATGCCGTACTTACCCATCACATCTTCATCACCCCTCTTTCCTTCACCAACATGTCCATTGAAATCTGCACCAATCACAACTCTCTCTCTGGGTTGCACAGGACTAATTTGTCTAGTTCATTCCACAATTTCGCTTTCAATTCGAGGTCACATCCCACCTGTGGAGCCTAGCCGCTAATCACATTATACACAATACCCTCAATTTCAAATTTCAGCCTCATCTCTCGATCTGATACTCTTTCACCTACAAGACATTCTTAGCCAACTCTTGCTTTAAAATAACCCCTACTCCATTTCTCTTCCCATCTACTCCATGGTAAAATAATTTAAAACCTGCTTCTAAGCTTCTAGCCTTACTCCCTTTCCACTTGCTCTCTTGGATGCGCAATACATCAACCTTTCTCCTAATCATCATGTCAACTAACTCCTGAGCTTTTTCTATCATAGTCCCAACATTCAAAGTCCCTACACACAGTTGTAGGGTCTGTGGATGCATCTTCTTCTTCTGCCGACTAAGCTGCTTTCCTCCTCTTTTTTGTCTTCGACCTACATTATCTGAATTTTTACCTATGCCTTGCAGATTAACAGTGCCGGGGCAGGCATAGTTAGCCCGGGCCACAACCTATCCGTTATGGAATTTGTTTGATGAATCCTCATGTATATTTGGAACAGTTTTACGCCGGATGCCCTTTCTGCCGCAACCCTCTGCATTTATCCGGCCTACAGGACGCACAGGAATTGTGACACCCCCCTCGAGCTGCAGAACTCAAAACACGCAATCCAATAAATAAAGTCAGCACATAAGATCCAAAATTCACATAGTACCTCATCTATGTTAAAGTTAAAGTCAGATAAAAGCAATCAAATCAACACAGTCAGCACATAAGGTACACAAATCACATACTATCTGTGTGAAAATATAAAGGATATGCCGATTCAAAGGATATTTGGATGGAAGGGATACAAACCACAATGCCCTCATTCTAGTAGTTGAAGGTGCCTTCTAGTAAAGATGCTAAATTCAATGTTGTCCACCGGACCCTGCCACAAAGCAATTGTTGCAAAAACAATGATGGCATTGGTTAAAGACGCATATCTAATATTCTAAATGTTCCAGTGAGCACAGCTGAGGCCATAATATATAAGTCAAAAATCAATCATATCACCATAAATTTGCCTCAATTTTGTGCTTCTTTCAAGATTTCTGGCAGAGGAGTGCAAAGAATAATCACAACAGTTGTCCAATTGCCAGGGACCATCTGTAAAGAGCTTCAAAAAGATCTGGAAGTAGCAGGTAGTGTTGTCAGAAGGAAAACAGTGATTAACGCACTCCGCCGCCATGAAACACTCAGAATGCAAGACCCCATTGCTGGAAAAAAAGCATATAAAAGACAGTTTAGTTTGTTGAACAAGATTTGGACAGCCAGTTAAATACTGGGGTGATGTAATCTGGTCGGATGAGAGCAAAATTGAACTCTTTGGATGCCATAATGCATGTCAAGTTTGGAGGTGAAATGACACTGTACATCTCCCTAACACACCTTCAGTAACGTTTGGAGGTGGGAACATCATCATGTGGTGCTGCTTTCCAGAAAATGGTACTGGTAAACTATGCTATTGTGATGGAAGAATGAAAGGGCAAATCTACAGAGACATTCTGGACAAAAATCTGCTGCCATCTACGAGGATGGTGAAAATTAAACGAGGTTGGACATTCCAGCAGGATAATGAGCCAAAACATACTGCCAAGGAAACAATTGGTTTCACATGAAAAAAAACACCTGCTAGTGCTGTAACATGTTAAATATTTGTATCGGTGTCAGTACAAAAAGTCATTGAGCTACGTAAGAGTACCAGTACATTGTAATCTTGATAATGGTGAATGATTCAAGGAATTAGAATTGCAATAGTACAATAATTCTGACTTAGTAACAATTTCGCAAACGGTGCAGAGTCCTGAAGTGTCCATTCGTGCTGTAATACATCAGTAATACTGATTGACACCAGTTGTGCATATAACGCAGAGTGACGACGCCACAACAATGACTACAGTAATACTGTCGCAACAGAGATCTGCAAAATCTCACTTATATAATTATAAGCCAGCTGTTTAACAATTGAATGTGTTGTGTTTAATAATTCGAACTGTGTGGGGATGTAAGATGGCGGCACTAAAATTGAATAAAAAGGGTTAATGGCATTCAGTTAAAAATTAGCTTATCATATGACTGATGTGACTGTAGACCAGTAACAGGAAGTCAGCTTTTGAGCTGCTGTGTTGACGTGATGTCTCGTGATAAGAGTCACTTTGGGAAGTAGTCCAAGAGTTTGCAATGTGTGCAGGTGCACAAGTTCACGCATATCTTGGTCTAACGCAGTCTCCATTCAGGGATAAAGAGAGAGATAATGCGTGGCTGACTTCTTGAACCGCCCACCTAAAATTGACCCCACAAATTTCTGAAGGCTAAAAAAAAAGTTTTGTATTCACATATTTGAGTTCATCTGGTGTTAATTGTGACTGCGCCACTATTTGAAGGATTTGAACGAGATCTCGAAACTGCTGTTTGTTGTGTTGTTTACTCAAACTAAAGTCTCAAAGTTAGCAAGACTTGAATGGGGGCTTGAAGGGAAAGCAAGGATGCAAAAAAAATGTCAGATTCCAGATGATGACTGTACTGCAGATTTATAAGATCGATGGTGGGATGAGATTGATTGGTTTATTCATTGGGATAACATGCGTCCTCTTCGTGTGAAGCATAGGCAGTTGATGAGTGGCAGTAACTGCCACTGAAATTTAAAAAAATATGTATGATTGCGAGCGGTCAGTTGTATTACTGTGTTGACTGTGATCTTTACATGCAAGAGCAGTAGCCCAAAACTATTCTTAAAAAAATGTGAGTGGTACAGTGAAGCTATGTGCGAAATTTTTTGAGTCAGTAACTCATTTGCATATACAACGTTACCTCGCTGTTTTGCCTTTCATTTTTTCAACATTTCTCAGATTTTTAAGCGAGCAGTCTACAGAAAGAGACAAGATCATTCCTAAAAACTGGACAGTGTAATGTCACTGTAATAAAATAAAATACCACGTTTTGCCGTTGTAATACTGATTGTTCCCACTGAGTCTGTTTTAGAAATATGACCAGCTAAATGCTAACACTCAATGGTAAATCCTATAGAGCTCGTGGACCTACGACATAAAATCACGAGACATTTGTTTACCTTGCCATATTGCCCCGGTCTAGTTCAATACTAAGTCGGTTGGAGAGGACACGAAAATATGTCTTATAGCACCAGGCCCAGAGTCTTGTCTGATATCGTTAGACATTTAGAAGGTGAAAATAAATGAAGGTATGTGGAAAAATTCGATAAACTCTGCATAGGTGACCCATATTTAATGTTGGAGTCGATGTTTTCGGCAATAAGAAAGTGGACTGTTAACCGCTTCTGCTTATCTTGGACAACTGGATATACATATGTATCTGGTGGGTAAGTCATTGAGATTTACACAGAAAAGTTTGAAACCATATAAAAGTCTGGGCGCATACAAATACTTCGTTCCTGGATCTGTTCTCATCAGCAATAAATCCCACATAGTGACTTTTTTGACGGCTTGGGAACACGGAAGCGTTCGGCCACATGTTAACCTTTGCCGGAATCCATCGATCTTTTCAGCTCACATTCAATACAAATACCAATATTTAAATAAATGACCCCTGGTTTTACACAAACTCGCATTCATTAACTATGATTGAAAATAAAAAGAGGACAGAGTCGTCTCCATGGAACGCACACGGAAGCGATTGCAGCCACACTTAACCTCCGTAAAACTCTGTGATAGACAGTTTTTTTTTAATATGCATTGTTCTCAAATGAGTCAACTTGGCATTATAAATACTTCTTGGTAATTTGAGATTGAGAAGAATAATTCCTACCTGAAAAGAAGCGATCGCTACACAGGCGTGTGTGTATTTTGGGCACCATCCATCATGTTTAATTGGCGAAATCCATCGATATTTTCTGGTCGTTTCAGCTGGTGTTCCATAGAATGATCTCTTTGAATATCTGTCTCATCTGTTGTGACAACCAGCAGCACAACGGGTCCTGGGTATTGTAAATATTCTCCTCCGGTTCAATGTCTCCCACTATGTGGAGCAGCTCTGTTTGACCGGCAATATGGCGCAGTGAAAATGGTGACGTCACGTGCACGAACTCTATTGACTGGCTAGAAAAATTAGCATTAGACTTCATGGGAGGGATTTACCAAACCTTCAAATAACAAATATTCACAAAAGGACAATATAGCAATACGCATGGGCATATATTCATCTCAATCTTTGAAAGACAAGTTATTTGAATAAAATGTGCCACTTTCTTCTTCCACTCTTTAACTTTAATATAATATCACCATGCATGTACCACACTGCCTTTAAGAGGCCAAGGCGTGGATGTTATTTTTATTGCTATAGTTTAATTGTGTGATTCTTTTAGTTGTTTCTAGTTTTTGTTTTTGTTTGTTCTTTTAAGTTATATTTAAACTTGCGTTTTGGGAGTAAACTAAACACTACATTTTGAAATCAGTAAATAATCTTATGTCTATATTGGTCAAAATAATTGTGATGACTATTTTACTCCATAATCGCCTACCTCTAACTGAAGAATACTTAATAAGGTTGAATATCTTTTATTTAGTTTTAATGTGTTTGTCCTCGAGTCCGAGCACATAGACAAGAACCCACGGACCAGCGGCCTTGTGGACCTGCCTGGATCGCTGCAGCAGAGTCGTGTTTCAGGCGTGATGCAACGTTCCACCAATCAAAGGCGGTGAGAACGCCTAGGAGAGAATTCTCCTCCCATGTCTTCTCTGTCCTACCTGGGAAGCCACGTTGGCTCAGGGAGGGGCTCGCCGCACCGCACCAGCCGTTCTCTGAACGAGGGCGAAACAAAAAGTCTTACCACCAAGTGAAGTTACACAATCACACACATGCCCGTGTCATTCATGACTGGCTCGCCACTTTACACATTGGCAGGATGAAAAAAAAAAGTAAAAAGGAAAACAAGAAAGAAACAAAACAGATGAGTGTGGCAATTTTTTCCGGTTGCTTTTTTTCTTCTCCCAGGAGTTTTTATCAGTATTAACACTGCTTACACGGGTATTTGTGCACCTGTGGCAGTGGATTAGTGGCTAACACTCTTCATTATGTGTGAAAATAAGGACTGTGAGATATTTTTCATGTTGGGTCTCCATTTCCATTTTTTTCCATTTTTGGAAAATACAGATTAAAAAAACACCTTTGGAGCATTTTGAAGTGTAAAAATAAGTGGGTTTTTTTTGTTTTGTTTTTTTTGAAGGGGTGTGGGTGGGGGCATGACCTCAACATGTACATGTGAGCCCATACACAACATATACTGTATCCACATTTCAATAATGGCTCAAGACAGTTGAATTCACAGTTCAACAACTTTTCACAATGCAGTTTTGAACATATTGGTGTGCGTTTTACTTTAACAGTCAAGATGGCAGCTGGTCAAATTCAAGAAGTTCTGGAGGAAGTGGCTGGGGATAGGGAAGTCTGGGCATCCCTGCTGGAGCTACTGCCAACACCATCTGACCCAGAATAACGGTGGATGGATTAGATACTGCTCAAATACTTCTTAAACTGCCAAAATGCCTTCCTATGGGATTTTGTCAAGAAAAACAATAAATTTTGTCTTAAATGATTGAATTGATCATTGTTTGCTTTGACAAACTGGATGTGGGTAGCACAGTCACACACATGTCATGGTTTCTACACAAGTTGTATTAATTTTTGAGCTGGCTCGTGACTAACCAGGGATAGTGGATGAGTGCAACAAAATAAACAAAAACACTTTGTTTTCCTAAATAACAACTTAAAGGTCTGTAATCCATTTGTGGTGGCACGCCGGTAATTGAGCACTATGTCTGGAAACAAACCTGCATCAGATGATTAAGCATAATATGCATCATTCGTGCAACAGTCGTATCTTATTGATGCCTTGGTTGATTAGCTGTTAGCTGAATGGAGACATCCCTTCCACAGACGTTCACATAAAATTCCGCAATATGGTCATATTATTGTGTTACACTCTTCAGCGAGTTTCTTTTGTTTCATACAGTGATGTGGAGTAGTTTACCGACTATCAAATTACAAAGTTACATTGGCTGTTTTCTAGAGACCTGAGTGTGGAAGATCATTCCCTCATCTAGAAATTGCAGCCCTTTCTGAACTCCACACCGGCTTGACTGCCCAATGAAACTAACTTAATGGTTGACATTGGACTACATATATGAGTCACTGATGGTGTAGTGGTACACACACCTGACTTTGGTGCGGGCAGCATGGGATTGATTCCCGCTCAGGGATGGTGTCGATATCTGCCCTGTGACTGACCACTTTGGGGTGTAGTCCGTCTTCTGCCCGAAGCTGGCTGGGTTAGGCTCCAGCTCTCCCGTGACCCTTGTGAGGATAAGCGACTTGGATAATACATGGATGGATGGATGGACTTCATGTAACACTATGTGCCCCTCACGCTTGTTCCTACAAAAAACAATTCCACTGAAGTTGGGATATTGTGTTAAACAAATAAAAACAGAATACAATCATTTGCAAATCATATTCAACTTGTAGTTAATTCAATACACTACAAAGACAACATATTTAATGTTCAAACTGATATTTTTTTGAATTGTTTTTAGCAAATAATCATTAACTTGGAATTTTATTGCTGCAACATATTCCAAAAAAGATGGGACATTTGGCAAAAAAAAAACAAAAAAACTGAGGAATGCTCACAGAACACCTGTTTGGAACATTCCAGAGGTGAACAGGCTAATTGGGAATAGATGGGTGCCATGATTGAGTAGAACAGGCGCTTCCCTAAATTGCTCAGTCGTAACCATCCATCTATCCATTTTCTGAGCTGCTTATCCTCCTGGAGCAAAGCAAAGATGGAGCAAGGTTAATCTCTTTTTGATCAACTGCATGAGAAAATAGTTGAACAGATACAGGATAATGTTCATCAACGTACAATTGCTGATAATTAAAGAATTTCATCATCTATGGTCCACAAAATCATCAAAGAATTCAGAGAATATGGAGAAGTCAATGCATGTAATTTGTCAAGCTCCTGCTCCTCCGCATTGAGAGGCGCCAGTTGAGGTTGATGCCCCCATCTGATTTGGATGCCTCCCGGACACCTCCCTGGTGACATGTAGTGGGCACAACCCAGGACATGCTACATCTCTTGGCTGGCCTAGGAACGCCTCAGGATCCCCCCAGCAGAGCTGGATGAAGTGGCAGGGGAAATGAAAGTCTGGGCATCCCTGCTAAAGCTACTGCCCCCTGACCCGACCTGCAAAAGCGGTAGAAGATGGATAGATGATGGACAGTAAAGTTTATCAGTTTGAATTACATTGTATTAAATAACTTACCTTTGTAGTGTTTTAAATTAAATATGTTGAACATGATTTGCAAATCACTGTGTCATTTGGTTTAATTCTTTGTTTAACACAATGTGTCAACTTCATTGGAATTGGGTTTGTATGCTATCATCTGCCAGGATGCCTCTTTGTTGACAGCTTCATGATGTCCATAAACCAAAACTCCAAAGGATAATGGTTGTTGTTTCCTCAACAAGCAGGTTATGCCCTAGATACAGGTTTGCTCTGGTAATGGGATTTTGTTGGCTAATGATGAACATTGCATTGAAGAACTTATGATCAATCTTCTTTTGGGAAATTAGTTTGTGAGTAAGCTATGCTATTTTTTGCATAATGAATATAAATTACCTAAATCTGTGGGAGCCGAGACCTTAATTTACATCCAAATAAATAATCATGGTAAATGTACTGTATAATTCTATTACGCTGGGGAAACCTGAGTGATACACTGGACGCATTGTCTACCATCTGATTTGTGTGAAGAAAGAACAAAGATCACATTTTTATCTGAACCACATTCCAATGTAGTTTGTCTTGAGACTGGATTTCCCCAGATGTACCAGTTTGGATCTGGGTCAGGACAGCGTGAAGACAAACAAGAACTGTACAGAATCGTATATTTTCCAACAGGAATCAGACTTCTTCTAAATGTGAATACAATTCTGAGATGTCTTTTCTCAAAAGTGATCTTAATGTGTTGGTTAAGGATCTACTATATACACACACATACATACGTACAAAGCAACACTCAAAACTATAGAGCAAAATCATTGACACCGAGATATAGCATAAATATAGAACGTTACCAGTACATTAACCTAGAAATAGAGAAAATGATAGCCAATGGAGGCCAGTGGTGTAAAGTAAAGTTTTCCTCCATTTAAAACGAGAAGACAAATTGTGGTCCATAGGCAACTGTATGTAAGTAATATTTCTTCTTTCATTCACAATGTTAGTGGATACGGGTCACTTTAAAACTCAAGGAATAATCCATAACACTCATAGTTAGACACGCAGTGTCAATTCAAGTTCAGTAAGGAGGATGTTCACTCTGCGAGATCATTGACAGTGAGGTGTCAAGTGTTGTCAAAATCTCCACAATATTGACTTTTGGTCACAACTTCATTCTGCTTGGTGGTTGCCTATGGATGTGTCCAGTGACAGGGGAAGCCCAGGAAGTTAAGCCCCAAAGAGCATCGTTTGGACACACAGTTATTCTGGTCAGTAAGAAAGGTCTTTCACTAGCAAGTACTTCCCTGAAGCAACTACTGATCTTCATGTTCAAACTATTTTTGCAACTTCCTCACACCAGGCTTTTGTATCCCTGGCAGCAGTAGGTCTGCAGATAAACGTGGTTTGTTTCTGATGCTTACAAGTGTCACACTGCGTTTTAATGCGATTTTCCCCTGCTTTTGTTCTTTCCCTTACAGTCGGCAGAATGAGTTGTTTGCTTACCGTCTCACAACAGTCAGCAATTGTCAAAGAGCAAATATGTTGATGCAAAGTTGACGCTACCACTAAGGCTTTGGGAATTGTCAGTTGACTGTTGGTGTACTGCAGCGGTGAATGACATGTTTGGAGGCTGCGCAAATGCGTTTTTGTGCATCCCTTTTTACATCAGTGATGTTTCTCTAGCTTGCGTAGACATTCACATGATGACAGAAGACTTATTTTTGCGTCAGCTGGAGCTTCTAAATTTGTGACTCGGTTGACTTCATGAACTTTGCTTTTACTCCACCACCATGTCGTTTCCAGGTCTTTGTATACCTTTATGGGTCCTCAAGCTCCTCTAAATTTAGTCTTATCGGCTGAAAGTACCAGTACCCCAGCAGCAGAAATGGCAATGTATTTTATTACTACTATAAAGATTGCCTTAAAATAGTCTTGATTGAATCTTAAAGGAAGACTCTCCCCAAAATTCACATGTACAATAAACCCTCCAATGTAAAGTAATATTATTACATATATTTTGGACATTAATTTAAAACAATTGATAATAAAGAACATTTTTTAAATCCAAGCAAAATCTGGATATGTCCTAGCTTTCACAGCCAGACCCGGAAGAAACATCCTTGAACCTGCTCCTGACAGACCATTCGTTCAAGCTAGGCCAAGATGCTGACGTGTTGTGCACCAAACTACAACAAAACTGTGAAAACGCACCCAAATTTGTCCTTCTTTAACCTCCAGTGGGTTCACCTGACAGGATAAAGCTGTGGCTGTCACAGTTGAGGCTAGTTCATCAGCTGGGGAAATTTGCATGCATCTAACCATTAATGGTTATTTACCCCTTAGCAATAGCCCCTTAACTATAGCCTCTCATGCCGGTACTGTACAAGCAACAATATACTTCATGATGCGACATGGTGGTGCAGCTGTAAAGCGTTGGCCTCAGAGTTATGAGGACCCGGGTTCAATCCTGGACCTGTGTGGAGTTTGCATGTACTCCCCGTGCCTGCGTGTGTGTAATCTGCCTCCTGCTGTTTGACAACAGGGATAGGCTCCAGCAATCCCGTGACCCTCATGCAGCTAAGCGGAAAATGGAGCGGCAAAGAAAATGGATGAATGGATATATACATGTAATCACTTTAGGGAAGTCCCAATTTTTTTTTAATTTTTTTTTTTGCATTTTATATTCCAGATAAATAAACCTTTAGATAGTCGTACGCCGTAGTCGGAAAATAAACTCGCATTTTTCATAAACTTCGGACATAGTATAGCATTCATATTTCTCACGTAGCATTCAAATGGCATTTCAAGACCGTTAAGCATGTGTACTCACCGATTTTCCACTGGATGTACATGTGGTCCTTTCATCAAACTGTCATGGATCATAAGCAAATTGATATGTAACACATCTTCGTCCAAATAAAGAACTTCATATCTATTATCTAGTATTAAATATCTCGTATCTAGTATCTATGTTATGCAGACATGTTGCTCGTGATCCAAGTTCATTCCGATACCCTCCATTTTTTGTTCAACCTTTTCAAACTCACAAAAACACTGGCATTCTGCCGCAGTTGGCATTAGGTCACAAAGAGAACATGAACACCAGTCTTTCAAAACGAGCATGTCTGGAACATCTCCAAGGTCCATGTTATGTGATTGTTGTGCTCCTCCATCAGTGTCACACCCCCTCTCCAACATGTCAAGTTCTGCCTGTGTGTATTTTGGCTCAAACACATAGGCTTGAACATTGTACATTGTTATTTTTGTTTTGTTTGCTCAATTGTGGGATTAGTGATAGCACAGAGCATCGACTCAATGTTACACTCACTTATTGGTTCTTAGCACACAACACTTCCCAGTCTCACCCACACATCAACACACACGCCCACCTGCACCGAGCGCGCAACATATGGCTTCGTGATATTCTTCGTAAACACCATCTTCTCCAGGGAACGTTTTTTGAATGCTATTCACCACACAAGATGGGATATTCACTGTATAGCAGAGGTGCTCAATGCATTGATTGCGAAAGCCACGTTCTAACAAGCTGGCCTCGTATTTACGGCAGCCCCCCACCCCACACCCACCCCCATCAATCGCAAGAGGCTGGCTGCTTGAAAAGTTGCTCATGGGGTTAAAAAGTCTGGCCACCCCTGCTGTATATTCTCTACATCTAAACCAACTCCTCAGAAAAGCATCAAACAAATCTACGCGGTCTATATAATGGGAGTATTGTTCGTCTGCGGCACCACCCCCCCCCTCCAACACGTCAAGTTCCGCCTGTGTGTATTATGACTCAAACGCACAGGCTTGAACATTGTACATTGTGCTATTTTTGTTTTGTTTGTTTGTAATTATTTTTCACAAAAATCAACCACAAAATGCCAGATAGTGGACATTCTCACTTCGGTGAAACGTATCCACGAGCAATGGGGAGTCGTAACAGGAGGCACTGTAGGCATTGCAAACGTTGATTGGCTGTCAGTTTTCCAACCGAGCTCATTGGAATGTCTGCGGAAGAGAGGAATTTTGATAATATTTTTCCAATTTAGAGATGTTTCTTGGTGAAATCTTTGGATAACTCTGGCATTAAAAGAAACAATGAACCCTCATCTACTAACTTTTAATGTGTGCTCCCATTCCTATTCTATCCATCCATCCATCCATCCATCCATCCATCCATCCATTTTCTTTGCCACTTATCCTCGTGAGGGTCGCGGGGAGTGCTGGAGCCTATCCCAGCTGTCAACGGGCAGGGGGCAGAGTACACCCTGAGCTAGTTGCCAGCCAATAGCAGGGCACATCGACACAAACAATCACAATCACACCTACGGGCAATATAGAGTGTCCAATTAATGTTGCATGTTTTTGGGATGTGGAAGGAAACCGGAGCGCCCGGAGAAAACCCACACAGGCAAGGGGAGAATATGCAAACTCCACACAGGCGGGGCCGGGATCGAACCCAGGTCCTCAGAACTGTGAGGCAAATGCTTTTCCAGCTGAGCCTCCATGCCACCCCGATTCCGATTACTTTTGACAAAGTCTTCCATTAACCTTTGTTTTCATTGGCTAACTAAAGGGTCCATATCAGTCGAGGCATATCATCGCTGGTTACAAATCACATTGCCATGAGCAAGAACTTATCAGACTCACCAATAAAAGATGTGCATCATCTTGAAACAATGTGCCACTAATGCTTTCTTTGTGTTGGTGCTCTTGCGTGCTAAGTAATTCATGTGATACAACATAACATACCGGGTCATAATAGTCTTTTGTGGTTTTAGATTTACATTATCAAGAGACACTACCGAGTACAGTAATTTTAATTCTTTGTCAAGTTCTACTTTTATGAAATGATTTTCACTTAAAGCATTACATCCCTTTGTGTGCCTTTTCCTCACCATTTCCATGAAGGAAGTGACTTGTTGTGACATCACAATAGTCTGCCACCTAATAAAGTTTTGGAGGGGAAAAGGGGACAAAAAAAGCAGGAACGACAGGAGGGGCAAACATTGAGGACTGAGGGTGTAAAAAATAACAACTGCGTTTATGGCTTTGTGTTAGTTGAGGCTATTTAAAAAGATATTTACGTAAAGCTAAAAGACAGGACAAAGAGGAATCTACCTCTGTAAAACAACTTCTCTTTCTCTCCCATTAGCACAAGACAGACAGCAGTGATTCATTTGCAATTGTAAACGTCATCTTTTACAGGGCTGTAGCAATCACTTCAGAAGTGGGTGAATTGCATGTGGAAAAATTGTTCAGGAGTCAGGCAACTTTTATGAACAAAAGATCATCCTCTCGCATTCAAATGGTTCTCTATGTTATGGACAAAATACGACATTGCTCAATGTCTACGCATCCCTGTTCAAACGTCAGGTTTTTAGTATATAGAACAAATCTGTTTATGGCTAAAAGGTTCAACCTTGATATCCGCAAATCACAACAAATTTTTCCATTTAGTTTTATCCATTTATATATACCACAATGTTTAATCTAACATAATGGGAAAGATCATTGACATCTATTGAATAACACTGGCAAGGGTTAACTCAGCAAATGGGCCAAGTGGTAACTGGTTGAAAAAAAGACAAAAAGACAGACATGGTGATATGCAATATGCATATGCAAGTTTTTGTGTTTATCTGCAGTGCTGTTCCTTAAGCATTTGGCTTTAGCTCCACAACTTGGCCATTCCGAAATCAGATTAGACCTTTTGTCTGCGTTTTTTTTTTTTTTTTTTTTTGCTTTACAAGGCTCCTGCTGGAAACTGAGTCCCAAGACAAAGCCCTGTTTACACTAATGGCCCACTAGGCTTTGTATCCCCTTTGCCACAGAAACAAATACCGGTGGGAGGACATCAATAGAATTTAACATTTTGACATTTTCCTCAAGCACTCAAAACCAATATTGACTCAGTACCCCTGCCTGGTCGGCTTTAGTGCAAGACCATGGCATACAAATCAAGCTGGTGCAACCAGAACCACAGGCCGCCAGTTGAAGGGTGAGGCCAACAATAGCCAGCCCAGGATGGGGCTCTCCCACCGGATAGCCAATGTGACCACTGTGCCTGGTTTCAAGCTGGTCCACAGAAGCTTGAGGCATAAAAGAGCCCATGCTTTCCCGCCCGCTTTAATGATTACATCTGAGAGGGCCAATTGTGTGTGTACTCGCGACCCTGCTGCTGAGTGAGGTGGACAAGCACAAGAGACAGTGGGGGCACTCACATGTCCAGAACAACCCCATAGCGGGCCACCACTTCTCAAAGGCCGGATTACAATCAGTTAGAGCTTAATGAGTGAGAAGTTGGACTTGTAACCTGTTGCAGCAGGGTAGTTGTTTTCAATGCTCGCAGTCAGCACACACGTCAATAACCTCTGAAATAGCTCACCACTGAAGCGGGAAACAGCGGGAAGCGTCTGAGTCTTGCGCCTGACGCCTTGCCACAGTCGACTGTCACACCTCGGCTGCTGACAGCAACAGAACAACATATTTCATACAAATTTCCTCTATTTCTGGAGAGTTATTGATGTTAATATGGATTACAGCAAGCGAGTTTGTTGACCGAAAGCTTGTAAATGGGATACTGGATTAAAGGGTGGTGTAGTTCATACCAGATGGAGCCCCCCCCATCTTCTTTCTCATATGTATTTTCTAATTAATATGGAGTTGTGACTTCATTTCAAAATGCTTAAATCCTATAAAGCTTTTCGTGTCTCCATTTAACTGAATTCAAAAAGCCATTTGTCGGTTTTAATTGAGCCCGATGAATCCATCCATCCCATCCATTTTCTTAGCCACTTATCTTCAGAAGCTTCATGAGGAGTGCTGGAGCCTATCCCAGCTGACAACGGGGAGGAGGCGGGGTACACCCTGAACTGGTTGCCAGCCAATCGCAGAGCACATTGAGACAAACAGCCGCACTCACAATCACACCTAGGGGCTCTTTAGAGGATCCAATTAATGTTGCATATTTTTGGCGATGTTGTGCTACTTTGTAATTTTTAGGTAAGTCTTTCAAATTACAAATTTCATTTTTAATGTGTACTTTTTGTTGGGATTTTAGCTTTATTTTTTAGTTTTTTCCCCCTATTTTAAATGTTTTCTTTTTTTATATTCCACTGCTTTTAATCACATAAAGCACATTGAGCTACCTTGTGTATGAAATGGGCTATATAATTTGCTTTGCTTTAATTTGCTTTACACTTCAGCTGCTCATTTCACAAATCAGAATCATCTTTATTCGTCAAGTATGTAAAAAACACAAGGAATTTGTTCATGTTGGTAGGAGCTGCTCTAGTATGACAACAGTCAATTGACCAAGAATACTTTTGAGATGTACAAACATAAAAATCACAGTCACTGATCAATAAAAGGTTACCAATAATGTGGTAATATTGATTTTTGTTTTTGACAGGTGTGCAAATCCTCTCGCAATTTAGACCACTTTAAAATGACTGACAGAACAATAGTCTGATGCAGTGACCATTGTGCAAATAGTACAGGGACTTGAGGAAATTTACACAGTTTATGCAGAGGAGGTGGTTCAGGCATCTGTTTAGGATGCCTCCTCTATGCTTCGCAATATCTTACTAATAGAGAGTTAGTTTTGTGAACCTTACAGATATTCTTAAAAATACGTCTATTTTATAATAATTAATAATGTGCAAAATAATGTGGTGTTCCTTCCACATTATCCATACAGTCCTCCAGAGATTTATTTGTGTGACGTTAAAGTGCACACACTGACCAGCTACAGCATACTGACCCTTTAAAAAAGATGCGATACAAAAAATAGTTTCAAATAAAGTCAAATAATTGATATGGTTTTAGGTTTGATCTCACTTCATTTGTGGCCAGTCATTGTGAGAGCCTCCCTTTCAGGGAGTGATAATATTAACACCACAGCCAGTCTGTAAATCTCTCTCGCCACATGCTCACCGCCTCATTTTGTGATAGTTGTGGGAACATGCTTCAGCCCCAGCTGATTGTTGTAATATATGTTGCTGTTATGAAAGCTGTTGGGCACGACCACCCTCCACTGTGCGGGAACCCTTTTAATCAGCCAGAGGTCACTGTGAAATCCCGACTCCCCACCTACCAAGAGCAAGCATTTCTCCTGAGCAACGCCAAAGTGGTAGCTAGTATTTAGTAATATTGCACAGCTAGGTGACAGCTCCTACTATAATGTACCCACTGACAACGTTGGCCTCTGTGCCCTTTTCTCAAATTATAATACACCACAGCAGGAAAGTTTGTGGAGAAGGATGGAGGATGGAGGTTCTTGATATAATCTGACATTTTCTCATGCTTTCTGTGGGGGTAAAATTTCCATGCATTCCATGCTCCATGCCCCTTCATTGAAATTATTATTCAAGTATATATGGTCCTGGTTGACACCCTCATCCCAATGTCATAACATAGGTTAAGTGAAGACTAAATTGCTCATAGGTGTGTCTGTAAACGTGAATGGTTGTTTTTTTCTATGTGCCCTGCGATTGACTGGCAACTGGTTCAAGGTGTACCACACCCCTTGCCCAGAGTCAGCTGGGATAGGCTGCAGCCCTCTCAAAACCCTGGTGAGGATAAGTGGTGGTGGTGGGAATCTTTAAATACCCATCTGCATCTACAAGAAACAGCGGACCAGTACAGTATATGATTTGTTATGATTCATTTGGCAGCTCAGCCTTCAGTGGATACTTACCTGATTGAGTTCATCTCATATAAGAACAAAAACGTGTCACAATTTTTTTCAAATACAGTAAAGTCATACAAAACAGCTTTCTTTTGCAGGGTTAAAGATTGAAAAATGCATTTAGCCATACTTGATCAAAGCTTGGCGCTCACTGAATGCACGTGAATCAGCAGTGTTTCATAAGAATTTTTCTTTTTTTTTTTGAGCAGTAGTGGTTGGCAGATTGATTCAAGTATTGATTATATCGACACCAAGTCATACTTAGTATCAGATCGATAAAAGCGTGAAAATATCAATACATTGTTTTAGTTTTGCTCTTGTATGCACTGCTTGGGTTTCGTCAAACAGCCGACGCCAGACTCGGTGTTTCTGTCTCAAAAGGCAAAAGGCAGAATTTGCTCTCCCTCCCCGTCTTATATTTTGATGTTGTGCCATTGCTTCACTGAAGGAAATAAGTGCTTGGCCATTAAATCCGATTCTAATTCTGATTCGGCTCAGGTCTACGAGCCCACCGGCGATTCACCTTAAAATTAATACTGTCCGTTTGCTCTTTTAACCAACTCAAAGGTATAAATTATGTTAACACCTTGATGTAATTAACCCCGTTGGAATGTTATCTAAATGAATACATTTACTGGCGTTGTTTATTAAAGGAAGAAAATCCAGGGAAATTTTGTTTTGTTTCTATTCAATAGTATCTGGAAAAAATATATATATATACGTATAATTAGTGTAAGTATTTTACAGTTAAGAAAATAAGTATTTGAACACCCTGCTGTATTGCAAGTTCTCCCACTTAGAAATCATAGAGGGGTGTGAAATTTTCATCACAAGTGCATGTCCACTGTGAGAGAGATAATCTAAAAAGAAAAATCCAGAAATTACAATGCATGATTTTTTTAACGATTTATTTGTGTGATACAGCTGCAAATAACTATTTGAACACCTGTCTATCAGCTAGAATTCTGACCGTCAAAGACCTGTTACTCCACCTTTAAAAGTTCACCTCCACTCCATGTATTATCCTGAATGAGATGCACCTGTGTGAGGTCGTTAGCTTCATAACTAGACCTGTCCACCACATACAATCAGTAAGACTCAAACTTGTAACATGGCCAAAAAGCTGTCCAAAGACCCCAGAGACAAAATTGAACAAGTCCACACTGCTGGAAAGGGCTACTGAGAAATTGCCAGGAAGCTTGGTGAAAAAAGGTCCACCGTTAGAGCAATCATTACAAAATGGAAGAAGCTAAACATGACAGTTTATCTCAATTAGAGTGGAGCCCCATGCAAGATACCACCTCGTGGGGTCTCAATGATCCTTAGAAAGGTGAGGAATCAGCCCAGGACTACATGACAGGACTTGGTTTACTGTTTCTTTCAGCTTGTCGCTTTCGGGGTTGCCACAGCGTGTCATCTCAGATGAACACACATATATGTGTGGCACAATTCCCTTCTCAGGGAGTGGAGGCCCCAGTGGGATATGAACCCACCACCCTTGGTTTACCAAACCAGCGCTCTAACCACTGAGCTACGGGGCCTCCTATGACAGGACTTGGTTAATGACCTGAAAAGAGCTGGGACCACCGTTTCCAAGGTGACTCTTGGTAATACACTAAGACGTCATGGTTTGAAATCATGCATGACGCGGAAGGTTCCCCAGGTTAAACCAGCACATGTCAAGGCCCGTCTTAAATTTGCCAATGGCCATTTGGATGATACAGAGGAGTCATGGGTTTTGTGGTCAGATGAGACAAAAATGAAACTTTTTGGTCATAATTCCAGTAACCGTGTTTGGAGGAAGATGAATGATGAGTTCCATCCCAAGAGCACCATCCCTACTGTGAAGCACGGGTGTGGAAGCATCATGCTTTGGGGATGTTTTTCTGCACATGGGACAGGACGACTACAGTGTATTAAGGAGAGGATGAACGCGGCCATGTATTGCGAGATTTTGAGGAACAACCTCTTTCCCTCAGTCATAGCATTGAAGATGGGTCGTGACTGGGTCTTTCAACATGACAACGACCCGAAGCACACAGCCAGGAAAGCCAAGGAATGGCTCCGTAAGAATCATATCAAGGTTCTAGCGTGGCCTAGCCAGTCTCCAGACCTAAACCCAATAGAAAATCT
Organism: Syngnathoides biaculeatus; assembly: GCF_019802595.1. Taxonomy (NCBI): domain Eukaryota; kingdom Metazoa; phylum Chordata; class Actinopteri; order Syngnathiformes; family Syngnathidae; genus Syngnathoides; species Syngnathoides biaculeatus. The sequence continues at coordinate 33,375,884 of NC_084641.1, forward strand.
TTGGAAGGAGCTGAAACTCCGTGTTTCTCAGCTACAGCCCAGAAACCTGTCTGATCTAGAGAAGTTCTGTGTGAAGGAGTGGGCCAAAATCCCTCCTGCAGTATGTGCAAACCTGGTGGACAACTACAGGAAACATTTGACCTCTGTAATTACAAACAAAGGCTACTGTACCAAATATAAACATTGGTTTTCTCAGGTGTTAAAATACATATTTGCAGTTGCATCACACAAATTGATTGTTGAAAAAATCATACATTGTGATTTCTGGATTTTTCTTTTTAGATTATCTCTCTCACAGTGGACATGCACCTACGATGAAAATTTCAGATCCCACCATGATTTCTAAGTGGGAGAACTTGCAATATAGCAGGGTGTTCAAATATTTATTTTCTTCACTGTGCCTTTACCATGAATCGTTGTGTTAATTATGCCCTGGGTTTCAACGTCTTAATAATTTTAAAAAAATGAGAAAATCTCTGAAAAACATTGAAAGACCCTGATAAGGAATTGAGACTTTATTCGATAGTGCAGTGACTGCCATTATTAAAAAGTATCCGTGTCACCAATACTGGGTCTGTACTTTCTTGTTTTTTCACTTGCACAAATTTTCAGTTGCGATATGCAAGAGCTCTGCCTACCCTGCTCTGCAAAGGGGATGGTTTTCAGCTCTTCAGTAAAAAAATATATATATAATAATAATAATGATAAAAAATGTTTGGCAGCATAAAAAGCACACCAGACATCACTGGAACTATCACACTTTTCAAAAATTTCTAACAGCATAATCACTTGCACTTTTCACTGTCTTGGGAGTACATTCTAAGGGCTATTTTACATCATATCAAAAGATTCCAATCTATACTGGAAATAATGCATGTGATGCACTTATCTTACATTATCATTGCTCAAAATTGCACCAAAATGTACCAAACATCTGCAAAAGAAGTTATGATCCAACAGGGTCACCTCATCAATTTTAATAATTCATTTTATTTAAAGGGCGCCTTTCCGGTCACAGAATTCCAGCAATACAGTAAAAATAACAGAAGCTAAAACATAAATGAATGACGACTGAGATGGGAAATGATACAGTGAGTAGGGAGTCCGGAACAGGTGTGTCTTGAGGTTCAATATAGACAATAGTTAATGAATCAGTGTGTCTTTTTTAGCTCGCCCCAAGCGGCTTGAAAAGTAACATTTTCAAAATATTGCTTTCTTTTGGTTCCCTAAGTATACAATTAGGAAATGTGTTGAGAAATGCAAAGTACAACACCGGCATGCACTGCCTGATTATTGTACAGAGTGAATAGGTTGGACGGAGATTTTGGCCACTGACGACATTGATAAGGACGACCTCTGACCGTTGGCTTTTTTTTTGCGCCCCATTAAACACAAGCGAACACATCAACCAATGCTACTTAATCACCTCTCTGTTCTGGCAACCAACAAGTAAATAAGCTCCTTGGCTCTTTTCTTTCGTTCTCCATTTGGCCTCCAGCATCACACAAGTGAAGAGTCTCTTTCCTTGGAGTGCTGGACTCCCCCCAAGAGCTCGACGAGCACTCATCAGTGAGGGACTGTATTGTTGTACAAATGCTTTTGCCTCCATGCAAATTCTTCCTCACTCTTTGCGAGCAGAAGCCAACAGTGACTGAGTGGTCGTGTTAATTGAGTTGCCTTTCAGCGCTTCTGGAGCGCCACGGAAAAGAAGCTAATACCACCTGTGTCAGCAAAAGGAAGTGCCATTCGTGTCGGAAGCGGCATTTCATTAACAAAGCTGGCGCCACAATCAACTAATCTGCAGTTTACCTCACCATTGAGGCCCAATTGTCTGTTCTGGATGAACCAGTGCACAAAGTGTTATTGGAGAGACAGTGGCTAATCCGCACCAAAAAGAAGCAGCATGCTGGATGTAATTGAAGGCCGTTGAACCACAAACAGGTGAAACAGTGTTTGTTTCTTGACTTGAGAGAGAATGCCTTTGCCCTCGAACAGTCATTCTTCCCGGCTGCGATGCAGACGACACCCGACAGCTGAGTCACATCAAGAGGCCAACCACGGCACTTCACAGAAAGGTATCCATTGTACAAGCACTGAAGTATCTGCCTTTACAGGCAATTGATGACAAAGTTGCAAAGTTACGGCATGAAATACGGGCTCATTTCCATATTGGTCCCATTACAGCCAAACAAATCCTTGACAATATGAAAGTTTGCCTGATAAGAGATGTCATATTTTCTCCATGTATTATTTTAGTCTCAGCTGGACCCCAACCAGGCGTGGGATATTCTGTACTTCTATCTAGTGCAACTGTACATTTTTAAACATTGTTGATACTGCTCCAGAAGTGTCTTCAAATGAACCCGACTACTTTTTAATAGGTTAAGGTGAGTTAGTTTGCCCATGTGGGATAATGGGAGCCGTAAAATGTGTTATAAATAAGAATAACTTTGCGGATTCTTTTCTTCTTTTTTGTCCATTACAGTCTCCTTGCACTGTTTGTCCAAGAGTGTTTGTGTGCGTTGCTATTTAAAAGATGAGTGACATCACCACACCATGATTGGTCATTGCACTTCCTACTGATCGCCATGTACTCGATAACTTGTTTGACCCGGACTCAAGGAAGGAAGCCGTCGTTGGGTTTGCAGCAGAGGGATCGTCGCGCCTTTGTTTTGCAATAACTTATTAACCTGTCAAGTTCATTAAGAGAAGAATGACGGGTCTCACTGCTCGCTGGATGTTTAACCCAAAGTCAACAGGAGTACGTCGGCACAGAGGAATGGGTGCGCATTCTAAAGGAAGAAACAGCAAACCTAAAGAAAATTTAACCAAATCATAACAAAATCTTTAAGGGAGTCATATGCATATTTGCAAACAACTGTATGAGTGTTGTTTGCGTTTACATTTTGCAATGTCCCATCAAAAAGCACCTAAGGTAGCCTACATGACTCACCGTTGTGGCCTTCCTGTGTGGAGTTTCCACGGTCTTCCAGGGTTTTTGTTGGGTGCTTATTCACAAACATGCAAGTGAGGTTAATTAAAGGCATTTAATTGTCCAGAGGTTTAGGCACGACTGGTACTTTGTCCCTCTACTTCCTGCAATTGCCCGGGCGACCAGTGCAAGGCATACCTCCCTTCTTGCCCAAAGTCAGCTGGAACCACAATGAGAACATGGATAGATGGCACAGTGTCCTGCCTTTTGGGGGCTTGAGCGATTTAAATGTGGAAAGCCTCAGGCTGGCTTTAAATCACAATTAAGTGAGTGCTTGTCACACTCCAGCAGTTACTGATGATTTAATGTAGCCTAGCCGTTAAAAAGTTTTAGCTTCTCGTTTCAGATGTTGAGGGTACTAGGTCTGCTGCGACGGAGAGGCCGCGCGTCACGGGTCAACATGCACCTCGGGCCCAGGCGTGACACCATGTCACACATCTTCGAGTCGCGCTTGGACTGCCTTACAATCGCTACCAATGTTCTACTTCAAGGGAGGAAGTGGGGAAAATGGGCTGAATTGTTTTGCCCGTGTCAGCAGTCAGGCTGCCTCAAGGCCATAGATGGCGGAAGGAATCTGAAGCCCCCCTCCGCCGGGCTAATAATACTCTGCCACTATGCATCTAATGTGAAACGATGCGGTTGTGTCCCTGATGATGACGTGGAAGGAAGCAGCGGAGGCGGGAAGACTGGCCTCAGCACGTGCTGCGCGAGCTTCTACACAATGAAGCAATCTGTTCCGAATCACACTAATATTCCATTAAAAACAAAAATAATCAGCAATACTGACTTGTCGATGTCATATGTATCTGGTTAAATTTAAATCTTTTTTAGTGCGTGGACTGAATTAATCAATGAACCCTATTGAATAGAATTTCTGTGTGTTCTCCCACACTTGCTTAGGTTTGCTCAGGGTACTCCGGCTTCATTCCAAATTCCAAAAACATACTTCTTTGCTTATCTGGGAGCTCAAATTTTTCCTTGGTTGTGAGTGTGAATGGTGCCCTGTGATTGGCTGGTGACCACCTGTGGCCATTCATCAGCTGGGATACGTCTATAGTGGATGGATGGGCATTTGACACAACATGAACAAAATATCACATATATGTGAACTTAAAAATTCATCATCAGAGTCCGAAACGCACGCAGTGACGACTACCAGATTTTTTCCATTTTTGAAAACTGAACAGAACTGTGAGACCAACACTCTACAGCTGCACCACCGTGTCGCTGGGAACAATCCAGTATCCATATATAAAACCTCACTTTGGGTGCCACACTGTGTGGTATCAGCTATGCCAGTGGCATTGGGAAAAAAATTGAGGTACTTCCTGAAGCAGTCAATCACAGGGGACGCATTGATAACAATCATTCGTACCTGTTGACAATTTAGAGTTCCTGGTCCTCTTCTGAATACAATTAAATCTGAATTTGGTAAACTTGAGCTTGACAAAACGGTTTGGCTGAGTGATCCCTCAACCAGTTAGAGAATGGAATAAAACACAGTGGCCATTGGAAGATGCGCAGTCAGAGGTTGCACTCGTTTGAACTGTTAAAACAGACAAGCGTAGAATAGTCCAAAAGGTGTTGGAAAAATAAAGGACTAAGATTCAGGCTGGACCAAATAGTCCTATTGTGAAGAGTGAATTCTTCTGGAGCGCTTTTCAATGTGTTTGGATAGGTGAAGTATATCTTATTGCAACTGACAGCGGGCTCCAATCATACCCAATCACAAGGCATATTGGAAGAATAAAAGCATGCTCACTCACCTATGGACGATTGAAAGTCTTCAAGGAACAATAAAATGCAGGTTTGGAGAATGTGGAAAGAAGCCAAAGTAACCGGGGAGAAAATGCAAACTCTACACAAGAAGGATGAAGCCAAAGATTCAAACCCCAAACCGCAGGACTGCGAGGCTGATGGTCTAACTACTTGTGTTTGGCATCAGGCCCACTGAAAAATAAAGGTTGTTAGGCGCCATCAAGTGGAGTATTGTGAGCAATGCGCTTGGTGCGAAGTATTTGGAGTGTTCATAAAATTGCACCTTGTCTGGCAGTGCAGCTCAATTCTTGGGTTGCAATCACGTGATAAAAATGCGCCCTCAATCGAATCGCCGACATTTCTACAGACAAGCCAGGCGTTGCAGGCGACACCACCATGGCAACGTCTACAGACCCATATGTAAACGGCGAGTGGCGGATGTTTTCTGCCTACTTTCATTCACTCGATGATTTCGCCAAAGCTAGATATGTACATTAGCTCAAACTCTGTGAAGATAGCTACCCGTATACTCTCCAAAACGACGTACTTTCAAAGGATCTGAAAGACTTCCCTGAAGTAGAATATCCGGACGCGAGAAATGCAACTGCTTACCGTTCACAAAATGATCAGAACAGACTTTCAAATAACCATTTGCCTTGTGTACTCGAGCTTCGTTCAGATCTGCACGTCGTATATTTACAAGCCACTTTTGTTGCCATTTTTTTTAATAACTCCATTCTATCTTCTTCCTTCATGCAATCTAATAATTGGAACACGCAAAAATTGATTCCCAATGTCTCTGTTTCCGCGATTTCCACAACAACAAAAATCTGACATGATGAAAATGGACAGCTGACTGCTTGTCAGAAAAAATGGTGGTCAAGTACCCGTATGGACAAACGTGACATCACGTGCAACCCAGCGATTGTTCGAGGAGTTGAACTCGAAAATGTGCAACGGTTGTGTAGTCAGTGTCTGTTAAACTGTAGACAAACACACATATGTTACCGTGCACCTGATGCACTCTCACCATTGTTGAGAGGGCTGGAGGCACACTTGGTGGCAGGCCTGTTAAAACAGGAACCAATTATCAAGTGTAATGACCCAAACAGCGCCATCAAGATACAGGTGTTACTACAAATTGTTTAGTTTCTCATGAACGTTAAATAAATGCTGCAATCTACCACCTGCAGCACCCAATATTTTTTACTTACCAGTTTATCATTAGACCTTGAGCAAGAACTAATTGAAGTGAATGAGAAATGTACATCGGAGGGGTGGGGGGGGGGGGGGAGATTGAACCCTGGTCCTCAGAAATCTGAGAAAGACACGCTAACGTGTTGCGGCACCGTGCCGACTACAGTAAATAATGTAACCAAAATATTGCAAACACGTCTCAGTATGGAGCGATGTGCTACACCTCTGTTTAAAATAAACAAACAAGCAAGCACAAAATTTCCTTTTCTGACACTGTCAATCAAAACTAGGTAATGTAATTTTACTGTACATTCATTTCTTTAAATATGTGTACCAAAACACATTAAACGGGAGTATGCAGTACATGGTCGAATACAGCAAGTTCACCCACAAAGATCTAAATCAAGTTGTGCTATTTGTGCATTACATTACAGCATGCGTGCATTTGTTAATCCATTGATGGCTACAATGAAGCAAAGTACAGTATGCAACCAAGCAAGGACGCTTGCATGACGATGTGGTCCAAACATCATCTATGTCACTGCTTACTGGTTCCGAGTGTACATCTTTACTGGGTGCTGTTTTATTTCCTCCAAATTTCAATTAGGGGCACTGTAGCGTGAGCTGAATGCAATCCAAAATCCAAGAACTGACTAGTAAGAGCCGAATCCTGTTGATTGAAACAGAAGCCCACCGGTGTCAAAACCGCCCCAGGTGCTTCGGCCCCACAAGCCTTTGCTTGTCTCCCTTTAAAGCAACCGGTGAATCGGGCGTTCTCTCTTGCGCACACAGTCCAATGGGGATTGTTCCAATGAGAAGCTCGGGTTTCTCCTAAATACCTGTAATGATGACAGTTGGGCAAATAAATGTTGCAGTGTGTACAAGTACAAGTGTGAAGTATTAGTGTGATGCAAAATACACAAAGAACATAGCAAATCATTTGCATTTTAGTCTTTACTGAACAAAGAACTATTTATGATCAGAACGGACTACCATGAGGTCGGTGAACCATGTGATTTCTCCCAACAGATCAGTGGGGGGAGAGGGTTGGGGGGGTTGAAACTGCGTCATAATCATGAAAAGAGTGCATGCCATCAATTTTATGTCCCACGTAGCCGCCTTAAGGTCACGGGTGCGCCGGAGCTGGCTCCCTGGTGTCTGGACTCATCACCGGCCAGTCGCAGACAAGATGCGTGATGTATAGTTTTTATTAAATATATCATTACGATGATGTTGAATCATGGAAATAAAAATATATATATGTCATAAAAAGGAGCAAAAGAATTTTCTACAGCAATTGTGGGGTTATGGAGTCCTTAATTAATGAATTTATTCATGAATTAAACTTTTTTCTTGATAACTTACGTCCAGTCATGATTGAATAAAACCAATAAGCACAATTAAAGACAATGCTTGGGATAGAATTGTAAAAATTGCAAATTGTTCACCAAATCCAATGTGGATAATTAAAAGGATTCATTGCGGATAACCCAAGGGAACTGGCTATGATGAATCAATACATCCTGGTGCAATTAAGGCCCATTAGGTGTAACTAAGTAAACTTTACCAGCTAATAATGAGATCAGTGCAGGATAAGTTAGCGCCGTATCTTTTCGTGGCAGTTACATTATGACAGCAGCGATGGGCCCCCACAATCACATTGTCTTCACTGATAGCTGTCAGCAAAGGCTCAAATCTTGCCTTTAGTTTGATAGCTGGAATTTTAACTGACAGCCCCGTTTATTTATACCACCCAGATTTTATTTTCTTTTCTTTTTCACAGCAAAGGGCCGGCTAAACAGAGCTTCAGCGCTTCAGCTGTTGTGGAGGTTTTTGCCTTGCTCAAGGGCTCCTCAAAAGTAGTCATGAAGCAGACAAACATTACCTGTAGTCACCATTTTCTTTTTGTCAAAAGTGTGACTCAAATGGTGGACCCTCGTGGAGACTACTTGAATTTAATGAAATACGGGAAGTCACTCGCAAAACACGAAAATGAAAATACACAATGTGCCTTTCTGTATTTGATCAAAGAAAAAAACCAAAGTGATTTAAATCCAGAAAAAGTGAAAAATCATGTCTTCTAATTAGTTTTATCATACAGAGGTTGGCCATAAAAGTCATAGTACTTGAAACAGTAAGTGTGAATAGTAGTAGCATTTCTAAGCTAAACATTTTAATTTGTCTTTGCCTTGGTATTCACGGCTCAAACCAACCTCCTGATCTTCCCCACTCCCCCTCCTCCACACACTCCACGCGAGTGAATTATGATCCAGTGTCGCAGCATGACATCACACCCGTGAGATGTCAGATGACTGAAACGCAGCTCTCAACTGATGAGCGACTTGACTTGACATAATGCCCGATAGTAATGTTCCTGTGAGGTGTGCAATAATCAGTCGATAAAGATTGTGAGATCATCGCAAACAGCATAGCACAAATCCTGCACAACAAGTTAAGCAGCTTCCCCAGTTTGGGATCTATTTCAAGTTGTGAAATCTTAGACGCCTCTGTTGGAGATGCAGGCGTGACGTGCATTACGTGATCACAAGCATTGCTCTATATTTATCAAATCATGAGGCTGGTTGTGACGCGTGCAAAAAGTAACACAGCTCAAGAAGTGCAACATGGTGCCGTCCACACTGCAGACCTTTTTGGACCTTCAGAACCTCGTGAGGATCCTAGCAGTGCAGGTAGGAAGTGTAAAAACGCAACACAATTTAAACTTAGTTTCTTGGTTTTCTTTATTTTCATGTATGCAATGCTTGCTATGACACAATACTTTAAGATATGGGATCTACTTGTTGTTGCATGATTACAATTGCAATATACTGTAGATGTTCTTTCTACGTTGTGTTTTCTCTGCTTTAAGATACATGACCTGATGCTGTATTTAAAAAATGCTGTAAAGAGCCTAATTTTAAAAATCATGCAGAAATGCAACTTTACTGACTGTCATTCAATTTTATTTAATGTATTTAAGTGTTTCTGGTTAGGCAGCACAGTGGCACACCTATAAAGCGTTGGCCGCACATTTCTGAGGGCTGGGGTTCAAATCCCAGCCCCACCTGTGTGGAGTCTGCATGTTCTCCCTGTGCCTGTGTGGGTTTTCTCCAGGCACTCCGGTTTCCTCCCACATCCCAAAAACATGCACTAATTGGAGACCCTAAATTGCCCGTAGGTGTGATTGTGAGTGCGACTGTTGTCTGTCTCCATGTGCCGTGGGATTGGCCGGCAACCAGTTCAGGGTGTACCCCGCCTTCTGCCAGTTGACACCTGTGATAGGCTCCAGCACAACCCTCGTAGGGATAAGTGCCTCAGAAGATGGATGGATGATGGACGGATGTGTGCATTAATATTTCTAGTTATAGAGGTTTTAACTTGTATCACCTTTAGTCTCTTTTCAGGTCTCATCGAGTCTCTTAAGTTTAAATGGAAGACTCAGAGTTCAGTGTGGAGATCTGCAACCGCAATTGGCAAGACTTTTTAGAAGTATGTGAAGAGTGTGATCTACGTCCTCCGTCGCTTGCCACAGCAGATGACTCCGGGCTGAGTGATGGTGATCATACAAACACCATGCTTGCAGAAAATCTCCATCGAACTGGACGCTACCCTGAGGCCGACTTCTTCCTGGACAACACGCCCGACCGCAAGGCCTTGGAGGTGGAGACCCAGCTCGGCAAACAAGTCACCGCTGGAATGGAGAGCATTTTGTCAGGCAGCGAGGAAGATGGTCACCTGCAATCGGTCAACACGTTCTTTAAAGGGATGGTGAACCGGCCAAATGTTGGAAAATGCAAAGAGTCAAAGCAAGAGGATGGGCTGTACAGAAATGGGATTGAAGCTAGGTACAAGTCACCCGCCAGAGATGAGACAAGAGTTACCATGGAGAACAACCTTGACGAAATGAACACCAAAGGCCAAGCCCAGCCTTTTTCTAATGCTGTTCTAGACGTGTCAGACTGCAGCTCACAGACCAATACTGGCAGGTCAGCGCATGGTGAATCATTTATTAGAGTCTGCACTGAGACCAGAACAAATGAGAGAACTCTTCATAAACCTGATGACTCACTCAACTTTTATAAGTCACATGGGGCCACAGCAAGCCTACCATCTTCATTACTGACCGCCATGAAAAGGAAGAGAAGAAAGAAGAGGTGGCTCGCTATGGTGTCAACCCAGAGTGGACATGACAGAAGGCCTGATGAGGAGGAGAGTCTAACTCCACTTTACCATGATATTAAGTTGCTCCCGGGTGGAGGTCCATGTCCATATGAAAGCAGGTACAACAGCAGCAAAGATAGTCAACATAATGACGATTTAATGTGTCTCCAGTGCTTTAATCCTCCAAGTTGTGAAGACCAATTCAGTATCGAAAACAGTAGAGCAGAAGTCCACGCTGCTTCTGAGAGACCACATTGGAATGATGATGATGATGATGATGATGATGATGATGATGATGATGATGATGATGATGACGATGACGATGATGACGATGACGATGACGATGATGATGATGTGGATGGCGGCCAACGTGACACTCAATCTGCTGCTAAGTCCGTCCTGGCTGCACAGACTTTACATTCTGGCCGAGGCAAGTACACAGCGTGTCAAAGATCAGCTGAGTCCCAGCAACAACTGGCAATGCAGGCTCACAATCTGGACCAATATAGCTATGAATTGAATGAACTCATACCGCTTGCGCAGAAGTCGACCTTTCCCAACACTGTAGTCCAGAAGCGTGAAACCACTGTCTCGCCAATTGATGAAATTGTAAGTAAAGTGACCTGTGAACAATCAACCTCGAATTTCATAAATTCAGCAGCTCATAAAAGTCACCTATCAGAAAGACTTTGCAGTTTAGCCCTTAAGGAAACAGAACATCATGTGGAACGTAATAAGTTGAATGATGAAGACAAGAAGAGAAGCTGTTTCGGAGGTCCTTTTTCCAATAACAACCAGAGAGAAACAAATCCAGTGTTGGCCATGTTTGAAGACACAAGGTCAGTCCTTTCACCTTCTAAGGAAAATATGACTGGTTCATGTTCATCTCCCAGTCCTCAAGATCCAGTTAATAGACATTGTTCAACCATGGCCACATATGAGGAAGGAGATCATAACAAACGACAATTGAGAAGCAATTTAAAGACTGACGATGAAGGTGTTCTCACAAAATCCTGTGAGCCTGACAAGGTGGCAGATTCAACACATCCAGTATTTGTTATGTCCTCTTTCTGGAGTGAAATGGAGAAGCTGACAATAAATGACATTATAGGCTTAAGGAGGACAAATAATGACAATCATTACAGTTTTTCCTCTCAGCCTGTTGAGTCCAAGCCACTGAAAACTGAAGACGTTCACTCAGATCCTGATTCCACTTCTTCAAAATTCAAAATACCATTGTGGAAGAGTGGACCTTTCGATGCGTATCCTGAGGAAGAGATGGTGACATCTTTCAGTAGTTCTCTGAGACATGGAAACTCACCAGACAGGCTGCGAAAGATATTGAAAAACGTTAGCGTGCACAATTTGCAAGCTCTGGATTCTCTGGAACCCAACAGTGAAGCAATGAAAGGTCAAATGTTACAAACTTTGGAGAAATTCCAACTGAAAAAAATAGACAGCCACCCACAGAGTTTAGCTTCAAAATACGGCTTCAGTTTCTCTCTCTCTGATATGTTTCATTATGTTTTGGGTGGAAAACAAACCCAATCAGCAACAGATGACATTAGCAACTTCAAAGCAGATGGCAATTCAGTCCCAGAAACTTATGATCATTTCTTTGCAGAGTTTGACATTAAAAATTTCTTCTCCCCTTTTGTCACAAAAGTGAAGCAAACAAAGTCGCTTCCAGTGAATTCTGGACAGACAAATCTGCACATCCCAGAAGCCTACGACTACTTCTTTGCATCCTCTTCTTCTGATGAGTCTGCAGAGGAGGAGGAGGGGGAGGAGGAAAGTTGTGGTAGAAAGAGGGTGGTCAGCAGGCTCAAGCAAAAATCAGATGCCACCAAACCTTTTGGAGACAATTATGATCATTTCTTTTGTGATAGCAGCTTGCGAGAGAATTTCTTTTGGACAGCGACATTCTCCTTCAGGAATGTTCGTCTCCATAGAGGGGCAGTTCGGAACAAGAGCTCAAGGTTTCAAAATGTGAAAAACGCACGTCCTTTTCCTGCCTTAGGACACATGGGCCCTCCTGATCCTGATCTGCTCGTTGAACAAAGGGAAAACAGGATTGCCAGACGGATATTGGCCGAACAACTAAGATATAAAGATATGCAAGTAGCTGTTCGAAATCCAAGTAAGCTCATACGTTTCTTTGCATTTAGTGATAACAGCAGGAATTTTATTTTAATGAGCCCTTTGCCATTCACCTTATTTGGTAGTTTAAGTGAGTGTTCCTGGTCAACTCAGTATGAGTTGATCTTTCCTCTTTTCCAATACAAAGTAACTACTCGTCTTGAAGTGCACATTCTCGCACTTTTTTCTTCCAACATATAAACGGGCTCTTATGCTCAATTGTTGCTGTACGAATGCCAATGATGCCGTCCATCTCCTCCACTGTGGAAAACGTTGTCACTTTGTTTACAGGGACAGATATTTCCCTGCTGCCTCTCAGACAATCAGATATGTGCCTGGTCTGTATTGCATTCGCTTCTTGGGTGCTGAAGACAGCAAACCCCCAAGTTGGAGACATGTGGAAGGCTAGTATGTATCTTAGCACATGTGATCACTGTCAAACATAACAACCGGTTTAAAAAAATTTTTTTTTTTAAAATTCCCACCTGAGTTTGGATTTGCCCATTTAGTTTATAGTTAAGCACTTGTCGTTTTTTAAGAAACTACCTGATTACCTGTACATTTTTATTAAACATTTCTACTTCATAAAAGCATGCTCGGTTATTATTGAAGTGCAGGTAGGATCATTGTAGTTATGTGCTGACATGCTTGTCGTTTGTCTTTCACACAGTTCTGCTGGCCAATGTAAGTGCTCTGTCAGCCATTCGATACCTGCGGAAAGATGTCAAGGTGGAGGTGCCCGATGGTCAGAAGAAAGAGCATCTGACCAATCTTAGTGGTACTTGATGGGCTCTATTTTTGGGAACAGAGTAAATCCTGTGCGGCGGGTGGCGCGGCTCTGGGCCAGGGGTCAGTGAGACCTATATTGGTAATTTTGTGGAGTATTCTGACATTCTGATATTCTTGTCAGTCTGTGGGAGTGTTTATAACTAACTTCAGTTACTGCCAATCAAAGCAGCCCCTCTCATTCCCTTTAAATGTGGTGCACTCATAGTCTTGCAAGGAGAGATGGCAGAATTCTTTATGCGTTAGAGGACGATGCGTAATTGCAAGGATATGTGCGTGCATGGAGCATTTGGCAATGCTCTGGCCATTATGTGGTAACAGTCTTGTGAGTGTGTTCCTATTTAATAATTAATGAGCTGGTAATAATTGCTGGAGACTTGAATTTCCAATATTTTACCAGACCAACGTAATCTAATGTTTGGGGTGTAGTTTGTAGTATTGTCTCTATGGTGCATATGTTAAATTTGAATTAAAATCATAGTCTTGACTTTCAGACGTTTTTCTGCCGAGAGGCCTGAAATCGGTCGTTCAAAATTTCTCGAGCTAACCTAGCGAAGATCTCCGCTTACCTCCCTGATCCTGAGCCAGCAGTGTCAACTTAACAAAATGGCTTGTTCTCACAAATGGGTGTTCAACAATGGAAACAACCATCTTAGCCAAGTACAGATCAAGCGGATCCAAAACTGGACAATGAAACAGCTGTCACAGGGGCCTTTTCTGGACACTCTTATGACAAAACAAAGGTGGTTTTTTTTTAATCAAATCCAAGATTTTTATACTAAGTCCATGTTACAAAGTCACATAATGGGGGTAGAAATGGCAAAAATATGGCACTTTTAAATCCAAGTTTGGTATATATGTGTGTCTTTACCCCACACAGATCCATACATACATAAATTTTCTTAGCCGGTTATCCTCACGAGGGTCGCTGAAGGGCTGGAGCCTATCCCAGCTGTCAACGGGCACAAGGCAGGGTACACCCTGAACTGGATGCCAGCCAATCGCAGCGCACATGGAGACAGACAACAGTTGCACTAGAGTGTCCAATTAATGTTGCATGTTTTTGGGATGTGGGAGGAAACCGGAATGCCCAGAGAAAACCCACGCAGGCACAGGGAGAACATGTAAACTCCACACAGGCCATGGGCCTCAGAACTTTGAGGCCAACACTGTCCCGCCCAGTCAGATTCACTTAAAGGTCAAGTGTCGTCAAACGGATGATTTTTGGTATATTATTAATGAAAAATCCACAGAAAATATGGTCCCATGTGTTTTTTCACCACAAAACATGATTTTGACGTATACAGCTTTTTGTAACTCCCGCCATGAAAATCCTGTCAGGGATTTATTTTCGAGAAGAAGCAGGAAGAGATGAAAAGGACAGCGGCACCCCCACGTAGACGTGTTTGTTTCCATTAGTTTTACCTCCGGGAAGGTAGCTTGTTGTTCCTTCGTGTAAGCCAAAATGCCGGCTCATTGCATTGATGGACATTGCTTGAACACTCGGGAGAATGGAATTACCCTTCATAAGTTTGAAAGAGAACCTGTTCGTTGTGAAAAATGGATTGCACGAGTGCAGAGGACGAGAGCTTCGTGGGTTCCCAATAACAGGTAGGTGTGAATACAGCTCAAAAAAAAAAACAATAGCTTGGGGCAGACCACGTAATAGGTCTCTCTCATAACGTAGCAAAAGATCCACGCATGAAATGTGTCGATGTCCACGTCGCCCAGCCAACAATGTCTCGATAGTGTTCATCGCGTACTGCGGCGACTACCCCTAAAAGCAACATAGCTCGCTCCAGCTCCTTCTAACTCAGCCACACTGGCAGAGGCACCGCGTTCGGTGGTCACAGTTTCTGCGAAGGCTGCGCGTCGGGCTTTGCAACGGGGGCGGCTCTGAAGAACCCAGCCGAGAATGTGTTACTCAGTCGCGCACGGATAAAGCCCCCCAGCTCGACTGCGAGCACCCCCCTAAAGCAGCACCGCGCGGCTCTGTCTTAAGCCACACCGGCCGGCTGCGATGAGCCACGATGGCTCATCTCCGCCGCGGGAGTGGATTGGACGGGATGCGTTTTGGCCATGATCAGATATCATCTGAATATGGCTTGAAACAACAGTGTAATATTGCCCTGAGGGCTCCAAACAATAGTGTAATCTTGCCCCGGCAACTTCACTCGGTTGTGTGGTGTTGTCCTTTTCGAAAAGACCTTCGGTGTCAGAAGGGGCGTCGGAAAAATGCGAATATCTCTGTCGTTCGGCTTTCATAGTAGCAGGCACTGCGCATTTTCAACGGCGGAAGTGACGATGACGTCAAGGACAGAGGATGGCTAATATGGCGACCACTTGGATGTCGAGGGGCACTCAATTGCGCAACTTTGTGCATGGATGACGCGCTCTCCGCTCACTTTTTTTTCCGTATAGACATTGAAGTGAATACTGATTTTTATTACAATATCTACTTTAGAATATTTATAGGGATGTCAGTCCCACTTTAAATTGCAATTACAGTTGTGGTCTACCTTGCACCAGGACTTGGATGTGGGCTGGACAGGTATGAGTTAGGATCAACTTTCTGCCACCAAATTGGGACTTCCATGCACAAACCCAAGGACACTCCCTTTGCTACACTAGAACATCCATTTTGGCACAGACCAGTCTGCTAAAATGGGCAAACTTGCACAAAAATCTGAATATGCCAGCATTTGCCCCCTCCCACCGATGCTTGCTGTCCCACATGTCTCTGAATAAGTCACCGCCTACTCCTAGTAATTCTTTCTTCCCTACTGAAGTTTCATTAAGACCCACCTTCATTTGTTAATATTTTATGAGGCGCTGTTGCCACGGCACAACCTTCAATCACAAGCTACATACCAAGCAGAAATATCTGATTTGGGGGAAAGCAAGGAGAAGGTAAAGACAGAGGTGTGTATCAAACTCATTTTCAAACTGGCTCAAGGGAATTCATATGCAAAAAAATAAATAAATAGATGAAAGTGAAACATTTTGCTTGAAGATCCACTGAATTCAAATACTGGAAGCCAGAAAAGCATCGGATGAATTCTGTTCTGTGCTTTGATTGACCTCCCTGCATTTTGGTTGTGGCATAGCGAAAGGTCAAATAATATGAAGAATAGATGCCACTTTGTACAGTTATAAATGATAACTAATTTGTTGACTGATGTACCAAAGATTTAATAAAGAATGAACAAAGAAGATTAAATTCATGTTGTTTTATGTCTTAGGGGAAAGTTTTTGTTTGTTTAACTGGAACATTTTTCAGAGATTTTGTACATTGAGCAAATAGCATGAGGTGAGTGGAGCGGATCTTGTCAGTACTAAGGAACATACATTTTGAAAATTCTCGTTTGTTATCCTTAAGTATTAAAGTATATGATATTTATTGCACCTGGATTCAGAAGCTAATCAAATGAGTGGAAATATCTTTTATGACCATGAAATATACACTTGGAAAATAATCAATTTCAATTTACTTCATTCGAGCATGTGCACCGGTTGTACATGTAAAATGTCCTTCACTAACATAAATTGTTTATTTTCAAACAAAATTTACCACAATCAAGTACTTTTGGGAACATACCTGCTAAAAATGCCTTTGTTCAAATCCAGCAAAAAGTCGTATACACTATATAAGCACGAGAGGGCAGCATAAGATCACGAAACAAGCAGAAAAACAATTGCGGGTAGCAGTTGGATGATTTTGAGTGTATGCTTAATTATAAGTGACTTCTCAATATTGCAATATTAGTAGGAATGAGCCAAGTAAATATTAGGTTTAGGTAGGTAGATGCAGAGCTGAATGAAGGTAGTGGTCTTTGTTAATTTAGGGTTTGAGCTAACTAACCCAAGTCGGTTCAGGTGGGCATCCATAAGATTCAAACCCTACCCGCAGCCGTCTACAATCGGTTTTAGGGTAAATAAAGTTCGATCGGTTGTTTTTCGAGGGGCATCAGCACAGCGGACGCTTTTGCACACCACTGTTCAAAGGCCAAATGTCCATGCCGGTTTAATAAAGGAATTAAAAGACATAACAGACATACTGCAAATGTTTTGCTTCACTTTTCCAGTTTATTTTTTCACAAATATAAATAAGCCCATCAAAGAAATACAATACGAATAAAGATGCCACACTTGAATGACACAGTAAGATATTACCCTCTTACAATTAAATGAAGTTTCTATTTACATAGTAAATCATGCGCTTTATACAAAATGTATCCAGTTGGTTAATTAAGAAGCCCCAGTGGAATGTTTTTTTTTTTTCACTCAAGCAATAAAAGAAACAAATAATTAACATCTCTGTAGTCAAATCATGCTACATTCCTCTCAAACAGGTGAAATCTATTTTTTACTTTCGTACCTTTTTTAAGACTGCCCTTTTTTTTTTTTTCAGACCCCCACCACCATTAGATCTTAATGCTTCTTACTCTACTGTATGCTCAATGGACAACACAACCTTGCGCTTTTACGATCCCTCTGCTCAAGTTCCGTTGTTTGCACATGCCCAGACGAGTGTCGGCCAATTGTTTTGTTTTATGACCATCTCTGCTCGGTCGCCATGGCACCAAGGCCTCTGGCCCCGCTGTTTAATCCTGTCCGGTGTGTCGGAATTCCAGACGTTAGCTGAATCATTCCAGTATGGCGATCGTGATCCCAAATGTTGTCATAGTCTATTTCCTGGTCATCCGGTTCTGTGGGTTTGAGGTATGAATGAAGATCTGTCATTGAGAGAGAGATTAGATGGGATTTAAAAAAAAAAAAATCAAACATTAGCCTGTGAGACAAAAGTCACACTTATATTGCAGTGTGATTGGCAAGTGTTTTCATACTTTACACGTCATTCTTTTCTTTTTCCCATAGATACCGCGTCATCGAGACATGCAGGCACTTGCTTGAAGTATGTGTTCATCGCAACATGTCATCCAAACATAAGCAATAAAACTGAATTTCCTCTCTCGTCTGATTACATATGAAAGAGCATTCTGCCTACTGTTTAATCCCAGTGTAAATTCATTAATTACGTAATTAGCCAAACCATGAATAAATAGTGCATTTCGAACTTGCTTTCTTTTGGAACAGTCTCCCATTTATGGTTATTACACTTGTTAGATCATTTTAGTGTCACTAGTGACTACTTTGTGAAGAAAAACATAAAAATGCAGTTCATGGATTCACAAAATGTATTTTGGTTCGCCCGTAGTGCTGTGTAGCCCAAATCATGCCACTGGGTTAAAGTCCAAGGCTCTTACTGTATGTTCTTCAGTGCAAAACTCATTCTAAACCCTAAACACCTTGCAAACCCCAGTGAGGACGGTCCGACAACGAGACAAAAGAACCAGAGAAAGGATTGCAGGATCCTGGACTGGGCTGTTGAGGATAGTCTGGTGGAGTTTTTCCGCGAAAACGAACTGCTGCTTTCTGGATCTTCCATAGTAGGTGCTCTCTACTGTAGCTTAATATTAAATGGACCTTGCTTACAAAGCATCGGTGTATATACCCATATGCATGGAAGTTCGGGAAACGCTCGATTGAGTCATTCACTGCAAAGCAAACGATTAAGTAACAACCAAGTAAAGCTATAGTTACGACTGACTAACGATAGCCAAACGCGTGCAACGCTTGGCAAACCTTAGTAGAACGTTCCACAAACGTTTTGAACGTTCTGCAGCGTTTAAAATTAAACGTTGATGAACACTGGTCTCAGTGAGAACTTTTGTGCATGTTCAAAACTTTTTTTCCGGACCGGCATTCTCCGCCGATTCCTGGCGATCATTGATGTTCACTTGCGTTCAAACAACACCCTTCTGGAGCTATCCCGGCAACCATGGGCGACTACCAACGTTTCCTCGAACGCTGACCAGAACGTGATGGTGTGACGGGGCCATAAGATAAGGGAATTTGCCAAACGGTTCCCAAAAAGTTACAAGCACAGAAAAAAATCCTCACGTCTTGATAGGATTTATATTTCATTACTTTTGTCCATGGTGTATTTGGAGAGATTTCCGTCATGCTTATTGTAGCAATCCATCAGTTCTTACCTGGTGAGTAACTAAACATCTGAGAAGAGTTGATCCTATAGCTGGACCGGAGGTGTGTCTGTCAAAAAAATGTGAAAACACATATCATTGCCTATTGTCCACAGCAGCAAATATTCTATTTCAGCTGCAGTAATTGATAATATAACACCTGCAGAAGAAATGCCATACACGCACCTATCATACATGAAGCCACGCATGCATGCCGTAACACAGCATTCCAGAAACCAGAGTGCCCTGGGAGATGAGCGGCTCTGTCTTTCTCACCTGCTCTTGTCCTTTGGAGGGGGCAGTCAGGAGTTTGAGCCTCGACACGGCCTCAGCTCTCCGCTCCACTTGACCCTGAGGGCTCTCCAACTCCAGATCCAGAGCGTGTCCCTGCGAGTGGTTCAGGACCTGGCTTCTGCGGCTGTGTCTGCCCATTGGGGGCGTGCAGAGCTTGAAGGAAGAGGATGCCACCCGAGAGCTTTGCTCATGGTGGTGCAGATTAGTGGGCTCCTGCCAGCTGTCCTGCTGAAGGAGAGGGAGACCGTTTGGAGATTGAGATGCTTCTATAATTGAGTACAGAAATGTTCCTTTGGTGCCTTGTGACATACAGTACAGAAAGTGAGTGGAGGAGCTTCATTTAGTCTGACCATAGTGCAGCTTTGTCTAGATGTTTTGTCATCATCTTGTGGCCCCTACAGGCTACAGGCAATTACGATTTTTTTGGGCAGCTTTACTTACACTACTGGTTGCACCGATTTCAACTATTCGCAGGAGGATGACTGAAAAATAATCTATCATTAATAGTTTACTGGAAGAGTAGAGTCCATTAATATGAAAAACTCAAACTCATGTTTGTTATAATCTGATCAGCAATTAACTTTGTCAAAAAAATGCAAGTATTAGTCACAAATAATTAATCCGACTGTTCGTTGGTCTGTGTTGCTGTATATGGAACTCACTGTATCCAGGATCACTGAGCCACTTACCACAGGCCTGCCTTCATCCAAGGTGAAGATTTCGGGGCTGCAGGGCTCATCATAGAGGGGGGACAGGGGCTGGCGGGGAGCGCACATGTCAGAGTGTCCTTGCAGGGCGCTCAGGGAGTAGCCGAGGGACGTCTGAGAAGTGTTCCAGCTGTTTGACTGATCACAACAGACCACAACACGGATGGTTTAACGCAGGAATTGTGGTGCTTTATTTTTTCTATCATGTATTCTGGGACTCACACTCACTGAGTTTTAGAGTTTGGGCTTTAATTATCAAGTTTGACTATTCGTGTAATGCTCTGCAGTGCTGGTGTTTCCACAAGTCTATTATCTCATAAATAACCTGTTGTTGCAAAAATGGCCACTTCATCCTTAGTACAATGCACCAAAAATAATAATAATAAAAAAAAAAATCAGATGATGGGTTCTGGAGAAACTTGTTTTTTTTGTCGGAAAATAATGGGCGTTGGGGGAATGTTTTAATGCGATATTTGAGGATCTGGTCTAAAAATTAATCAAATTATAGTAAAACTATAGGGTTATATATATATATTATACTTTATATTATATTAATATTATATATTATAGAAAACCTATCATTTCACTTTTCTCACCATATCATTTCAACCTATATCATTTCGCTTGCTACTGGTCGAACTTCATCTCTGAATGGCTGACAAGTTTCAGTTACGAATTTCCACCAATAAGATCGTATGGGCCAAAATTCCGCAAATTCAAATTCTGCAAATTGATGTGTCAAAATTAATCTGACATTTCAAACATCCTCATTCACCCTAAAAACTCAATTTACATCATGCAAATTGAAGATTATTCATGAGGAGGAGTGTGGGTAGTAGAACAGATCAGGTACTTCAGCAGTCAACTGTTTTTATCATCCATTTATTTGTTATGGGGAATTTAACATCCCCCAACTAATTCTGAAACTGCTGCAGTGCTCTTGCTTACTTTGTGGTATCCAAATGAACAGCAGCTACAACAGATTAACAATGCAGCATCTGGAGCAACATGATCGTTTGCATGGCCGCTTGTTGCTAGACAAAGTTCATAGAGTGTGCCAATGAATATTTTACTTTCCAATAAAGCCCAGGAACAAGAAGCCACACAGACACTTCACACTCCAAAAACAGCTTTGTAAAATCTACGAGACTACTTTGTTTATACATTGAATTTTGCTATATATTAAATACAAAATGAAGTTTGGAAAGAAAGTTCTCTCTCATTGATTAAAAAAAAAAAAGAAAAAAAATCAGGTTAACGTTCTTAACCCCATTGCCCACAATGGAATGTTTTCAACTCATTCATCTGTTGTCATGTCTAAGCTTTGTCACTGCTAGGGCAAAGACGACAAATTATGACCGTGCTGTTCTCCCTGCTCACTGTGTATTTATAGCGACATGTAAGATAAGTCGACAGCCACAACGGGAATACCTTACGCACTTATCCAGCTTATGCAGGCATTTTACCTTGACAAGCAGGCCTTTCTCGAGGCGATGCGGGCCAGAGTACGGTGTGCTGTACAGCTGCAGCATGCCCGCAGAGCTGTCTCCGACCTGGAGGTAGGAGCTCCGCTGGGGGGACGAGTAGCGCAGCGGCAAAGGTCGTGGCTCACGCTCGGCCTTGCTGTGGGAAGAGAAGCTGCTGGTCCTGCTTCCTTGGCACGTGGTCTCGGTCGAGGAGGGTCGGCTGTACTGTAGACATTGGGCAGCAGAACGGTCAGCGGCGTAAACATTCCCCTATCATGCTGGCCTAATTTCCAACCATTATGACACCGGTGGGGGCAAAGACATCACCATTATTTTAATGAGATGGGTGCGGGTCAGAGGCTGAGAAACATCGAGTCTTGCGTGCACTGAGCCCTCTCCAACTAAAGGTAATTGGAAATTTGCCCTGCATTGCCTTTCTCTTACAGGAGTGTCATTAAATGTTCTGATATGCTTATTTATTTCTGTAGTATGCATGTGTGCGTGCGTGTGTGCATGTGAGTGTGTGTGTGTGTGTGTGTGTGTGTGTGTGTGTGTGTGTGTGTGTGTGTGTGTATGTGTGTGTGTGTGTGCGAGGTTGCCAAGGAAAGGTTCAGCTTCTGCTGAATAATCAGTTCCTGCATTAATGGGATCTTGTTTAGGGACAAATTCCAATTAAATTGTGTTGAGTTTTTTTCTTGACAGCCTTGAGTTATATCACCTGAGCCTTTTGTGGCAGATACATGACTCTTGACCTTGGTGAATCATTAACTTTTTAATTGCGGGGGGTGGGGCGGGGGGGGGGGTTAGCTGTTGTGCACCACTAAAACACAAGAATTTACCTTATCGCTAAGAATGTATGTTCTCACATATATTGATGGGAACTTACACAGAGAGGTTCTGAGTATCCTGGTGAGAGCGGGTTGCCTTCGTGAGTGGGGAAATGACGGCTGTGTGATCCGCGTCCACTCTGACTGAAGTTGAGGGGCTCGGTGTGGCCTTGACCGCTTCCACTCCACCTGTCAAACTGTGGCGCCTACGTGGCAGACGAGATTCCAGACATTATTGTCATCGCGTAGCAAATAAATGCACTGCTGACATTGTAGTCATGGATGTCATTCATTTGCAAATGTATCCTTCAGGTAACTTTCACTGTATATTTAAACCTTGCATGATTATTTTTAAAGGTTAATATTGATATTGTGAAGAGTAGAACATTAAAAAGAAAAAAAAACATCAACAGCGCCTCTGCTGGTTGCAGCTAAGTAGTGCACTCAACTTTGCCTCGGTTTCTTCAAGACGAGATGAAGGAACAAGCTACTTGCAGGTATTTCCCTCTATCCATGGCAACCATCACCAACCATCCTAGAATGGTTGTCCTCATTCGGCTCTTAGGTGAGCTGGAGCCTATCCCAGCTGACTATGGACACATTTAGACAAAAAACGACAGTGGACCGTCGCTCGCTTTTTGTGGGAGACAAGAATGAGCCAGACCAAAAATAGTGAAAATTGGGATAGTTGACATTGAAAAAAAAAATCTGTATTTTCATATTAACCATGGGGAAAACATGCAAAGTCCACACAGGAAGGCCGAACTACGACTCAAACCCAAACCCCAGAAGAATGAGACAGATGTGCTAACCACAAGAACAACAAGCTGTCTATTGTTACTTTCCATGATAGATTTCTTATTTGATCCAGAGCAGTATAAATGTTAACTTTTCTTATGATGGATCAGCTTGGTTTGTTTTTAAATTTGCCAATATGAAGGTTACAAATTGAGCCGTAGGATCTCTCCCGACTAACAAGTGACCATAAAAATGTGTGATTTGACCCACAAACCTACCTAAATAGGATTATTATATTATCAACACTGAAGACACAATTATAGAATGTGAAACAGAAGATTTACATCCTCAAATCAGGTAATTACTATCTTTAATTGACTCAACCTGGAGTCACAAAAGAGGAAGTTCAACGATACCAACAAACATAGTCTACTTCACTTACAAACAGCTGTGAACAACGTGAGTATTTGAAGTCTGTTGAAAAAAAAAAAGTAGGGCAGGTCTTACCTCTCTCTGAGTCGGCGTGTAGATGATGTCATAGACAGGGGGCGGAGGGCTGAGAACTGGCACGTCAGCAGCTTTGAAATTCTGGATCCAGTCGCAGAACTCGCTCCTATCCACACAAGACACCACTATGGGGTTGATGAGCTTCCCTAGCAACAGAGGGGGGTACAAAGCGCGTCATTCGCTCCAGTCGCTCAGTGGAATGCGCCACGCTCGGATTGCCATTCAGTGGGGGATAAAACCAATTCATTCATGCAGCGCTGCACTTTCTGACGTTGACGCATTCTTGGTAAAGTACACTTAGTATAAAATATGCACAACGCTGTGTACTAGGCTGGGAGAAAATATCAATATTACAACATATTGTAGCAGTACAGCCTTTATGTATGTGCAGTTACGCAACCAATGACCTCATCCATGGACTATCAACATGGCACACAAAATTATATCATACCAACTGCATGTATCTACCTTCAATCAGAAAAGTGTTGGGCTTGACATCTTGGCAGGGTGTGGTCACTGTGATCATGTTGAGCGGAAGCTTTCCCTGACAAAAGTCATAACCATCGCACACTTTGTTCAGCAAGACACGCATGAAGAATTGAAACGCTGTCCTTGGCCAGGATATAAATCTAAGTAGTACCTTGTAGAAGAGCCCGTTCTCCTCTTCCGATAAGATGATCAATGTTGACGTGTACATCACCAGTAGTCTGTCGTTTTGTTGCTGTCAACACAAAAGCAGCAATTGTCAACTTGACGTGTGCACTCTAATTTTTACATTTAGGTCAATTTTTCCTTATTTTATTATCCTTCCTCATTAGAGACAATTAAAACATTATACACATTTTTGCTAGTTATTTATTCTTTTTTTTTTTTTTTTAGTTTTGAGGTGAGCAGATATTTCCATTCACGCTACCCAATTGCAGAATTTGCTTTGTGCTTGCCTCATCGCTTTATCTCTTTTTTTTTTCACACCAGACTAAATATTTTAATGCAACGGAGTCAACGTGTTCCATGGACTGAACGTTCTTGACCTTTGTAAACAACGCTCTATTTTTCTGCAGCTTTGAAGTTGCAGAAGGCATAACGGCATCAAATACTTCGCTCTAAAGCTAATAAAACCTGATAACATTTTGCGGACAGATAAGACCGACTGACGAAAAGTCACCTTGATACTTGATTCAAGCCTTTTAAGAAAAAAAAACACCTGTTGGATCCTTTAACACTCTGACACTGAGGGCCGATGGCTTTCCTGGTAATGCCCCATCACACCATGACGTTCTGGTCAGCGTTCTATCGCGTTTGAGGAAACGTTGGTAGTCACCCATAGTCGCCGGGATAGCTCCAGAAGAGCGTTGTTTGAACGCTAGTAAACGTCAATGATCGCTGGGAATCGGCGGAGAACGCCGGTCCGGAAAAAAAGTTTTGAACATGCACAAAAGTTCTCACCGAGACCAGCATTCATCGTTTAATTTTAAACGCTGCAGAACGTTCAAAACGTTCGTGGAACGTTCTACTAAGGTTTGCCGAGCGTTGCACGCATTTGCCTATCGTTAGTCAGTCGTAACTATAGCTTTGCTTGGTTGTTACTTAATCGTTTGCTTTGCAGTGAACGACTCACTGGCAACCTGTCAACGCCCACTGAACAATCCCCTAGCGCACACAGCGTGTAACTAAAGTGAAACAAACGTCGTTTGGCGTCCATTGAGCGTCATTCAAGCGTTTCCCGAACTTCCATGCATATGGGTATATAAACCGATGCTTTGTAAGCAAGGTCCATTTAATATTAAACTACAGTAGAGAGCACCTACTATGAAAGATCCAGAAAGGAGTAGTTCCGTTTTTGCGGAAAAACTCCACCAGACTGTCCTCAACAGCCCGGTCCAGGATCCGGCAATCCTTCTCTGCTTCTTTTGTCTCTTTGTTGGACCGTCCTCACTGGGGTTTAGGGTGTTTAGGGTCCCCAGGGGGTGTCACATGGTGTGTGACTTCGCGGACGTGCTTTTTCTCCTGCTGTTGTTTTTCCTCCAAACGCATTGCTCGTTATGAAAGAGGCTCAGCTTTCTTACTAGCAGCGCTAGTTGCTGAAGTCCGCGCCCTAACTTTTTTTCTTCTCGGCGGCATGATGCTCACTGTTCTAACTCACGACAACAGCTGAAGTTACTATGGACTTTCCAACGTTTTAGTGCCGGTTCCACTGTAAAAATTACACGCTAGCAAAACGCTTTTCTGTCGTTATTCACCAATTGGTCACACGCTCAACACGCTCGTCTTACGTTGACAAATCGCTCGTCACACCCCAATGACGCGTTTGCACACGCTAATGGTTTTTAGGGGTATCTTATTTGGTCGCTGTTACATGCTTTTCGTGCGTTAGACACACGTTAAGTCATGCGTTAGACACACGTTAATCACACGCCAGATGTGTCATCTCCGTTTGAGAACGCTGAAAAATAGAACGATTGAAATGTTCAGAGGACGTTGACCAGAACGTCATGGTGTGACAGAGCCATAAACTTTGGTCATTTAAAGGTTTGGAGAGCTTAGCTGATATTTCCTGATTTTCAGGTAGGGTGTCTCTGCAGAGACAGCTGGCATTCCAGCTGTGATGCCAGTAGAGTCGTTTCCCAAAGCCTATATCTCACGCGCTTCAGGGGGCAAACGCTCACCCACCCAGTGAATAAAGCACAAAGATCCCAGCAAGTTGTGTCATGATCGCGTTTCTTTTTTTTCCGCCTCTACTTGATACTGTAAAACGTGGCTATGCGCCCCACCAAGAAAACTACAATTTACGTGTGAGTTGTAATTTGACTTTCAGCAAAGTAATTTATGGGATATCATTTTGTTTCTTCTTTCAAGTGTATACCTACAAATGGAGACCAGTGTGCTAATAAGACAAACATGCAAAACCAGTTACTCCTCCCTAGCACATTGTAGCTTTGTGCCAATTAAACGTGCTGATGAAGTTCACTTGTCCTGCATGCACACACAGCATTTTTAACTGCCTCACATTCTTTTCCAATATTGAGTTGCAGAGGTGAGGTGAGGTGACTTTGGCAAAATGTTTGGGGCGAGGAAGTACAGAACTCAGGTCCAAAATTTCCAATATATTTATCATAATCAAAAATGCAATTTGCAAAATATACAATACACGGGACCATATCTTTGGTAATGATTCGTGCAATTGACTGTGACTGCCTATAACCATAAAATGAAATATCCATCCATCCATTTTCTTAGCCGCTTTTCCTCACAAGGATCGCGGGAGTGCTGGAGTCTATCCCAGCTGTCAATGGGCAGGAGGCAGGGTAAACCCTGAACTGGCTGCCAGACAATCGCAGGGCTAAAATGAAATATGAATATGAAATATGACTTTTGTCTGTCACTCAGTGGGAATTTAACTTGCTAAATGCTTTAAAAAAATAGTTTCTATCGGGATACGTGAGCAATATTGACTGTTTTTATAGACTACATCTCTCTTTGCAGCTGTTAGCGGAAGAACTGTATATCAGCTTGTGAGGTTGGGTAAATATAACATTTTATTTAATTAATTGAATTTTGTTATGATCCTTTCTATTACACCGGTCATGAATATTTTTGATTGAAAAGTGACAAAAAATAAATTCACACAGCAATTGCACATGGTAGTTATGTTGGATTGTTTGGTGTTTTTGATGGATTCCTGACAAGATTTTCTCCCATGTAAGGGGTCCCCAGACTCAAAACTTTGTGTCAAAGACTTTTTCCCAGCGGCCCGAGGCGGTGGAACCTGCGGGCACTGGGTCCGCTTTACACCCTATGTGGCCCTATACGTGTGATGTGGCTCGTTTCAGATGTTTAAAATGCCCCTTTTCAGGAATGGAAAATTTCAATCTCAAAAAATCTCTTCCAGGAGTTACAGTAAGTCGTTGGCATATTTCATGTTGCCAATTTAGTCTGCACAGCACTTGTCTTAATGTGTTCTTTTTAATTGTGCTTATAAATGATTTTGAATGGACTTAACGATGCACATTTGGTCTCAAATGAATCACTAATCTGCATAAAAGTCTTATAAAATAAAAACAGTGATGAGCTTTTTATTGTCATAGTTCTCTCTACTGTATCAGTTGGTGCTCTTCTGAACTTTCCCCTCATGCAAAATACTACATCACCACCATATGCTGTAGTTCACTCGTGTGCCAGATTTGACTTTGCTGACCACTTGTTGAGAATAAATGAAGAAACATATGTAGGGGAGAGGTCATAACACTTCCACTCTTTGGGCTCACCCCTTAAATTGTGCGGTGGAAGTAATACATATGTTCCATAATTTGAACACTCTAGCGAGAGGAAGACCAAAGAGAAGGTTTATGGATGTGGTGAGGGAAGACATGAGGGCAGTTGGGGTTAGAGAGGAAGATGCAGGAGATAGGCTAAGATGGCAAAAGATGACACGCTGTGGCGACCCCTAACGGGACAAGCCGAAAGGAAAAGAAGAAGAAGAAGAAGATAATTTGAACACTCTGTGACTCATTTAGCACTTTCTTCAAGTCCTGTCAAAAATTCCATGAGCATTTGTGGCTCATTTGTGTGTCCCCAGAAGATGGTAGAAAAAATTTACGGTGTGGTTTGGTCGTACCTGACAGGGCAGGTGCTGCAGTCGCACTTTGGTGACGTAGGCGATGGGGCCCAGGCTGTCCCGCTGCGAGCCCTCCCACTCGTAGATGGGCTCTTTGTTGATGGAGTTCCGTAGCTCCTCTCTTCCTGCAGGAGTCTTCTCCTGGTTCACCTACACAACACACGCGGCGCATCGGATACATGAACACAGAAGAGTAAACAGGACCTAACGACCGACCACCAAACAAAGTGTGGTTGTTTTTCATCAGCCAGTCGTGAACCTGAAAGTGTGACGTACTTGTGAGTGTTTAACGGTTGTGATGCAGTCAAGGCCGCTCCCTATTATCCAACTCCTGGGGAGCGCCAGGAGTGACCTACTTGACTCACTAAACACTCACACACATCCTGTTTCTGCAACGCATGGAGAATAATTTTTTTTTCCCCCACCTGACAAATTAAAAAAAAAAAAAAAAAAACTTCCAAGCACAAAAATTGAGTGATTTTAAATGATGATGATGATGATGATTTTAAAGCTTTTTGGAGTTCGGTTACTAAACGATGCAAATGGTTAACTATTCCAACAAGATAGTTTTGCTTTTTCCCACCATCGCAGAATCCAAAATTGTGGTTTGGGATAACATACAATAGAGTAGCCTCTGTGGAACATTTTAAGCACCTTTTAACATCCAAGTGGAATTTTTGCAGGCTCTTACATCACAGACACCTCTAAAAAGTCATGACCGTCATGATTAGACACGAAAACCTGCAGAATGTGTAATTATTATAGACTTCCCATCTCGCGCACACTGAGTGTTTATTGCGGTGTCGCACTACAAATGTGATCGGCCATTTGTGAGAACATACTTTGACTCTGGTGTAGTTTTCCAGTGCAATCGGGGAGCCGCCGTTGGCTTCGATGTTTTCTTTAAGAAGTCCAAACCATCGGTCCATTTCTTCTTGGTTGGCACAATAGACGATGATGGGGTTCAGGCTGACACCTGCGGGGAGCAAAAGGGGGTTCGTTTCTCGGAAATATTTGCACAATCGCTCAAGGAGTTCTCACTCAGCTCCCCTTGTTGTGTCTCGAATGCAATAACTGCTAACATATGTGGGAAACCACGTCACAGAGTTTTCCTGAAGATCCCCACACGAATTTCAAATCCTAGTGATCTCGTCCTCCCACTCACCGAAAACTCTGAAGGAATGAAAAATATTTTCCTGCTTTCCGATGCGCACATACCAGAGATAAACAGCAAAGATCTTTTATTTAATGAATGGTGCTCTGACATTAGAAAGCGATCCAGTCCAAGAGTTGCAAGCCATTGCAAATAAATACATATCTCAAAACTGAGCTTGATTATCTTTGTCAAAGCACAGTTCTTCATTTAGCTCTTGTTTTGAGCTCATTATGTGACGCATGATTCAGTCAAAAAAGTGAAAGGTCTGGCTTTGAAACAATCTGAATACTTTATGGGGTTCTTTCTTCCCATTAAAGGTAATGAACTTTTATTACGTAATGTAACTTTCAGGCAACTCTTACCATTTCCTGTAAGTTTTCTCTCGTGCGCTGTTTGGTGCGTCATGCGCTTAACACGCTTCAGCTAATACTGTTTTGTGTTTCCAGCACAGGCAAAGGAAATGTCACACAGTCATCGCTACATCAGATCTCTCACTTGAGCAAGACTTTCGTCACACTTCCTCCACATGTGTGCCTTTGTCGGAGGATATGCCTCACATAAAGTAAATAAAGTTTCCGGGCGAGGGAGAACACAGACTGAAATATTAAACTGCAGAATAACAAGCTTGTTCCGGAAAGCAGCGGGAAATACATATACAGTATATCGTGAATTTGGATGAAAAGGTGTCAATATTGTGATAGTGGTTTTTCACTTCAATGACCAAACGAAATACCCATAATGTTGTAAATCCCATTGTTTTCTGACATTACTGTTCTTCCAATCAATTAGTGTTATTGTTGTAGACCTTTTTTCTGCGAGTTCATTATTGATTGGTAGACAATGCATCCAAGGGGAACCAAGTGATTAACAGTTGCCTAATTCAGCCATTTTGGAATTCAATTGTTTTATGTTGGACATTATATGTGCTGTGTAATAGAGAAATGAGAAAACACGCATTGATTGAGTAACATGTGAGGTGGCACATTCTGGAGGCTGTATCGTATATGTGGTGTTAATTAATACATAATTTCTCCTACATACTAAATAGTTTTATGCTGTTTCCCAGCTGCCAACAAAACAACATTTTCCCTTGGATCGGATGAGTGAGGTGGCATTAGTTTGCAGAATATGTACGAGTTTTGCAGCAGTGCTAAGCCTAAGAGTGTTCGCTGGGCTTTTCTGGGTCACAACTGGCCTCTGCGAACTGCACCTGTTGGTGAACAAGGAAAAAGGGCTCCGAGGCAGCTTTGGCCCCCCGACTGAGGTTAAAGGGGATACACCTCTCGTTAGTCTTGGGGTTGGGTGGAGGTGATGAAGGTCGCGGCGCTTTTGAATCACTGGAATGTGAAAACATTGGAAATGCTGCAGCTTAAACCTCCAGGAAAACAGAGCTTAGTGTATTGCTTAAATTGTCATCAGATGCCTTTTTTTGTTTGCATCCACTCTTCTTCTTTTTAAAAATACTTTCAGCCCAACATCTAACTCAGTAAGTTCCTGACTGATGAGTTGATTCCAGCGTGAATGAGCCGAAACCAGAGCAAATCTTGGATATGAGCTATAGCGCTGCTCATCACCTAATCGCAACACTATTCTTACGTCGCGACAACAGCGCTGTAACAATGACATAACAAAGTACAATAACAATGCTCACCGTTAACTTGAAAGGCATATTCCATCGGTTGGGTGTAGTTGCTGTTCTGTTGGAGGTTGCAGATAGTAAGTTCTTTGAGTGGGAGCGTTCCCTGCATACAAAAAAAGCAAAAAAATCATCCCTCTATCAATTTTCTGCCTTGTTGTAGATTGATTATGGAGAGTGTATTGTGTCAGGTATTTGAACCACTACAGTAACTTTGATGCACAACTTCATTTAATACTACAGTACAGTAGTCTGCTAACCTTGCCTTGTGTGGTGTTTAAACTCAGATCATGCAGTTTTGTTTTACCATGTTCCAACGAAAATGTTGTTTTTTTTTTTCAAACCGAATCAAGATTCCCTAAGTTTGCCTTGTAAACGCTGTCGTGTATTTGCCTTCATCAAACGATTTGCTTTGATGATTAATGACTGCTCATGCTCCAGTAGACAGGTGAAGAAACATAATCACACTCTCTGTTTACCAACACACTGCCGGTTGACAGGATACGTATGTCAAAAGCTATGACGGCATCACTCCGATCTCTGATCCCAGCGAACACGAAACCTCGTAAAAAATGCTGACGTAGTCATTTAAGCATAGATTTGGAGGAAGAAAGACCTGAGTTCCTGAGGTGGAAGTTTCGGGGAAAAAAATCTCACCTGGTATGTCAGTCCAGGGGTGTTATTGGACACAAAGTGAAGGTGAGTCTGGAAGAGATCCAGGTAACAGTCGTGTATATCCTGCAGCGATGACAAGAGAAGCCTTACAGTCAATTTGGACTTTCTGCTCTAGCTGAGATTTTGATTCCATTACAGATGCCATACATTGTTAAATTAATGACTCTCTCAAAAGTGTCAGTTAAAATGATGGATTGTGATCCGTGCGAAGGCATCGTTTTTCATACAACTCGTGTTAAATCTCTTTAAACCTTTTTGCTTGCGACATTTTGGTTTTTCCCTGAAGAATCATCTACCAATGTCACGTACTAAATTACTGTAACCCAACTGCTTTCGAAATCCCTCGCCAGCGGAATAATTTATGGCTTCAAGAAAATCGGCTTGTGTAGGTTTTGGCTTTCTGAGAAAAAGAGGGAATTATTTGAGTTCCACAACATCTGATGACAGCAAAATTCTTGGACATTTCCCTCTTTTCTTTCAATACTTCACTTATTGCCCAACACTTGGGAAACATGTTTTCATTCCTCAGCAGTTTTTTTAATAGTTAATGTTCTTTCCATTGTCCAATGTTGTTGTTTTTTTCATGCTCACTGGACAGAGTTGTTGTGTTACAGCACTGACAAATTTGACTTTTTTACAACTTGTGTGTTGTCTGTTGGCTCTCTCTACCCTCAGATTTTTGCTCACAATTACAATTCGGCATAACATGTCCAAACACAGGATGGAGAAGTGATTAGATTATTCACAGCTAACCACAATGTCAGTTTCATCACCAGGTTTCTTTTTTTTTTTAGTTTGTTTGATGTCCGCCCAGCACCTTTTGTTGGTTTTGACATTTTCTGGTTTGTTATGGATGTGTCATGCGAGCGCAAGCCATATTAACGTTCTCTTGATGACGCACATAATTAAAAACATTAATTTATTACCATAATGATTTCCTAACATTTGAAAAAAAAGAAAAAAAAGAGATAATCAATTCTGCTCACCTGGCAGTGCAGGAAGCGGAAACGAACTTTGGAGCTGTGAATCAGCCGCCCGTAATTCTTCACATTGATGCTGCTCTTCTTCCAACCGCTGGCTGGGTCATACGGGAATGGAGGGTCCCATTTGATGTTCTCGATGGTCTGCAGGTCCTTAGGGGACATTTCCTGCAACCAAAGGCTTCATGAATACTGGTTTTGCATGCACGCCCAGTGGGGCACTTGTTTTGTTCCGTGGACGATAGCTTTTACCTTCCTCGGGGTGACAGTGCAGAGGATGTTAATGATGCTGTTGGACTTCTCCTGGCCCTCTTGGGGGTTTTTCTTGCGAAACAGACGACTGCTACTCAAAAGGGAGAAAAACAAAACTTGTCAGCACTTTTTTTTTTTTGCAGTGTTTATCATCTGCCTCCCAAGTGCACTTTCAAGGGACATTCCCTGTTTATAGGCGTTCCTTATCATCAACTTCCATCCCCAGAAGAAACTGTTGAGATTCTAACCAATAGTGATCAAATTCGTGCAGTTATTTATTGTTTCATATTCAAAATCGCATATGGCCAATCAGAGGTGCGTCGTAGTTTAATCCATTATACATTTACTTTTGTAAATCCTTGCATGAATTTGAACTCGTCAATCTAATTTTAAGGCAACATACCTGTTTGTATTTATAGAAAGACGGCTTTTACATTCCACTCACTACTTTCATTTGTATCTACTATGGCTCCTACGAGATTTGTTTTGATTTCTCAGACACTTCACCTCCGTCCCTATCACATGACTCTGTTTCACCAATCACGCAAAGCCAGGCAGTCACGTGACCACACAAATGGGCAAAAATTCCAAAGTGACTGAAACTGAAGTTTGGCCCCAACAGCGAGCGGCATGCGACTAGCAGTCAGAAGAGGTTGAACATCACTGGCCTCACATTCAATCTATTGTTTTTTCTACAGACTGTGAGAAATTTGATTCGCTGAGCTGCCTTGTTTTTGTTTTTCTGTCTTCACAATAAAATCCATTTGTGGTAGCTGAATTTCCCTACTTTATATTACTTTGTAAAGATTAATAAATTAATTGTTATCTAAGATGAAGTGATGTTGAGCAATGTCTGAATATACATATTCCTGTTTGACCTTCATGCCATGATTTAAAAAAAAAAAGTAAATAGATATACTAAAGTCAATCAGAGGTTAATCGTCATTTACTCCGGGATTTTTACTGAATATTAAGTCATTTTTTGATGGACTACTTTTTACTTTGGGTCATATTTTTCACACGTAATAACACTTTTAATTTAGCACATTTTTTTGCTATTCTAGCCACCTCTGCAGACAATACACTCTAATTAACCTCCTCCTTTTTTCTTCATTACATCAATGCCAGAAATTTGACTAATTACAACAATTGACTCCTGTCCTGCTGATATGCACAGGAAAATCCGCATTCAAAGATCCTCTTTGTTTTGGTTGACCCTCGTCTGTTACTATTAGTGTCACATCTTCATGAGGAAGCCTCCTCGCCCCCCTGATAAAGCCTTGGAGCACGGCTGCTACAGTCTCACTTTGGAATTGATCTGCTTATCTGCACGTATTTGTGTGTGCGTGAGAAACAAAGTGGGCCTTTGTACGCATGGTGGGAAAGGAGTTTTGTCTAATCAGGAAGTTCATGACCAGCGTTGATCATTTAAGACCACTGATGCTTTTCTGCTCCACTTTGGTGTGTTATAACAAAGAGAAAAGTATGACAATCATGCCTCCCCGCTGCACTTTGTGGGCACACCATAAAAAGAAGAATGTGGATAGTATGCTGAGCAGGTGGTTCATTTCCACAGGTAACATCCTCGAGTCACTGCTCTGGCATTTAACCACGAACGAACAGGAAGACTGAATTTAGTGTGCATACTTGAGCCATTGAGCTAACTTAGAAGGTGTGTAGCTGTTCTATGCGTGTGTGTGTGTGGGGGGGGGGGGTGTGTGTGTGCGTTTGTCAGATTGTAAATAAGAACCACATTAAATGCTTCGAGGCAAGTTTTGTCAAAACCAGAACCTGAATCATCACACAGTAGCTAGAAGAATGAGTGTTAATGGGAGTCAGATGTAACAATCCAACACTATGACTAGGAGCATGTCCAGACATAATCTATTGAGATTCAACACAAGCAGATAGATAGACCATTGATTACGGGATTGACGTCATGACAAACTGTTTCTGCTACACAAGGATTAAATTTTTTTCACTTAAGTATATTTGGTTGCACGTCAACAAAACCATAAGGCAGTCAAGGCCTTATTTTGTTGTCGGGTCATCCGAATTATTGACAGCTGGCAGATCATGTTCACAGAGAAGTGAGGAGAAAGCAAATGGTAAGCGGATGGTAGAAGCCAGGCACAACTCTTGGCACTATATTCCATTTTACTATGTGATCCTGAAAATGAACACCCACTACTACTTCTCAAAGCCTGACAAATGACAAGAATTCTTTCCATCAAAGCACAGGGGCAACAATAACAACAAAACAAAACTAAAACTAAACCAAGAGAATGTGTCGCGCGGACACACGTTATGGAGAAGAGCATGGAATACCTGGATGATAATACAGTACAACAGTTGGTACCTGTTTCTGCGAATGAAGCTTTTGCTGGAGAAAGTGAAGTTGTGCTGGGGCACACATGAAATGCCGCTCCCCATGATGACAGTCTACGTTTGTGTGACTGTGGCCTCAGTCACAAAAAAAATCAAAAAACAACTCTTTGGTGGATGAAAGTAGTCCGGTGAGGCAGACTGAGTGAGACTGAGGGAGAGGCATGAAGGCTGAGGGTTGTATAGTGAGCGTGTTTGCATAAAGGGGGTGCGGTTTGGGGCTGTGTCATTGACACTGTGTGTGCATGTGTGTGTGAATAATCAGATGGGCTCACACCTTCTGTGGCTTGCCTCCGTCTGTTAAATCAATCCTGGCACATACAAAGGCAAGTCATGGGTGGTGGAGAGGGGGACAAGTGTGCCATTTCACACCTTCCAAGGGCCAAATGGAGCTCATCGTGGGTCACCAATGGAAAGGAAAAAAAACAAACAATACAAAGCATCAAAAAAAACAGTGGTCATCGCTAACATGATAAGTGTCAATCATAGAGGGAAAATGGGAGTGGCGATCCATGAGCATGCGCAAGCATGAATATAGCCTGCCACTATAAGAAAGCTATTCTTGGGCCAGATCCTTGAACACTAAATATTGTCATTTTGTAAAATTGTGTTTTCTGTTGTGACACAATTCCACTTCATAATATGAATTGCAGAAACGAACAGTTTTTGTCTTGTTTTTTATTAAACAGGGAATTTGGCATCCTATTGTGCTCTAGCCTCGAGGCAGTCAGACGTCTGTCAGCGTGCGATGCGAGGCGAGGATCGTTAAACAGGATTGTTGTGTATTTAAGGTTTTCATTTCCATATCACGGAAGAGGGCCTTGCATAGAGTAGACTAGTTTGCATATAAGGAGTTTGTTCCCTACTGAAGTGGAACACTTAAGGCTTACTGGTACATTTGGAGTCTTTTAGTTGAATTTCACAACATCCACAGCTAGTTACGTCTAAAATGATTCATTCTAAGTAGAAGTACATAGTGATTAGATGAACTGGTTTCAAACCTTAAAACTCAGTTGGCCAGAATCTGAATGATGACAGAGCGACAATGAAAGAGATCATTTTAATATGGAGAGATTAAGAGTTGCCTTCCATTTAATTTTCCGAATTAAAATTCACAATAAAGCTATAAATTACATCGAGTTTCCAACCCACAACTCTAAGAATACATTTTCCATTCCAAAGAAGGAGTTGATGAAATGGTATCAGTACTGTATGTCTTATCAGTTGTCGGACAGGTGTGCTTTCTTTATGTGTTTTTATGTTCTTCTTTGTCGGTGTTTGCGGCCATTTTAGTCGTAAAATCAAACACATGCAGCTTGTTGCCGGCTAACAAGTTGGACTGGTTGTAAAACGGATGCTCCTGAGGCACCAACAGTCAATTTCGCAGTCTCCAGCTTTATTGTTCTCCGGATCTTCTGTATTCGTCTCTGCAACCTGTGACGAGGTCAAATAAATTAGATTTAATCAGCAGTGGAGCCGACTGATTCAGCTGCTTGTGTGCTAATATGACATATGACATCAGGCTAACTGTGAGATAAGATTAAAATGAACCTGGAAATCTTTCAACATTATGTTTAGCACACAGGCTTTGGTATGCATGATGTCAGTGCGTTTGATGAAATATTAAAAAAAAATAAGTTGTATGAACAATGTACCAACTTAGATGAGCACCAGAAAAATGCAAGAATGCCTTTAAAATAATGGCCATGTTTTATATTTTGGTTGTTTTTCCTCATGAATGTTCATCAGAATTCAGTGAAAATAAATATTATGTGTCAGAATTATGCATGAATTGCAACAAAAACAGTTGAAACCCCAGATAGATAGATAGATAGATAGATAGATAGATAGATAGATAGATAGATAGATAGATAGATAGATAGATAGATAGATAGATAGATAGATAGATAGATAGATAGATAGATAGATAGATAGATAGATAGATAGATAGATAGATAGATAGATAGATAGTGTGTTGAGATGTCATCATAATATGTGGCCCATCATGGAAAATGATGACAGTGGGCCTGGTAAGACATGCAGCCGTCACGGTGACTCAAACATCTACAGCACTATTCCTCACAACTTCACGAGCATTCCATAAAATATTCCAGGGGTTTCCTAGATTAGGTCAACTCAGTTATGTATTCAAAGTTTGAAGTATGCTTCATCTTCCAGGGGAAAAAAAGAGGCAACAATGAAGGAGACTTTTACTAAGCCATCTGCACATATTGTACTAATCCAGAGAAAATGTATTTTATTTTTCTATCATGAAAATGTACCTAAAATTTCTTTTAAAATATTTTAAAAATTCTCAACACAACAGAAATGAAATAAATTAACGCCAGAGTGCACATTTTCTTTGTAATCTGAAATCCTCCCTTGTCCGTTTCAAACCGAGGCTCTGTTGAAGCTGCTTCCGTGTGACGTCACACCAAGGCAACCCAAGTAAACAATGGCTTCCTACATAGGCAATCATACACGCGAGTGGGATCTAGAGAAGATAGACTGCAGTGATGAAGACGTTTTTATGGAATATGTAAATGCTACTGGCTTCTTGTGCGTGCATAAGAGATCACACAGGTTTCCGAAGCAATGAGTGTTTATTGAACTCCAGAGTGAGCGGTTAGACATAGACTGCCGCAGGTATATAACTAAAACATAGATAAGGGGCCCAACCCATAACGCCTAGGAGAGGTGTATGCCTCAACTCGGCATAGTGACAAACAACCAATAATCTACAGAATGCTCTGTGGAAGAGATAGGAACTGAAGAGGAGGAATTTTCTTATTCTTCCCATGTTCGAAAAACATCCCATGCGGGTGTAATTCAACCATATATGTTCGAACCGGTGTGACGGTCTGAGCATTGAATGCATCACAAGGACGAGATTCTGCGAGTGCTAACGAATTTGATGTGGAACTTTGCAGCCATAACACAGACTGGTAGGTGCCTCAAGAAATCTACCTACACCTTGTTGACGAAATAATCAAATTGAAACACGTTTAAATGTCTGATGCTGCTTGCACACAACAGTGAGTCGTTTGTTGTTGTTGTTGTTGTACTAGGGACTGAGTAAGCATAAAACAAAAATTTAAACCCTCGGTATTGTTCTGCGTTTAAAGATTTAGCCCCTATTTTAAATAATGCACTTAACACTTGAGAGCACACACTGCCGTAGTAGAATTTCAGGAAGACCTCAGCATCAACAGTACAATAACTTTATACAGTGTCCAAATGTCATCACCTCCTAAAGATCACATGGATATAGATATTAGCTGACATATACAGTATATCTGCATCAGAATTTTACTTAAATTTAAAAATAGGTAAATACTTGTCAACAATTGAACATATACATACTTATTTGCTACCAAAGCCAAGTGAAAGCTGTACCAGATTTTCAAGGCAGTCCTCCGTGAAATGCTTGGAACATATTACTGTCCAATTTGATTTGTAAGTCCAATGCACCCACTTTGTCTTCACAAATATATTTTTCAAGAAATTGTGAAATTTTGCTCAATTGGTCTGAAAAAAATGTTACTTGCTAAATATAAAGGTGGCATGGGGATCAACAGGTTAAATCATTTATCTCTGTCATCGTGGGTTTGATCCCAGGCTACGACTTTCATGATTTCTCCCCATTCTAGCATGGTTTCCTCTGGGCACTCCAGTTTCCTGCACATTGATTGCCAACCAGTCCAGGGTGTAGCCCACCTTTTGCTCTGTGACTCATGAGGATAACCAGTTCCGAAAATGGATGGATGAATACAGGGGCATCACTCGGTTTTATGGATTGGGGTTTTGCACCACCCAATGGAAGAAAAAAAAAAGTGGACCACCAGTACGGTATTTAATCCTCCCCATAAACACATACTGTAATTTCTTGTGTAGATTTAATGTGTTTTTTCTACACTTTAAATTATCAAAAGTCAATGAAATGTATGGTATGTAAGCATTGTGTCACGATGCGGGGCTCAAGGGTGGACCCAAATGCACGACTCCAGAGACAGCAGACAGTACAGAGGAAACCTTTATTCGGTCCGAGGTCTGAGATCAGGTAGACAGTCCAAACAATCCGTAGTACCAGTACGAATGGGCTTACAAGGGTGGTCAGTGGACAGGCGTGGGTCGGTGCACGGAGATCAGAAGTCGGGAAAGCAGGAGTGCGGGAACGAGGCATGAAGAGCAACGATCTAGCGGAGTATCTGTCGTCCCCCGGGTCCTATATGTACTGGGTCTAATCCGTGGTCATGAGGCGCAGGTGTGCACCTTCAGATTAGCTGGCCACGCCCAGCCCTGGCTGGAATCCAGGAGCATGACAGTACCCCCCACCCCTCAACGGCCGGCTCAGGAGCATTAGGGTGAGCCGCGTGAAAGTCCCTGATGAGGGAGCGGTCCACGACGAAGCGGGAGGGGATCCAAGAGCGCTCCTCCGGGCCATATCCCTCCCAGTCCACCAGGTACTGGACCCCCCTTCCTCTGCGGCGGGAAGACAGCAACCGGCGCACAGTATACACCAACCCACCGTCGACCATGCGGGGGGGATTTGAGCGGAGGAGCCAGCGACGACGTGCGATTCGGGCGAAGTCTGCTGACGTGGAACGTAGGGTGCACCCTCATCGACCTGGGCAGTTTCAGCGAGACGGCGACCGGGTTAATAACCTTGGAAACCGGGAACGGGCCAACGAACCTGGGAGCAAGTTTGCGGGATTCCGTCCGCAGCGGGAGATCTTTGGTGGAGAGCCACACTCGCTGTCCCACTCTGAGCTCTGGTGCGGCCCTTCTCTTGCGGTCTGCTGCGGCCTTGTAGGCGCTGCTCATGCGCAGCAGTGTCCTCCGAGCTGCTTCCCAGGTCCGTTTGCAGCGTCGCACCACGGCCAGGGCTGACGGAACTGGCGAGTCTGTGACCAGTGGAGGAAACAGGGACGGAGGGTAGCCATGCACGACATGGAGTGGAGCCATACCTGTTGAAGCGGAGGGTAGAGAATTGTGGGCATACTCCACCCACTTGATGTGCTGGCTCCACGTGCTCTGGTCCCTGGATGCCAGACATCGAAGACCGGTCTCTAATTCCTGGTTAATCCTCTCAGTCTGGCCTTTAGACTCTGGGTGATGACCCGATGTCCGACTCGCTGAAGCGCCGATGAGGTTGCAGAACTCCTTCCAGAAACGGGCGCTGAATTGCGGACCCCTGTCCGAAACGATGTCCTGAGGTAGGCCGTGGTAACGGACTACCTCGTCTAATACCAACTGGGCTGTCTGGCCGACGGGATCTTCGGAAGCGGCACGAAGTAGACCATCTTGGAGAAACGGTCCACTACGGACAGCACCACTGTGTTCCCTTGTGAAGGCGGCAGGCCGGTGACGAAGTCCAGCGTGATGTGTGACCACGGACGAAAGGGGATGGACAGGGGTTGCAACTCCCCAACAGGCCGTAGGCGGGAAGTCTTATTGGCAGCACACACCGGGCAGGCGTTGACGAACTCCCTTACGTCCTTGCTGAGATTAGGCCACCAGAACCTTTGTTCGACCACTGAACGCGTCTTCGCCATATGCGGGTGGCAGACCGTCTTGTTGGTATGGGCCCAGTTGATGACGTCTCCCCGCAGAGATGGGATGACGAAAAGGCGGCCCGACGGACAATCCGCGGGTGGCGGTGTCTCTCCCAGGGCCTCCTTCACCCGCGATTCGATCGCCCAGGTGAAACCGGACACGAAGCACCCCGCTGGCAGGATAGTAGCGGCGTCCGAATCCGTGCGCGCTCCCTCGTGTATCCGCGAGAGTGCATCCGGCTTGCCGTTTTTGGAGCGTGGGGGGAAAGACACCTTAAAGTGGAAGCGGGTGAAAAATAGGGCCCACCTGGCCTGACGGGCGTTCAACCTCTTCGCAGACTTCAGGTATTCAAGGTTCTTATGGTCCGTGAAGACAACGAACGGTACTTGCGAGCCCTCCAGCCAGTGCCGCCACTCCTCCAACGCGCTCTTGACCGCCAGCAGTTCCCTATCTCCCACGTCGTAGTTCCTCTCTGCCGGGGTCAACTTCCTAGACAGGAACGCGCATGGGTGGATCCTTCCATCCCTGGGACTCCTCTGCGACAAGACTGCTCCGATTCCTGAATTCGATGCATCCACCTCCACCACAAACTGGTTATCTGGGTCCGGAACAATGAGAACGGGCGCAGTAGTGAAACTTGCCTTGAGCCTGCTGAAGGCCTCCTGGCAGGTCCCGGACCAGTCGAAGGTGGTATGTGGCGAGGTGAGCGAATGCAGAGGAGCGGCCACGGAACTGAAGTTCCTTATGAATCTCCTATAGAAATTGGCAAATCCCAAAAACCTCTGCACGTCCCTCCTGTTGGTGCGGGTAGGCCACCGCAGCACCGCGTCGACCTTCCCGGGGTCCATCCGTACCTCTCCCTCAGCCAGGACAAAGCCCAGGAAGGACACCGATGCCCGATGGAACTCACACTTATCCATATTCACGTATAATTGGTGCTGCTGCAGACGCCGGAGCACCTCTCTGACTTGTTGAATGTGAGAGGTTAGGTCTGCTG
The DNA here is from genome assembly GCF_019802595.1 of Syngnathoides biaculeatus. Lineage (NCBI taxonomy): Eukaryota > Metazoa > Chordata > Actinopteri > Syngnathiformes > Syngnathidae > Syngnathoides > Syngnathoides biaculeatus. The sequence continues at coordinate 33,417,752 of NC_084641.1, forward strand.
AAAAGATGAGAATGTCATCCAGGTATACAAAGACAGATCTATTCAGAAACTCCCGAAGCACGTCGTTAATGAAGTTTTGGAAGACGGCCGGGGCGTTTGTCAGTCCAAAAGGCATCACAAGATACTCATAGTGCCCTGTGGGGGTGTTGAACGCCGTCTTCCACTCATCCCCTTCCCGAATCCGCACCAGATGGTAAGCGCTGCGCAAGTCGAGCTTGGTGAAGATCCGGGCTCCCTGGAGGAGTTCGAATGCTGTAGAGATAAGCGGCAAAGGGTACCTGTTCTTGACTGTGATGTCGTTCAGTCCTCGGTAGTCGACGCAGGGTCGCAGCGTGGAGTCCTTCTTCTTGACAAAAAAAAAACCCCGCACCGGCTGGTGAGGATGAGGGGCGAATGAGTCCGGCTGCCAGCGAGTCCTCGATGTAGTCCCTCATGGCTTGATGCTCTGGTCCTGTTAACGAGAACAGTTTCCCTCTGGGAGGAGAGGTGCCTGGCAGGAGTTCAATCGCGCAGTCGTATGACCGATGTGGCGGCAGAGACTTTGCCTTAGATTCAGAGAAGACCTCCCGTAGGTCATGGTAGCAGGAGGGCACCGCGGTCAGGTCCGGGACGGTACTAGGTTCTGTTAGCTGAACCGGCGCGACTTGAATACCCCTGTCTTTCCGGACAGCGAAACAGCGACTGAGACAGTCCTCTCCCCAATTCTTGATCTGACCCGTGGTCCAATCTATGTGCGGATTATGTTCTTTGAGCCACGGGCTGCCCAAGATGATGTCGCTACTACGTGCGTTGAGGACATGGAAGCTAATACGCTCCGAGTGAGCGTCCGGGAAGCTCATACGTAGCGTCTGAGTGAGATGTGTAACCCGACAGAGGAACTTGCCGTTGGCGGCATAGGCGTGACGAAGACGTTGCGTGGGGAAGGTTGCTCCCCCCAGCTCTTCGACCACGCGGGGATTTATCAGGTTTGCCACCGACCCAGAATCAATGAAAGCCGTCACAGTGCATGAACGGGAGTCCGTTCCCAAGGTGAGGTGAAGAAGGGACCTCCCTGACCCCGCCGCGGTGTACCGCACACTCACCGGAGTAGAGATCCTGATGTCAGAGTGCCCTGGTCGAGTCGGGCAGCGAGCGATCAAGTGTCCCAAACGCCCGCAGTAAAAACAGCGTCCCTCTCGTCGCCGACGTAAGCGCTCCTCTGCTGAGCCGCCAAGCCCCTCCACTTGCATGGATTCCGATGAAGCCGACAACACGGGTGGCCGGGAAGCGGAAGCAACCGGACTGCGACTCTCCCTCTCCTCCTCCCTCAGGCCCTCCATCTGTCTCTGCACGGTGAGGCGCTGGTCCACCTTGAGGGCCAATGCGATGAGGGAGTTAAGCGAAGGCGGAAGATCCATGGCCACGAGGTGGCCACGGATCTGTGGGGACAGTCCCTCGTAAAACGCGTCATGGAGGGCTTCCTCATTCCAACGGCTCTCGGCAGCCCGAATCCGGAACTCAATGGCGTAGTCGGACACGCGGCGACGTCCCTGGCGAATTGTCATGAGCGAGGACGCCGCCTGGCGTTCCGGAGCCGCGTACTGGAACACCTGGGTGAGCGCGCAGACGAAGCTCGCCCATGAGCGGCAGGTCTCCGAGTTACGGCTCCACTCGGCGGTGGCCCATGCCTCCGCCCTCCCTGTCATGTGGGAAATGACGAAGGCGATCCGGGAGCGGTCCGTGGGAAAAGCGGACGCTTGCAGCTCAAAGTGGAGATCGCACTGCGCCAGGAAGGGCTTGACGTTACCGGAGTCGCCTGAGAACCGCTCTGGTCGAGAGAGCGGAGTGATGGCGGCACGGGGAGGCACAGGAGCGGCCGCGCTAGCTTGGGAGGCTAGCCACGGTTCCAGCTGGGCGCAGAGCTCCTGGATCTGGTGAGTCATACCCTGGAGAGCAGCTTCTTGCTCACCCAGGCGTTTGCCCTGCACTTGCAGCGCGCGGCGAATGGCTTCAGAGTCGGCTGGGTCCATGTTCTGGCTAAATCGTTCTGTCACGATGCGGGGCTCAAGGGTGGACCCAAATGCACGACTCCAGAGACAGCAGACAGTACAGAGGAAACCTTTATTCGGTCCGAGGTCTGAGATCAGGTAGACAGTCCAAACAATCCGTAGTACCAGTACGAATGGGTTTACAAGGGTGGTCAGTGGACAGGCGTGGGTCGGTGCACGGAGATCAGAAGTCGGGAAAGCAGGAGTGCGGGAACGAGGCATGAAGAGCAACGATCTAGCGGAGTATCTGTCGTCCCCCGGGTCCTATATGTACTGGGTCTAATCCGTGGTCATGAGGCGCAGGTGTGCACCTTCAGATTAGCTGGCCACGCCCAGCCCTGGCTGGAATCCAGGAGCATGACACATTGGGCCAAATGGATTATGCTGCCATTTAGCGGTTATAAAAAAACTGTACTTTCATTCCAAAATGCTACCACCACCTAAAGGTTATGTAAAAGATGTAGACTTCCATTCCCTGTACCTTCATATTTTCTTTAAAGAATTGGACCCATCTTACGAATTATGCCTGGGCAATCAAATAGATGAGCAGAACTGTGTATTTCCTCATTTTGTCAAAAAAAAGTAGGGCAGCGAATTTCAAAATAAGAGCAAGAAAATTAAGAAAAAGTATTACATGTTTAAATCCAGAGTTTAGCTTCAGAATAATTATTTTTTAAAAAACACGATATTTCATGTTTTGATCATATGAATAGAAGCAAAATTATCAATCCGTTTTCTTAGGCGCTTATCCTCACATGGGTCGCGGGGAGTGCTGGAGCCTATCCCAGCTGTCAACGGGCAAGGGGCGGAGTACACCCTGAAATGGTTGCCAGCCTATCACAGGGCACAGAGAGAAACAGCTGCACTCTGAATCACACTGAGGGTCAATTTAGAGTGTCCAATTGATGTTGCATGTTTTTGGGATGTGGGAGGAAACCAGAGCGCTCGGAGCAAACATGCAAACTACACACAGGGAGGGCTGTGATTGAACCCGGGTCCTCAGAATTGTGAGGCCAACGCTTTCCACCCGAACTACCGTGCCGCCAAGCAAAATTATGCATTGTATAAATGACTTTTATACTGCATAGGTTGAAGGGTTTTCCAGGATTAGGAGGTCAATTTTGAGGGCGCCCATTATAGATGGCAAATTACGGTACTTTTGGGCGATTTAACACTATTTTAGAGGGACTGGATGCCCACCCCACCCTCCAAAAATGGACAGATACTGTAAATAATGTATCTTTGGCCATCTATCTGTGCCAGTGACATACAGTGACAGACAGACAAATGAAGGCTCTTTCTTTCACTAGATTACAGAGAGCACATAATTTACATTTGTGAATAAATTCAGGAAAGAGAGTCATTATTTCAGTCTATATATGTTTTCTAGCATTTTTGTGTGCCATGAGATTTTTCTCAAGTGAAATATGTACATCGACTCAGTAAGGGTTGGAAAAGACAGCAAAACTAAGTCATATCCATGCCACATAATGAACGTAGTATCTGTTAAGTACATTTTATTTTCTAATAAATCAACAGTCATTCCCAGCTACATTCTACAGTACATGCCCACAACATACGACAACCTCGACCTTGTTTGGTGTAGAATGCTTTGGATAACAAGCTGTTCCTTTCATCCATTTCTCTTCCCATCATCCTGACAGGTTGACCTTGCTTTCATCTGTCCAAATAATCTAATTCCAGAATCTTTGAGGTTTTTTTTTTTTTGCAATGACTCTTTGATGTGTATGAATGGTACCTGCTCTTTCAGCATCTTAATGCTTTTAGCGGATGAGGTCTTTTTAAAATATTTTTTTTTCTTCCCTTGTAATAATAATATGATCTTATCCCTATTCAATTACCTCACTCAAATGTCTAAATGAATAACAATCATCAAATGGCTCCATAGGATATCACCAACGGAACGATTTAGAATGTGTAATTACACATAATGTAATGGTTGGAATGATGAAAGAAGTAGTTATTTAATAATAAAAAATTTTAAATCAATAACAGTGCATAGAAACAATGATAGAATTCTGAGTCCCGGTAGTGGTGTTCTGGAAAAATTTTTGCTATCAAGAACTAATGAAAAGACATTGATTATATTATACTGACAGAATTACTATCAATCCATCCATCCATCCATCTTCTTTGCCGCTTATCATCAGAAGGGTCACGGGGTGTGCGGAAGCCTATCCCAGCTGTCAATGGGCAGTAGGCGGGGTACACCCTGAACTGGTTGCCAGCCAATCGCAGGCCACATAGACAACCAGCGGCACGCACAATCACACCTAGGGGCAATTTAGAGTGTCCAATTAATGTTCTGTGTTTTTGGGATGTGGGAGGAAACCCAGGGAGGCACAGACAGAACATGCAAACTCCACACAGGCGGGTCTGGGATTGAATCCGGGAACTCAGAACTGTGAGGCCACTGCTTTACCAGCTGAGCCACCGTGCCACCACAGAATTACTAATATTCAATAAACTCATGGTGATTATGCGGATACATATATGTATATTAAATATAAAAGTGCTGAACTTCTTAGTCAAACTTAATGTTATTAAAGCTTCACTGAGGATCTGCGCCAACCGTGGGATTGAGCATTGACGAAACCAGGCAAGATTGAACATGCTTATGTCATATTACCCAACATGAACAAGTTGCTTTAGTAATACATTGCATGTGTTTGTTTCATTATGTGTCAAACCCCTTTCTTTATTCAGATTTTCCGATTGAATCAATAAAATCCCGATCTCACTCCCTCCATGTGTGGCAGCTTCAAATGAGGAGTCGATCCCTGCTGCTGATCCAGACTCAGCGGATGTAAGCAACGGTGCTAAAGTCGCACCTCGGCCCACTAAAACGGGGTCTCGGTATGGGAGCCCAAACATCAGGTGTCCAGCGGAGGGTCCGACGTGCCAAAGTTCTCACACGGGACCAACATAAAGGAATCTTAATTGGACCCTGGCCTCACTTTGAAGGCGAGATCAATCGCTGTCAGTTTAAGCATTCCTCAAATTGTGTTTATTATAATTTCTCGCAATCGAGAAAAATTTGGGGGTAAAAGTCCAATAAGCATGTTGAACTTTTGAATTTTGAAGTATTTATGGGAGTGAGGTATTAGGGGGGTAGCCAAGAACCAGCCACATGAAAAACTGTTTACTCATTTTTCCCCCAAAATATTCCTCACCAATCTGCACGCTGTATGACAAACGGCAGTCTACTCTAAGAATGTACTCCAAAAGGGTGGCCTCATTACCCCCTGCCACACACAAAACCTTGGGAAATACACACACACATATCCATCCATCCATTTTCTTAGCCACTTATCCTCACGGTCGCGGGGGGTGCTAGAGCCTATCCCAGCTGTCAACGGGCAGGAGGCTGGGTACAACCTGAACTGGTTGCCAGCCAATCGCAGGCCACATAGAGACAGACAACAGTTGATCTCACAATCACACCTAAGAGCAATTTAGAGTGTCCAATTAATGTTGCATGTTTTTGGGATATGGGAGGAAACCGGAGTGCCCGGAGAAAACCCACACAGGCACGGGGAGAACATGCAAACCCACACAACACTTTCCAGCTGCTCCACAAAGCCGTCACACACACACACACACACACACACACACACACACACACACACACACACATATATATTTATGAAAATTAATATGAGACTATAAATGCTTTTATGCCAAATAGTTCTGCAATAAAATGTTTTTAGCAATGGTCTTATACAAAGTCATGCATTTCTAAATGCATTATTTCAAAAGATGAAACAAATTTAGCTTTCAATTTACATTTTTGTCTTCCAATAATTGTGAGGCTGGAAACCTCTTTTAAAATTCATATATGTGCAAACAAATATGAGCGCACGTGTATTAAAAAATGTATTATTAAAAAAATATAGACTGCAGTTTGCCACTTGTCTGCAGGCTCATAAAACATTCTGTATCTATTTTCTTGAAGCAACTATTTGAAATCTAAACACACTGGCAGCATTGCAGTCATGGAGCAACTGTTGGCACATTTTCTGCATATAAAGTACAATTAGATTAGATTAGATGGGACAGACAGACAGATAAAACAGATATCTAGATAGATGGATAGAATTTTAGATATAGCTCTTCCATTAGATATGATTCTATTATGAAAGTGTTGCGACAGGTTGCCTGTATTTTTGTTTACGTCTGTTTTGATTTAAATAAAAACGTGTGCAAGGCAAGTGAGGTTTTAGTAAGGGTCAAATGAGAGTGCTCAGCTGTCTGCATAGCTGACAGTAAAAGGAGACCATGTAATGTTGTATTAAGTGAGCATAGCAACATAAGGTCGTGGTTTTCACATTAAGATGCAATATTTGAAAGTGTGTGGCTACAATCTGCTGATTTAAGGAATTAGATCTTGTCTTCACCTTGTGTCACTTTTGGAACATCTTTATTTCACTTTTTTATTGCTCCATTTACAATAGTGCAAAATTGAATAAAGTTAAAATAAATAAACATTCACCACATACAAGCAAAGCACAAATAAAATAAAAAAAAGTTACAATCACATTCACATTGAACAACATAGATTCACTGTACCGTCTTCCTATTTACATTTGGATCTGCATGCCGTATGTGGGATTTAGCCCACCGTAGCAGTTCCATTAGACGTGTGCAGGTTGATTTGAGTGGATACACTCTGACAACAACTGAAAAATGAGGTAGAAAAAGAAGTTCTTCAACATAACAAACAAAGGGCAAAGTCTCCTGATAATTTACGTAAGTTCCATCTAGATGATGCACGTTCAATACTGGCAATTAAAAAGTACATCCACAAAAGAAATGTTAAGGTTATAATATACATCCATACTTTGTAGCAGTAATTAATAGGAGTCGGATTGGTTCTATCTAGAGAGTGTCAAATACAAGACAGAAAATATGTGGGGGGCAGAATGATCATCATACATCTCAGCTGCATTCAACTTTAGTCCTGCAATCCATCTTTGCATGCTGCTATCATTTCATTTTATGACAAAGTTCTCCATGTGCCCTTGTGGTATTTAAGTCACATCATTATCATACATGTGGCAGTGTAAAACGGAAAAAGGTGGAAAAATAGCTATATCAGTTTATTGTCGCTTGTGTAGAACTGATTTTGTATCAATTGTTTCTTGAAGCAAATGAGGCCAACATGAGTGCACCACTCTGCTGCAACCAGCATAGGCACTGTTGAGCATGCTTTAAAGCAGTTAGCACTCAATACATTTTGACTTCAACGACGGCAAATTGAGCTACAGCCGAACAATGACAAGTCCTCCGAGCATCGTTTTTCTGCTCATAATGACACGGGCGTCAAAATGGAAATTCTGCAAACCCCAATTCCAATTAAGTTGGGAAGTAGTTTAAAAGATAAAGAAAACAATACCATGATTTGCAAACCCTTTTTTTAACCATAACTAACTTAACCACAACAAAGATATTTCTTGACCAAATGCATTGTCTTAGTTGTGTGTTCAACTGCATTAAGGTTGAAAATGGTTTGCAAATTATTGTATTCATCCCGATTGCATTGGAACTGAGGTTCGTACTTTCCATTGATATCCATAAAACAACATTATTATTGCCAATTTTACCCATCATCCATTAAAGTCATCAGAATGTCCATCCCTCGTGGGAATGAAATGAAATTCTACCAAACTAATCTAGGATACACTCTCAACACAAGCTTTCATGCTTGATTATTTCCATAGATGATGTCCACATCACATATACCATAAATAGAATGAAGCACTCTTAAATAAGTATCTCATCTCGTTTCTTCTCTGGACATCTTTAAAGTTAAACATTAATATTTTCACATCTTTATGAATACTTTAAAAGTCCTCAGATTTTTTGGGGGGGGGTTTCTTTTTGTGACATAAAACTTTTTAATTCATTTAGGCACCAGGGCTCGGCTGGTCCTGCGTTGTGTTGTTCATGCTGTCTCACAGTGTGCGTTTAGAGTGTGGGGCATTGGGGTGGGGGCTAACATTGCATGTTAGTGCCCCCTAGCGTGATATTAACAGCACTAACTCATTTTAGCCTCCCACTTCGGGAGTCACTGCCAGCCGTCGTTAAACATGCACAGTTTGTTACAAGCAACCAACGTGCTACTGCAAACGCTACATTTTAAGGTGTTGGCAAATAAGGTGCGATTTAATCAAAGGCTGGTCAATCTTCATTTGGAATATGTTTATACTCTGGAAGGGAGGGAGCTTGGTTGTGAATTGGGCAAGTTGGACACTAAGGCAAACTGTTCAATTTCATTGAACAAAATAGACCTTTGGGGCGGCAGTAGCTCAGTCGAATTCAGTGTAAATCTGTCGTAATTCATATTTTGATTATATTTTTGCAACCAATCTGTACCAAAGTGCTAATAAAAACGGCCAAGAGCCGCAGTCATACCCGTCCCCTCTCCTCGTGTTCTTCCTCCTCCTACTCCTCCTCAAACCGAGGAGTTACGTCTCTTCCCAGAACCGGTCTGGGGTGCAGCATTGGAGGCTGAGGTCGACCAAGCGATGACCCCGTGTCAAAGGCTAGTGGAGGACACCGAGAGAGTTGGCGAGGACGGCGGCGGGAAGTTGAGCAGCTCCAGCACAGCCACGCCCACGCTGCTGCGGCGCGTGAACATGCAGGAGGCCGCCACCCACTTGTTGCTGCGCGGGTTGTACTTCTCGATGGAGTTGAGACTGGAGCTGCCGTCATTACCTCCCACAGCATACAGCCAGCCATCCATGGCCACCAAATCGTGAGTGCTCCTTCGAGGGACAAACAAAATCAACCGAATAGTAGCGGCCTATAATAATAGCTGAAAGTTAACATACAAACACACAAACTATAATCCCCAGAAACATGAATACGCGTGATGAGCCCAATTTAATGTCAACTACAGGGTGTCCGGCCTGTCACAAGAGCTGGTGAGATAGGTCTACCCAGCAGTTATCCAATCAGTACTGTGTACCTCCATCACAGTCTGGTTTGAGGCAAACTCAAGACTGCAACGGACAATCAAAACCACTGAACGGATTGTCGCCACCACGCGAGGACCAGAACAGGCAGGATCCGCATCCTGGCCACCAGCCCTTCCAGTTCCTTCCAATGGGAAAGCTTGTTCCGCTCTGGCAATTAAGTCATTAAACTCTTGACTAGCGCACCAACTATTTTTCTGCCTTGTGCCATGGTAGGACACTCACTCACATCCTGTTGGTCCAATCAGTATTAGTATTAGTAATATCCATCCATCCATCCATTTGCTTAGTGGCTTACCCTCACAAGGGTCGTGGAGAGTGCTGGAGCCTGTCTCCATGTGCCCTGCCATTGGCTGGCAACCTGTTGAGGATGTACCCTGCTTCCTACCTGTTGACAGCTGGGATAGGCTCCAGAACTCCTGCAACCCTTGTGAGGATAAGCAGCTAAGAAAATTAATGGATGTCAAAATACAAATTTATGTCAACAAGGCCTGACTGTAACAACATGCCAGTTCACTGGTGATGACTAGAAATATGTATCGAAATATGCTGAAATCATCACAAAAAATAAGTAATTATAAAACGAGATTTTTTTAAAACTGATTTTTTTTTTAATCCACACTGGCACATATTCGGGTCAAGAGACAGATTAGATATCAGCACAGGGTGACATGTCTTGAACTGTAAATTGAGCCTCCCAGCAACTGGATAATAAAAGCGCTTCGCACCATGGTTTATTCATGGGGCTGCACTTGCTCCTACTACATTCTGACTAACACAAAGGCAAGCGGGTCTCTGAGCGTGTGTGTGTGTGTGTGTGTGTGTGTGTGTAAGTGTGTTTGGAGCGGATCGAGCGAATTAGCTGACACATCCACTAATCCAAGATGGCTGCACCTCAGAAAGCCACTGCTCCGAGCTGATCTGCTGCATCTATATTTGTCCGAGTATGTGTGCATGCAACTGCATGAATCATCGTACACAAAAACAAGTGAGGGATAAGCCCGTTTAAGGATTTAAGAGAACATCCCTAAATGAAATGTCCCAATAATGTCAAGTCAGTACAGCAGTCATATTCTATATTTAATTCATTAGTAATGTGCCGGGTCGGTGGAGCAGCTGGAAAACGTTGGCCTCACAGTTCTGAGGACCTGGGTTCAAACCCAGACCCGCCTGTGTGGAGTTCGCATGTTCTCCCCATGCCTGCGTGGGTTTTCTCAAGGCACTTCGGTTTTCTCCCACATCCCAAAAACATGCAGCATTGATTGGACACTCTAAATTGCCCCTCGGTGTGATTGTGAGTGCGACTGTTGTCTGTCTCCATGTGTCCAGCGTTTGGCTGGCCACCAATTCACGGTGTACCCCGCCTTTCGCCCGGTGACAGCTAGTATGGGATCCAGCACTCCCGTGACCCTTGTGAGGATAGGAGGCTAAGAAAACGGACAGACGGATGGACAGATAGTATTGTGTCACATAAATATTGCAAAAATGTTGTCATTATTGTGGTAAAATACAACAAAGTTGTAAATTCGGTCAATTATGTGCATAAATTATGTCTCAGCAGCCATGCTATACATTTAATCCTCTCTTTCAACTCTGTAGTTAATTTTGATAGTTGTTTGATTGAACTACTGAGCGACTAATTTGTGAGGAAATGTGATGTGATTTTGTAATACTTCATAAACTCTAAACTGGTAATCTCATGACCAATAAAATAGGACATGAACATATAATTTTGTGTCAAAAAAGTAATTTTACCAGAATAAGGCCATATTGTATACAAATTCTAGAATTTATCGAATTTCATGGGAACAGTCTTAATTAACTTAAGGAGAAAGATTTTATTTTTATTTTTAAAGGTTTAAAGTCATAGTATGATTTAAAGTAGTAATATTACAAAAATAAAGTCGGAAAAAAATAAAATGAATTCATACTGCAAGAGCAAAGTAGTTTATCATCAGACAACTGCACAGGACCAGCATCAGTATAAACGGTTTGTGATTGCGCACATGCAATGAAATCACCTTTGTTGGAATTGTGAACTCATCCAGCAGAAATGTTTATAACAAATATTTAATGATAGTACCCAATGAATAATGGTATATTACATTTACATTTGTTTGAAAGATTTTGACATTCACTCAAATTCTTCTCAATTGAACGTTTTTCACCTCATCATTTTAAAGATGTTTTTTTTTTTTATAGTGGCCACAATAGTCCTTTGTTGTAAAGTTTGCTTTTCATCCAAGATGCCCCTTGCCACGTTAACATTGTTCTACCTTAATTTGCGATTGCAGACTAACCTGCGGATGTTCATGGCAGACACGCTCTCCCAGGTGTTGGTCTTGGAGTTGAACCTTTCCACAGAGTTGAGGCAGCTGGTGCCATCATTACCGCCTGCCACATACAGCATGCCGTCCAGGACCGCCACACCGGCACTGCTGCGTCGACTCAGCATGTTGGCAATGGGTGTCCACGTGTTGCTCTGGTCATCCGATCCAACAGTTTAGAAATGCTCATTAATTCATATTCATCCCGCAAATTCATCCGCTTTTACCATGTTGGAGCAAAAAATACCTGCGGATCGTACTTCTCCACTGTTGCAAGATGTGAGGAGCTGTCATAACCACCAACTGCGTACAAGATGCCATCTGGAAGGGGGAAAGTCAGCAGAAACACTCAAACCTAAGCAGTTGAGCATCCGTCCGTCTTGATGTTACGCAATGAAGCAACTACCTAGAGTTGCGACTCGAACGTATCGCCTGCGCGTGCTCATGGCAGCGATCGAAGTCCACGTGCTGGTCAGAGGATCAAAACGCTCTGCACTGTAGAAAGAGGGAGGACATTTTTTAATACGTCTACAAAAGACGACTAAAAACAAATGTAACCGAACCATACTAGTGTGTGTGTGTGTTTGTGGTCACCTATTAAGACATGAAGCTCCATCGTAACCCCCAGCCGCATACAACAATCCATGCAGGACAGCCACACCCAAACAGCTCCGTCGCGTTCCCATGGAAACTTCAGGCTGCCAGGAGTTAGTGATGGGGTCATATGACTCCACCGTTGCCAGGTCAGAGGTCCCATCATACCTGAATCACAGTGCACAAATGAATAGAAAGTACCTTTTTATACTGTAGAGCAGGAGACCAAACTTTTATAATCAAAGGACACACGTTGCACGGGCCATCAAGCTAGTATATACTGTTTTAAATATATTGTAGTTAGTCTTTTTGAAAAACTCCTATGGCACAGCTTACTGTTAAAGGTGATGAGGAAAACTAGCAAGGATTTTCCTGAATTTTGGGATAGGGTTCCTCCCAGTATTAGAATAGATCTGCTCCTGAATTGAGCACCAGCACAGATCCACACACTGAATCAAAACAAGTAATCTGTAGTAGACTGCCAGTCAAAAACCTGTCTACCTGGGGATCAATAATATGATAAGTTCACAAATCCGACATTGACACAGAGAATATAGTGTAGCAAACCATTTTTCCCTATAAAGGCAATTTCTGAGTGGTAGTAGTACTGTAGGAGTTTTGAATGTGCATGTTGTAAACCCCAACATTTTTCACACTACCATTCTGCCCCCTTCGTTAGTTAGTTAGTTAGTTAGTTAGTTAGTTAGTTAGTTAGTTAGTTAGTTAGTTAGTTAGTTAGTTAGTTAGTTAGTTAGTTAGTTAGTTAGTTAAAGTGTTGTGGGCAGCTCCAAATGTTGTTTGTATTTTATGTCATGGGCTGCTAAAATATTGACAGCTGTCCCCAAATGGCCTGTGGCCCAGACTGCCTGTGCTACAGAGTGACAATGCTACATGAATGACCAAAATGCAACACAAAGAGAAAGCAACGGTGTGCATGACTTGTATTAATGTTATCATTTACATAAAGATTGTGACCATTTCATGATCACTTTCCAAAAATCCCCAAAACCCCAAAAAACAAAACACACGTGTTAAGTCATCTACTGAAATTCTTTTTCTATGGTGAGTGATGCAATCAATCTGTCTGAAAATCAAATGTGCAATCAAAATACAAGCCTAAAAAATTGTTACTGAGAATAGTTTAGAGGGAATATTTTTTCTCGGCAGACATTGTTTTTAAATCCAGAACAATTAAATAAGTGGCATTGTTCCCAGCATTAGAGACCCTTAAAGTGACAAGATGGGAGGAGCAGCAAAGGTGAACACACCCGCCAACAGCATACAGTCTGTTTCCAATGGCTGCCACACCCACCCGGGCCCGCCGAGTGGACATTGACGCCACCATGTGCCAGCGGTCTGTCCTGGTATCGTATGCCTCGCAGTCTCCGTGAATGGCGAACAGACTTCCCCCACCTAGAGGAAAAAAAAAAAGTACCCACCACACATACACACAACGATCAAGCAACACTATTTGGGTCATTTTAAATTGATTTGATCATCTTGAGCTTTTGTCACTGACCAACAGCAAAGAGCACAGGACTGGCGCCCTCACAGCGGCGAGGTCGTGTCCTGCTGTTGTTGAGCACGCCTCTCTGCTCAGGCATCAGATGATACTTGAGAGCTTCGATTAGAAGATCCTTGCACTCGGAGTGATGACGCACTAGCAGCTCCGTGTCCACGTTGCTCATCAGGAAGTCTCGCCTCAGCAGTGGGAGCCGCACGCACTTCATCAACTGACAGGACCGCAGAATTTTGATAGGTTGATTTGTAAGATTACAGTCAGAAACCATATCGGGTGAAATGAGTCCTACCCATGGAACATGTGGCCGGCGGCCATCTATGTCATGTTTCACCCAGCTCAGCACAGCCCGGTAGACTTCCTCTTCAGATGGTACATTCACATTGTCACTGGAAATCAGATCCAGGACCTGCAAGGAGAGGATTAAGTAACAAACATGATGATTAAAGAAACATGGGAAGAACAAAGCTTAACAACGCACCTCAGCCAACGCAAGTAAAACAATCGTGAGTTGTGTTTTCCATCCATTTTGTTAGCCGCTTATCCTCATAAGGGTTACGGGAGTGCTGGAGCCTATCCCAGCTGTCAATGGGCAGGAGACAGGGTAGACCCTGAACAGGTTGTCAGTCACTCGCAGGGGACATCGAAACAAACAAACAGTCGCACTCACAATCACACTGAGGGGCACTTTAGAGTCTGCAGTCAATGTTGCATGTTTTTTGGGATGTGGGAGGAAAACCCACGTAGGCACGGGGAGAACATGCAAACTCCACACAGGGAGGGCTGGGATTGAACCCGGGTCCTCCAAACTGTGAGGCCAACGCTTTCCAGCTGCGCCACTGTTCCGCCAAGTTATTTTTTGTTTCTGTAATCCATATTACAAATTGGTTCTAGTTGGGTTTATGTTAAATAAATGAGTGTGTGAACTTTTTTTGTGTATTGCAGCTGATGAATGATCACTGAAGAAATCAAAAGCCTCATTTCTAAGTAGGCAATATACACTGAAGAAAATAAGTATTTGAACGCCCTGCTATATTGCAAGTTCTACCACTTAGAAATCATGGAGGGGTCTGAAATGTTCATCGTAGGTGCATCTCCACTGTGAGAGGGATAATCTAAAAAGAAAAATCCTGAAATCACAATGTATATTTTTTCCAATTTATTTGTGTGATACAGCTGCAAATAAGTATTTGAACACCTGAGAAAACCAATGTTAATAATTGGTACAGCAGCATTTGTTTACAATTCCAGAGGTCAAAAATTTCCTGCAGTTGTTCACTAGGTTTCCACACACTGCAGGAGGGATTTTGGCTACTCGTCCACGAAGATCTTGTCTCGATCACACAGGTTTCTGGGCTGTCGCTAAGAAACAAAGAGTTTCAGCTCCCTCCAAAGATTTTCTATTGGGTTTAGGTCTGGAGACTAGGCCACGGCAGAACCTTGATATGCCTCTTACAAAGCCACTCCTTGGTTTTCCTTGCACGGGTGCATCTGATTCAGGATAATACATGGAGTGGAGGTGGACTTTTAAAGGAGGACTAACAGGTTTTTGAGGGTAAGAATTATAGCTGATAGACAGGTGTTCAAATACTTATTTGCAGCTGTATCAGACAAATCGTTTGAAAAAAATCATGCATTGTGATTTCTGGATTTTTCTTTTTAGATTATTTCTCTCACAGTGGACATGCACCTACGATGAAAATTTCAGACTCCTCCATGATTTCTAAGTGGGAGAACTTGCAATATAGCAGGGTGTTCAAATACTTATGTTCTTCAATGTAAAGCATGGCCTGCTAAAAACTATTTAGGGTAAAAAATACATCAAATCAACTACATGCAATGGAATCAACTGGCAGGAGTGAAGGCTTTAGCTCTCGTTCTCTAAGGGGTATTCCTGTATATGACTCACTGTTGACTATTTCCTTCCTTTCTTCCCTTACACAAGCTTTTGTATATGTATTCCTTTACAGTATTTGTATTATTTTATGCCTTTCACCACTCAGCATGCACGAAAGCCACAAAATCATTTCTGCCACCTGGAAGGTAATACGGAGTATTCACACATAATCATTGACATGTAAATTGAAGGCTTGGTAAACCTTGCTAAATTATATGAAAGACACATAATGTGTCTCCGTGGTACACAGACTGCTGCAGTTTGAGTGCTCGGCTGGCACTGTTCTCAGATTAAGACAAGGCTGGGTGGGTTTATTGGGCCAGAGCAGACAGCTGCTGCCTGGTTAGATGAGGGCAGCAGTTAGCACCCTCAAGTATACACTCATCCACTAGATTAGCCAGGTTTGGACGTTGCTTTTTTCAACCTGCAAAAAGACCAACCTAACCCATTTTTAAAGCTATGCACCCTCTTCAATATCCCGACCGGGTTGGCTCTGGCACTCTCCCAGAACAGACCCTTAAGAAAAAAAAAACTGTAAACATGCACAGCACACACAACCTAGCCATGTGTAGAGCTACAATATGTTAAATCTATTTCAAATGAATGGCAGCTACTGACGTGTATTATAGGACAGGTAATATTGTTTCCATTGTTCTTCGGTGATATAAAAATGTCATTGAATATTAAAAAAAGGAAATATTCAACATTTGTTATTTTTTAAAGAAAAGGGCAAATTATTATACTAGACCACTCATCATAAAAACATGACAACTGGAGAACATTATATCTATCCACATTTGTTGCCTCTTGTGACGGGCTCACAAAATGGGCTAGTTAAAAAAAACTAACCAACTAATATCTAATTTTATTCTGCCGTTATGCAACATAACCTCCATTGTTTTCATTAACTTTAGTGGCGCACTCACTACGCACTCAATAATCTCTTTTAATGGCACTGGGGGTGGACTTTAGACAAGCTGTTTGTCAACTCTTTCAATAAAATGCAAGAGAAGGCACAGAAAGAAGGTCGAATAAAATGCTAAATCACACATCCTTTGGCACTCTACACTATCACAACAACAGCTTTTCCCTTTTTTTTATTAGTAGTGGGACCTCCCTTTAAACTTGAGATATGCCCCGTTATGCTAATACCTTTAACCCATTACAGGCCATTTATATGCCAATATAAAATACTGCTTTTCTGTTATATTTGTGTCTAATTTACTTCATTGTTAGCATTATAGCTTTATTTGTTTCCTGGCTGGGAGAAAACACATTGTTCTACTGACTTATAGTAAGTTGAAGTTAATATAACCGATGGTCGGTTTAGACGTAGCATTATAGAATTGCAAATTACATTAATTCATTAGGATGACACAAAAGCACCCACAGTGAAAAATTAATACTCTTGATGGCTCAGAGAATAAAAAATTCTGTTGGCTAAACAGAGAGTGCTGGATGGAAAAGAGAACTTTTAGAGATGAAAACCTTGCTGCAGTGAACAGTTGCTGAATAGGCGTTGCCTTGGCTGACTTGATGCGGGAGATGAAATAAGTCAATGGCAGCTCGGTGGGAGAATAAAATTATTGTAACTGCGATTCATGAACTCAGCTGAGGAAGAGCACAGGTCTGCTAAAAAAAAAAAAAAGACTTAAGTATCACATTACTGTGTCACGCTCATGATCACACTCTCTGTCCCCTTCAAGAGTTTTGACAGAGTGCAGCCACAAACACAGAGGTTAGAATGCACCTTTGGATGCATTACTGCACCTACACTCACCTGTTTTAGTGGAAGCAGCATGAACTCCTCTGTCTTGGACACCTCAACAAAGTGCTGCAGGACATACTTGTGCGCCGACTTGAGAAGATCGCTGCAGGAGTGCGTGTCGGCGAAGCCTCGGATGCCCAGACAGTTAGAGGGGTCCAGCTGGCTGAGGAGGAACTTGCAGCAGGCGTCTCGCACCCCGTTGAGTTGCAGCAGGCTCGCAGCCGGAAGCAACGTCTAAGAAGGAATGGTAGGCGGAATCATCCCGAGTCTGTTCAATGCATAGGGAAGAATTGAATCTGTAGTTTACCTGAACATTACCCTCCCCAACCACAATCTCCGCTGTGTAGGCGAACTGAATGAGCTGTTCCAACGCCTGGGGGTCGATATCATGCAGTGTCACATGGGTCTGCCGACTCTCTGACATCTCATCTACGTGAGAGCACACAATGAGAGGAGTTACCATTCATCTGTCTACAGTACCACTTTTTCTATGCAGGTCAAAGCAACGATGGAGCCAGCTGACTCGAGATGGCAAGAGGTCGAGGGTAATCAACATCAACTTGGAGGAAGCCACTTCAAGCTGACATTCCCACCCAGAACCATTTTTTTTTCCGGTGAGCCAACACAGTTACTGCGCTATACTGATTAGTTGACTCAACTAAGGTGATACATCCTTCATTCTGGCATAGGTTTATGTTCTCAAGCCCAATTCTTGCTGTCTTTAGAATATTAATTATAGGAGTTGTAACGCAATGGAAAAATATAATTATCAATGCTGTATAACTTTGTTGTACATTCATGACACCGCAGAGAGAGGAGTAATATCAGAACAGCAGTGCAGCACAAAACAGTGATGTCATTTTTGCAGAAACCTGTCAGGTCACTGAAGGCCCATCACTAGTTTTCAAAAAAACAGCTGCACTGGCTTTAATTAAGCGAATAGTTAAACAGACTGAAAATGAGCTCATTAGTGACAAAGTTAGACCACATGAAGCTTGGTGTCTGAAAGACTGGAGGCCATTTTTCTAGCAGGGAGAAGAAACGTGAGACACATAATGCCACAGACCACCTGTGCCCCAGACAAGAAAAGGAGGCTGGAAAACAATAATGCTGACAACCAGAAGGTAATGCTTACTCCACTCCTGTCATCTTTGACATTAAACTTCAAAAAGAATTGAAAACACAAAGAAAAATGGGGCACAGGGTAGTTTCGGGGGGTAATGTGGACTGCACTGAACTTACTGGTAAACATGGCGTGGAAGTAAGGGCTGCAGGAAGCCAGCACCACTTTATGTGCCTTGATCTCTTTGCTGGAGACGTGGAGCACAATATCGCACAGCAGCCCACGCTGTCGCATCCTGTTCATGGACACGAAGGAGTCGTGATAGTGGCGCTTGGAGTTGTGCGAGATGCTGTGGCCGTCGCGGTTCAGAAGCTGCATGCCTCCTTCCATCATGGCGCCGGCTATGGCGGCCGTCGGCTCGTGCCTGTGCCGCACTCTGGGAAACTGAAAGAATGCTTGTCATTAATCATAAAAAGGTACAGAATAAAACATCCTTTGACATCTGTCTTCCACCTGAAAGCACTTGATTCATCAGCAGGTGTTAAGACAGCTGTCCAAAGCAATCACGGCTCTTTTTGTTACTGCTGTATTTCTTATGCTGACAGCTATGACAGGAAGTCTGTCAGCACAACAACGTTCCATAAAATCAAATCAAACTGTAGGCTGTCCGGGCACTCGGTCTCAACACTGATTAAAGCCCAAAAAAATAAAGTATTAGGTCTACAATGTAGCATACAGGATGTACATAATTACTTGAAATATAATTGGAAAGAGAAAAATGCAACTTGACAATGACCTTTAACAGAATACTCAAAGTTCCTGAAACTAATCACAATGAAGTCAAATAAACTTGTGAAATTCAGCTGTAATACCTAAACTCACCTGACACTTTTTAGATACATTTGAGACCTACCGAAATTCTCTGCCACAGGACTCGTTGAAGAAAAGGTTTTGTGAAAAGTGACTAAGGCTCACATTTGATTGACACTGTCACATTCATTATTACAGTATTATTGTATTATTATCATTATTACTGTGGTTGTTGTAAAACAGATCAGCATATTTATCTATCATTTTGCACATCTGGTGTCTCTTAATAAGAATACAAAAACTGGAAAAACACGTCAGTGTTATTGTGCATTTTTACACTTCTGCACATTATAAAACTTAATAACTCTTTGGTATTGTCAATCAAATCTGGACGATTTTTCAATGCTCTGCTTGCCCTAGCCTCATCATTATTTCGTGTGTACAGTTGGTGTTTGCTTTATTATTTTAGCTGGCGGAGGGGAGAACTCACTGGAAAAGATTACCCCCAGTGACCTTCTGAAAAGAAATAAGAACAAAAACAATGAATGGTCCAATGTCCATTAAAAGCTGAGCGCTCAGGCTGAAAGTTGAAGCAAAAGCAAACGACATATTTTGTTTAAAGTAGATTTGGTTTCTTGTGTTTTCACTCGAGTATGACACACGTCGTTTAACTCCGCAGGTGTCGGGCATCATAGCTTTAGGATGTCCATGTCTGCAACATCGGCTCGCAGCACACGCACATACTGATCAGGGTCTGCGGACATCTTATTTAAAATGCCCATGGAGCTCGCCAGCTAATCTTAAGGAGCATCCTCAAAGCTTTTATCCATCCTCGTGTTGGCAACGTAAATCCAGTACGTACTGCACTGTGCAACAACGTTTATAGTTAAATTAATGCATCACTCTGGAAACCTGGACCCTTACTATCCATAGAAAACACAAGTAGAAAAAGAGATAACAAATGAATATTTGGTCATTACCGGTAGCTTTGTTGCGGTTATATTTGCAATTCGTGTCTTTCCCGAAATGATGGAAGATGAGCCTGCAGCTGTTGCAGTCAGGAATGTTCGGAAATCGGCTACAGCGGTGGGGCTATCGGTCCATATTCGTCTGAAGGGTCCATATTCGTCTGAAGCAAAGGACACATTAAAGAAAAAGCCTGTTTTGTGTCTTGTATAGGATTGACGTCAATGCACAAAAAAATATGTATGGACGCTAAAATTGTTAAGGTGGAACGATGAGTGTCCCTTTAAAAGAGAGGAGCCGGTACAAAGTGGAGAGCTATTATTTTTTTCTCAATTATTAAATATTGCACAAGTAAGATTTATTCCAACTAAATATTCTTTGAATAATCGAAGTGCGGGTTAAATTTCGGTTAGCGAGGCTCGTTATATAATTTGAAATGAGGCGACCTTAAGTGAGCGCTCGTCCGACTCTGAGTCCGGAAGTGATTTTGAATGATACCACTGCGCTTGTGCAAAACACGTGGCCATCGTTTTGTCAGTTCCTATTTTCTCAACGCCGATATAATTTGTAGGCACACCCTCTTATATTTCATGCCTTCGGCTACGCTTAAGATAGTAGGGGAAAGGTGAGCATGCCATGTATATAAGGGCGCAAGAAAACAAACCGACACATCGTGCTTCATACAACTGTGTAAAAACACAACAACGGAAATGGGAATAACGTTTCAAAGATAAAACGTCGTTTTCAATGTTCTCTATTGATGGAACCTACGTGAGTGTTAAGAAGAAAGTAGGTATCGTAAAATTCAGTTCAAAATACGTCTAATTTCAATGCCCATGCATTGCTTTGATGGGAACATTGACCCTTTCAACATGGTCGCAAGACGGCCACGTTGGCTAGTACCTGTGGTCGCCTTGACGGGCGTTCCTTTCATGTCTCTATCTCGTGTTATCGCCAATATTTATTGTGCAACGCTGTGTTCCAAGGTTTGTCGCGTGTCTCGTTCCACTTAAAGCCCATATGTAGCGTCACGACACAACTCTAAATATTTAGTTTATCGTATTCGCCGAACGATTTTTTTCGCCCCCTTTGGAACAATACATTAACATTAACATCAAACCTGATAAATATTGTCCTGGGGACTTTGAGCGACTGCATATCTTTCAGGGAATTACATTTTTTTAAGGTATAAACAAAATTGAGCCAGCATCACCAGTTGACACTAAACCAAACAACCAACAGCACCGGGGTATTGTGGGTAATTGTGTGTCGGCGTCACGCGTGTCGTACAGCATGGCTGGGAAAAGGTGCGTCCTATTTTTTCACAAATTCTTTTTAGTTGGCCATAAATATGTTTTCTTGAATGATTTCGCCAGTTTAACCCTCAATATTTTAGTTTGGCAATGTTGTACAGCTGACGTGAAATCTTATAGCCCCAATGGTGGTGTTCAAGCGGGTAATGTGCTTTTAGCTTGAGGAAGTCCTTGTTAGCGGTGGCTAACAACAGTCCAGAGACTTGTTACCTGCATGCATATGAAATCTGCTAACCCTGCTATTTTTTGAAAACGGTGTCTGATACTATTCTTCCTAGGTCAACCTAGTTGATTTATAAATATATGTTTGTTCTAGGAAACTAGAGGACCTCAGTTTAGATGAGTTCCTCCAGTCAGGTTGGGATTCAAATGACGATGAGATTCCAGACGAAAACCCCGAGCAAAATGGACTGAAGAAAAAGGCCAAAACAAAACAGCTTAATAAGTAATGTAATAATTCTAATGGATTTAAATTTATACATTTGAATCTTTCAACTGAAACAATGATTTGTTCTCTACTTAGGGTTGAAAGAAAGCAGGGTAAAGCATCCCAGCACAAGGACCAACTGTCAAGATTGAAAAATAAAGATCCAGAGTTTTACAAGTTCCTGCAGGATAACGATCAGAAACTCTTGAATTTTGATGACACTGATAGCTCTGAGGATGAGGATGAGCAAAAGTACCACAAACTGCCATCCATGCTGGAGGTGAGACTGAAAGTGTGTGTGTGTTTATGATTCATACTTGAGTTATTCCAAATCTACAACAAAATCATTCTTTGAGTGCAGGAGGCCAGCGATGAGGAGAAAGAGCAGCCTCAAAAAGGGTCTAAGAAATCAAAGAAAGACAATGCCATCAATGTCACTGAAAAAATGATCCAAGACTGGAGAGCGTCTCTAAAAAAGGAACCTACTCTGCGTCTCATCAGAGATATCACCCAGGCTTTCAAGGCTGCTGTTGCTACAACTAAGGGTGAAGGAGATATCGAATGCCGATACAAGGTGGATGACAGTTCAGGTAGGACACTTCATTTCATCTGCCAATAGATAATGATCCAATATAATATAATAAATACAAGTGTAATGAATGAAGAACACCCATCAGAAAAGGCATTCACTTATGCTACCTGATGAGCAGCCTAAATCTTCCTGTTAGCTGTCAGCAATTTCACCATTTGCCTTACTGTAACACTGATTAATGTAGCTGTAGCAATGTAGCTTCTGCTGAGATGACAAAACTAAAAAGAGCAGTGGTTGATCAGTAACCTCTTTTATTGTGAAACTAAATGAACATCGCCAAAGACTAGTGTTTCATTCTTGCCTTCATCTCACAGACGCGCAAGGACTTCCTCCTTCGCAGTCACCCCATTCCCCAACTCACAGATCCAATCACAAATCACACTCAAGACTCCTTCCAGGTCTCACTGTCAGTCGGATCTTATAAAACAGACTTGTAACAATGCATGTAATACAACTTCACATTTGCTACAATTCACTCGTGTGAAGTATTCCCTCCACCTGTACTTTTTCAAATGATATACTCCTATGTACTCTACCATGTAGCAACTCTACTGTTGTGTTATGTGAATTTAAAGTTAGTTTTATGAGTACTGTCTGCAAGACCATGAAAGTATCTTAAATGCATTGGCATAGCGAGAATGTGATTGGATAAATAATTTGTTGGATGAGGCCCATGTAACAGGCGAGCAGAATAAGTGAGCGAGGTCATTTATAGGGCAAAAGTTGACATAAGTAAACTGAAGGACCAGCAACAGAACAGGATATATTTCTGAAATGCATAGTAAAACACTTAAAAACAAAATTAAACCTAACACTAACGTCATGATTTCACCAAATGGTGCCATAGTAATTCTTTAATGCTAAAAAAATGGACTTGCCTAGATATGTAGTTTAAAAACTAAGCTATCCCCCCCCCCCCCCAAAAAAAAAAGCAGTGAACGTGAATTTTCTAATGATGAATGGCAAAAAATGCGGGGGTCCGTTGTGTTATCTTTAACTGGCCCTGATTTGCTTATATCAGTGTGACATCACAAACATCCAACACATTCCCTCACTCTTTTCTGCAGTCTTTAATTCCTTGGTCCTATTCTGCATCCAAGACATTTACGGCGCCTTCCAGCGGATTCTGAATTTAAAAGCAGATAGAAACCAGAAACGGTAGGCTGGGCGTCTCATATCTGCCCAATTCTACTACTGTCTGTCTACTTCCCTCTCAATGGAAATAAGTCAATGACTTTCCTCTGTTGCTGTTGTTTTTTAGGTTAGTGCTCCCACACACAAGTAATAAATGGCAGAAGACTCATATAGACATCAAGATGTATCTCAGCGGTTTCATTCAGGTTCACTTAACGCCATTATTTGCGTGATGCATCTTACAGAGGAGTAGTTGATTGCCTCTTCTGTGATACGTTTTTTTTCTTTATCACTTTACTAAAACACTTTTGTGTTTATATTTTGCTGATGCTCTCTATCCACAGTTGTTATCCTGTTTAACAGAGGCCACAGTCATCTGCGCTGTCCTGCGACACGCCAACCAGCTTGTACCTTATTTTCTTTGTCTTCCCAAGCAATGCAGACACCTGGTTAAGGTAAGGTTGATGGCTAGATGAATGTAGGATGGAGATACTTTATAATTAATCTCTTGAAGCAAATGAAAGCCCTCAACACCGTCATTGCAAGAATTACAATCGTTGTTGTCGTATATTCAGTATTCCCCACACCACATCTGCTCTGTTCAGCAATTGTTGAAGCAATGGAGCACAGGAGAGGAGACAGGTCGGGTCCTTGCATTTCTGGCACTCAACAACATCTGCAGACACAAGCAAGAAACTTATCTTGTATCAATTCTGAAGGTGAGTGACATAAAAGGTAAGACATTGCTTCATCATGGATTATCTTAAAGAAGTAAACGTAACTTTGTCTCTCCCCAGCAAATGTACATTGCCTATGTGCGAAACTGCAAGTTCACGTCTCCCAATGTGCTGCCAATGATCAACTTCATGCAGCGCACGTTAACAGAAATGTACGCCATAGACACGCAGGCCACTTACCAGCATGCTTTTGTCTACATCCGACAGCTTGCCATCCAGCTCAGGAGTGCTATGACCATGAAGAAAAAGGTTTGTTTCACATCATAAACAAATGGAGGTAGACTGGAGAAGCAAAAGAGTATTTGCAATGTAATACTAAATAAACGAGGTGCGGAGTTAAGAGCGACCTTTACTTTGTTTTTGCGCCACGCTGAAGTCACATCAGCTACATCAAAACATTTTCCATCAGCGTAGTTTTTTTAATCCAACAAATCTTTTCCACTCTAGATTAGACAGTCCTAAAAGTGTTTACCTGAATGAAGTCAATTCCAGAAAAGGCATGATGAAAGAAGAAACAAAAATCGTGAGTTCATGCTTGAATTTGAAGAACTGAATTTGAATTCAGCCAAAATGGTGCCTCACAGATCTGAAGAGTGGGGTTCAAATCACAACCTGGCCTCGTGCCTCTGTTGGTTTTTATTCGGTCAATGCGGTTTTCCTTGCACATCTCAAATACATGCATGGTAGGTTTATTGGCGACTGAAAATTTTGTGTGTGAATGTGAGTACGAATGATTGTTTACTGTATGTGACCTGCCATTGGCTGGCGACCAGTTCAGAGTGTACTCTGCCTACCACTCGAAGATTTCATTTCAAGAATTCATTTGTTCAAATCTGACTTTCTTTTTACCTTTGACTTGAATATCATATTACAACCTTCCTGGAAAATATAATTTGATTCTACAAAGAATAAAATATGTCTTTGTTTTATTTATTTATTTTTTTAATTTACCCTCAGCCCCCTTTTTTCTTTTTTAAGTATAATTTTTTTTACACTGGGTACAGTCATTATTTTTAATCGGTTTTGGGATTATGATACCTACATATATCGATATTTTTGAATCCAACATAGATGAAGACTACCACAGTTATTGACATTGACACCATTTTGTGACACTTTGTACTCATGAACATGTTGCATATCGTGTATGTAACTGCAACCATGAATCTGTCCTTGTACGTGTGTCTCTTAGGAAACATACCAATCAGTGTACAACTGGCAGTACATCCACTGTGTATACCTGTGGTGTCGTGTCCTCAGCACTCTGCACCCCAGTGATGTCCTCCACCCTCTTATCTATCCACTGTGCCAAGTCATCACTGGTACCATCAAGTAAGTACTTTATCACAGTAATGTCCAAGACTGCTGCTCTACATTTAACCAACAGGAGGTGGCGACAGTGATCTCGATCTTCTGTCCCTCAACAGGTTGGTACCGACAGCAAGGTATTATCCTCTGAGGATGCATTGTTGCAGAGCCCTCACCCTGCTATCAAGCAGTACCAATACATTTGTTCCAGTTCTCCCTTTCCTCATTGAGGTAAGACTCCATGTCGGTGTAATGCATCAATTGTTCGTGTCAAAAGTTTACATGATCAAAATTTCCCCTTTTTTATTTTTCTCCAGTCTTCCTGATTTATTCTTTATTTTAAAACCAGTATTTCATGCTTTTGACCTTCCAAGATTAATATATACAAAAAGGGTGACTACTGTTTGTTGAGGTGAATATTGATGTTTTGTACAGTGATGAAAGTCCTCCAGATTTTCTCGGAATTCCGGATTTTTACATTTTCATGAAAATTGCTCTGGAAAATTGAGAAAAATTGCCTAAAATTAATCCAGTTATTAGTTGACAACATTGACCGAATATGCGTTTGAGTTTGAGACCTAAATGTTAATAGTAATGACTACAGATCAACTTAACATGTTTTGCTGTACGGTATAGAAATTGTAGGATATATTTTCCTGTATATTCTATATCTATACTATAATATGCATAATGTAGGGAAAAGGAAAATTTTAGATGTCTTTTTACTGAATAGTTCACTTAATTCATTTGTCTTGAGATAAGGTGGCATATTTTAATGACAAATGTGATTTTGTGCTATCCAGTGATAGGGGCATGGGGGGCAAAAAAAATCTGGGCTTGGCCCTTGGGGAGCTTCTGCCCAATTTTTTTTTTTGGTCAGGACTTAGAAATTTTACTTTCAATTTTTGTCTGAATTTTGTTCACAGATATCGCCAGAATGCACCACAGCTATCCATTTTTTAAAAAAAATTCCCAGGGGTTATGGAACAGACCCCCCCTAGTGCTCGCATTTGTATTTTCAGGAATTTTCACGAAAGTCCACTTTCATCTCTATTTGTACAAATATGGTCTGCAATAGGCAGCATGGTGGATCAGGTGGTAAAGCGTTCGCCTCACAGTTCTGAGGTTCCGGGTTCTATCCCGGACCCACCTGTGTGGAGTTTGCATGTTCTCCCCGTGCCTGCCTGGGTTTCCTCTGGGCACTCCGGTTTCCTCCCGCATTCCAAAAACATGCAACCTTAATTGGACACTCTAAATTGCCCATAGGTGTGATTGTGAGTGCAGCTGTTTGTCCCAATGTGCCCTGCGATTGGCTGGCAACCAGTTCAAGCTGTACCTTGCCTCCTGCCGTTGACAGCTGGGATAGGCTCCAGCATGCACCGGGACCCTGGTGAGGATAAGCGGCAAAGAAAATGGATGGATGGTCTGCAATAATATACGAGTACAGTACTGGTTTTCCCCAACACACACACATACATACTTCTTAATAATTTGTCTTTATTATGAAGAGAGACAATGGTAAGATTGATGTGCCGGAGTCTTATGATGCCTGTTTAATGTGGAAGTATACCATTTGTTAGTAAATGTATTTTCCATTCTCAAGGGAGTTTTTATGTGTTGTATTAGTTTGTAAGAGCGAGAGCCTTGTTGTATTTCAAATGGTACATCGCTAACTGACTTCCTCACAGGGTTAGGTGTTGTGCGTGTGCATTTTGTGAGAGGAGTGTGGTTTTGTTACTAGTAATGTCAACCTCTTCCCTACAGGAGTTGTTTTGATTTGTGTGTGGTGGTAGTTTGGCAGAAGCGAAAAAGTCATGGTTGTGGTTCACACTCTGGTCTAAACACAATGTGCAGAACCCATCCTTGTCTGTCGGTGCCCTTCTCCCTACCCCATCGTTCCCAGTACACTCAGGTGTAGGTTATGTCCCATTTGGCTAACTTACCCCCCTCTACCATCCCAACATCAAAAACCGTGACACACTCTTTTTTTTCCTCTGATTGTTCTCATTTACTTTGGTTCTTGTTAAAGGTAATCTGAGGTACACTGCTACTGATTTAATTAGAGCAGCAGTGTCAGTAGCCCCCCACCTCCGGTGTGTCTGTGTGTGTTCTTTCCTCTCTACAGGGGAGTATAAGTTGAAGCTGTAGCATCAGCAGTGTGTGTGTGTGCGCTTATGTGAGTGTGCATTCATGCATCAGGGTTGTTGGCTCGTGCTGTCCCACTTCCCCCCCATTTCCCCTCTTCAGACCGCCACCACATCCTCTGTTTATAGAGACAGCAGCGCAAAGCGCCGTTGCTCTGCTTTGCACACACTGAGCGCATTAACGACCACACAGGCGCACGGCACCACACAATGATAAGCGGGTGTCCAAAATAGCTTCAAACACATACACAGCACATTTTAACTTGTGCACCATCAGCAAAAATAGCTATAGCATGTGGATGAAATATTCTTGCTGGATGGAATGTTTTCTCTTAGCCTAAGAATGTGCCTCATGAGTAGGGGTACACGATATTCAGTTTGAGCGATGTACGCATGCGCAATCGTCACATTACAGGGTCTGCTGTGAGGTTGGTGTTCTGGAATATAAAATTAATCAACTGTAGTATTAAAATTGACCAACAGGGGGACGTGTTTCGACGTGTTAATAGAATGTATGTCTGGTGCCGTTTCCTATTTGGGTCTTCAGAATGAAATTATCCAAGCACGTGGCAGCTGCGTGAGTACACGAGATACGTCCAGGGACGCTGTGAAAATGGGACTGAAATATTTCTTTTATAATGCAGTACATAATTGTAGAAATGGATTACCAGGAAAAATATGATTTGTGTCAGAATGCTTAAGTTAATTTACTGTGCAATCACACTGTGATATTATGGAATTTATATTGTTTAGTATTGTAACAGTAGATGAATTGTTTTAATATGGTCACCAAGAGATGTGAAGAATGCAAAGTTATTAATGTCCTTTCACTGTCGTTTCTGTCGTACTGTGTTGCGTGTTTTTGGTTGCACTTTAAGGACAACAGGTTTGTTTTGGTTCCCCATTGCAACAAGTTTGTCGGGTGGAAGTTGCAGCCAGTTGCTTTGGTGGACTGAGTGTGTAGCAACAATGGGGAAATGAATTGCCTATGTTTTAAAGGGTATAGGCCATCAGCAACATATTGTTTGAACTAGTTGATTTTTGTTTATTATTTAAATTTTTTGAATTTTGAACAATGAACCAAACTCTTCATTTTTGGAACGACTAACTAAACTCTGATCTTGTTGGTATAGCATATAAACTCACACGTAAGGACAATTAAAAGTCATCAGTTAACCGAAAAAGGATGTTTTGGAATGTAGGAAGAAGCCAGAGCATCCATAGAAACCTCCAAACTCCACATAGGAAGCCCGGGGCACAGATTTGAACCCCATCCTCAGAACTGTGAGGTGGATGTGCTAACCAATTTGGCATCGTGCCGTCTAGTTTTAATAACTCAAGAGGAAATTAAATTTATGATCTTAGTAAAGTGTAATGGGCCAAGATCCTGAATTTAATGCAGGTTCATCCGAAAATTATCACATCCCTACCAGTGTTGTGAAATGACCTTTTTTCCTTCTTGTTCTTTACAACTTAAATCGAGTACATTTATTACTTTGTTCTTGTAGTATTAAAGTGTCATTGTCTTAATTATGACTTAGTTGGCTTAAGTCTATCTTTTCCAATTGTACTTGAATATTTTTGGTGTTGTCGAAAGTGAATGTTCACTAAGACAAGTATTTAGTATTTTAAAACTTGTGGTACCAATACACTGAAATAGTCACATGACATGTTAGTCACGTGACATCACATACTAAGAAAGCGTAACTGCATTGGCTGGGTGTTGGGTTCTGACATCCTTTGCTAATGTCTGTGACCTGAAGTAACCCTGCTTGTTTTACACTGAATTTAGACGTTGAATTTCAGGCAGCGAATTTTAGCCAGTTGAATCTCAGGAGATGAAAATTTTGCGTTTGGATTTTGAAAGGTTGGGTTTTTTTTTTTTGTTTTTTTTTTTTTTGTTTTTTTTTAAATATGCCAAATGTGTTAAGTTAAACTTAAATACAGCTATTGAAAATGTGATCACTTTGAAATAACAATGTGAATTTTGAAATGTAGTCAAAATATGTACTGTATACAAAAATAAAACGTAAAATTTTCAGTGGCATTTTTAATTCAAATCCTAGTGACACGTTTACTTACATATTACTACTGTAAATTCTTGTGTAATATGCTCTCGATTAAAATGCGCACACCCAAAATAAAAATCTTCTCGTATCCATTGCTCACCCATGATTTTACAGCCATTCATGTTTATGTGCTATTAAAGTTTGTAGGATCACACTTTTTTTTTTCTACCCAACTCTAATCAGTTATTTATTGTAAGACATACTTGTTCTTTAGCAATGCATTTAATACTGTGGCATGCCTAACTGTTTAGTTTTGACGATGCAATTTTGCCTCCCGCGACGACGCTTGCCTTTTAGGGAGTTTCACCATACCAGGATCAGGGTGTTAAGTTTAACACCCAAGACTCAACTTCTTCTTGCCATGTTAATGTTATCGCTTTCTGTGAAAGAGGTTAGCATGTCAGGTACCCAAACTGAAGTGCTTTGCTACAGGTGAACATTCTACATTCACTACACTCGTTGTCCCAGCTCTCAAGACACGTTTGTGGTTACGTTCATTTCCCTTCAACCTTGCTTAACATAACAACCATATCCTCCCTGTGATATGACTCTCATTTTCAGCTAATGCTGCTGAAGTTATTTGCCCTTGTTGCTCCAAAGCTCAGACTTAAAAGCATCACCAAGTGAAATGGCACTTTAAACACTGCTTAGTACTGACACTCCAACATGTTATGACACGACGAGGGGAACTGCTCCATGACATGGAAGGTGCTCGCCTCTCTCCCCACTCCTATGAACAACTAAGGCCACAACAATTGCAGTTCAGACAAAAGATTTTGTTTTACACCTAAACATAGGCAACAAAAGGCCCAAAACAACAAATACAACAGTCCATTGTACCCGCTGATTTCTTTCACGAAAAATAATTAAAATCAAATTTATTTCTTATCTGACTCTGACTTGAATCTGAAACATAAACAGGCAAAAACATTGACCCAAAAAAATGCCTGCCTACCCCTACAGCTATCTGGAGTAATTTATTACATCATTTGACGAGTTCAGTATACTGGTAGACACTAAGAACCATCCAAACATGCCTACAATGGCTTTCGTTTATATAATGGTTTTGAAGCTGCCACCCACAGTTCGTTATTTCCTTCACAGATCTTCCAGCAAGTGGACTTCAACAAAAAACCAGGACGAATGAGTAAGAAGCCAATCAACTTTGCAGTCATCCTGAAGCTGAACAAAATAAACCTGATGGAGAAAGCATATAAGGTATCAATACTAATACACACATTTTACAATATTTTTTTTTTTTGCACCCTTTTTTTCGAACATCTGTCCATCCATTTTCTGTACTGCTTATCCTCACTAGGGTCCCGGGCTTGCTGGAGCCTATCCCAGCTGTCTTTGTTCTAATTTTATCAGATTTTTTTTTGTCATTTTCTGAACTATCTTTTTAAAGAATATATTTCAAGTTCAAATCATTTCACAAGGACTAGTGTGCTGTACAGTATAAAATTGATTGTGACTGTGTAAATTGAAAGGCACAGATGATCACAGTTACGACATGTCCGTCTGATTTTCATTGCACCGAGAAAGAGCAGCTGATCTGATGAATGATTGCTTTGTGATGTTGTTTTCACGTTACACACTTGACACTGTGTGCTAAGTGTGCGTTTGCACGCATAAGGGGATTAAGCATGAACTCTAAAGCCTGCCTTCGAGGCCTCTAAAACTGCCCCTAAGTCACAATGCTCAGTGCCGCAGCCAAGAGGATTAAAGAAGGGCCCTCTGGGATTATTGCATGCACAGTTTGTAATGGCCATTTTTCCCACCTGACACGCACTCATGATAATCTAACATCTCTTCCTGAATGTGTCATACATCCAAATCAGTTGCCTTTCGGTGAAAACCACCATTTTGAACTCAAAATGGGCCATTTATGTATCTGATGAGTTATTCCTTGGGGAGGGGTTAAACACACCCACCATCCACAGATGTACAGTAATTGTGAATATTACTATGTGGAGGACTAATCCGACAATGCTGTTGCCTAATGTTCAGCCTCTGTACTCGGGACCTGCTTTGGACAAGTAACTGGAGTTGAGCAGAAAAAACAATTCCTGATGCTTCTGCTGTCAAGAAGTAATAGCACTCTGATACAATGATCTTGATGCCACACTCTACTTAAAGGTCAACTGACAGCCATATAGACATTTTAAAATGGATATTTTGATGAAAACTACATATAATATTCACTTCAATGTTTAGAAGAAAAAAAATGAGCGGAGAGCGTGTCATTAATACGCAAAGTTGCGGAAGTCTCACTCGACATCCCAGTGGCGGCCGTATTGCCTGCAACGTCATTTGCAGATGTCATACTGGCACATTCGCCATCGAAAGCACGTAGTGGCATCTCCTATGGGAGAGGAACAAGAGAGATTTTCGGATTTTTCCGACACCCCTTCTGACACGGAAGCTCTTTTCGAAGAAGGGAATATCTCACAATCTAGTGAATGGACCAGGGCAATATTACCCTATCGTTTCAAGCCATATTTTGATGATATGCGGATCACTTCTAACAAACAGCAGACTCCCGACAGTATGGATGAGAGTCTGAAGTGTACTCAGGAGGACCCATGCCGGGCAAAGTAACTATTTCAAGGTTGCCCAGACACCAATGTCCAGTGGTGGGGGGGCTCCTTTCTCCTCCCGCACGTGGCCAAACCACCCCCCCGTCGAAATCCACCTCCGTGTTGTGGCTAAGGCCGGTCCCAGTGGCGGCGACCACACGCTGGGCAGGCCGGCGATGAACAATGCTGGCCCGCACGCATTGACATATTTAGCACCCCTGACTTACGTACTTTATTAAGTTATTATGATGCAGATCTTTTGTTACGTTGTGAGAGAAGGATTATGTCGTTGTTCCCCTCAACTATTATTTTTTTTAATAGCTCTATACACAGCTACATGTCATTTGGAACCCACGAAGCTTTCATCCTTTGCACCTGTGCAATCCATTTTTCATGACGAACTGGGTCTTTTGGAAAAGTGTGAAGAGTGGAGATCCATTCTCCCGAGTGTTCAAGCAAAATCCAGCAATACAACGATCTGACATTTTGGCTAACACGATGAAAAAAAACAAGTAATTTTTGCCGGTACACTAGGTATGAGCCAATATAAACACTCAACCCCGGTACTGCAAAAAACTTCACTTCCTGGTTCTTCTCCAACGCAAATGCCTCGAGAGGATTTTCATGGCGGGAGATACAAAAATCCATATACTACAACATCCTGACGTGTGGTGGGGAAAAACAGATGGGTCCATTCCGGCTGACTTTTTTTTTATTAAAAACATACTAAAAATTATATTTTACGTGTCAGTTGACCTTTAATTTTAGCTTTTTTATCAACTATATCATGCATGATACTATGACTTCAACTTCAGCATTAGCCGCTGTTTGCGCCAATCCAATTTATGTAACAAGTAACAGTACTCTTAATTGAGACTAATATTTAGCTACTCTACCCACTTCTGGAGAGGACATTATCCGTTGCTACTCGAATATTCAAGCAACATTTTTGCTCATCAGATAAAGATTTTTTTACTGCACTGGTCTTTTGTATTTTGCCATTGTGATACTTTAGTCACTTTTATTTTTCTTCTTCTTTTAATTAAATTTAATTCTTTTAATTATCTAATTTACCAATGTTATTGTTAAATGTCTTAAATGGCAGAGCAATGGTAGGGATCATGTCACAACACAGAATAAACTAACTTCAAATTCAGAAGTGCCCAATGAAAAAATAAAGTCTCATAGTTAATATTTTCCTGCAGGATGCATTTGGGATTAGCATTTGAAGTTGGTCATGGTGAAAAATTAAGTGAAACAGAATGATTTCAGTCAATTATTTTCCTGAAAAAGGAGGATACCATTCATGTGGGACAGCTTGAAGCACGCCTCATGTGCACGTGGAAAAATAGTAAAAGCAAACAAATGGGGCAAATTTAATTTGAATCTTAAATTTGTACATCAACATGTACTTGAGCAATGTAAATGTTTCACCACCACCTTTACTCACTCTCTCTCTCGCTCTGTCTGTGTGTGTGTGTGTGTGTTGTGTGTGTGTGTGTGTTGTGTGTGTGTGTGTGGTGTGTGTGTGTGTGTGTGTGCCTTTGGTGTTTTCATATCTGATTACTCATAATCCCTGACAATACTGTTTACAAAGGTACATTCCATTTTTGTTGAAATACATATTTTTTCCCAATAAAATTTTATTCTACTGAATGCACACATGGTGTAGTGTGTGAATGTCAAACCTATCTTCCATTTGCAGTTTTCCTGGTTGACATGGCGAGCTTCAAGCTTTTGCTTGCCTCTTTGTTTTGTACACCATTTCCTTGCAGGAGAGAGCGATGTCTAATGTTGCATGCAACTTTGTTTTAGGATGGTTTGATCGACCAACTTTATGACCTTATGCTGGAATATTTCCACACACAGGCGAGCTCCATCAGCTTCCCAGAGCTCGCCCTGCCCACTGTCCTCCAGGTAACATACGTATTGTAATTGTTGTTGTTGTGGTCATCGTTACAGTCTCGCTGTGTCTTCCGCTTATGTGCTGCACTCTCTTCAAGTAAACGTACAGTTTCCAGTTTGCGAATACGTTCTAATTTATTGACATGCAGCTGTATTCTATTTAGCGGAATGACAATGTTATTATGCTTTGATGTATTTAGGCTCCGTCACACCATGATGTTCTGGTCAACGTCCTCTGAACATATCAATCGTTCTATTTTTCAGCGTTCTCAAACGCGGATCACACATGTGGCGTGTGATTAACGTGCCTCTAACGCATGACTTAAAGTGTGTCTAACGCACGTAAAGCGTGTCTAACACACGAAAAGCGTGTAACAGCGACCAAATAAGATACCCCTAAAATTCCGTTAGCGTGTGCAAACGCGTCATTGGGGCGCAACGAGCGATTTGTCAATGTAAGACGAGTGTGTTGAGCGTGTGACCAATGGGTGAATAACAACAGAAAAGCATTTTGCTAGCGTGGAATATTTACAGTGGAACCGGCACTAAAACATTGGAAAGTTCACAGTTACTTCAGCTGTTGTTGTGAGTTAGAACAGTGAGCATCGTGCCGGCGAGAAGAAAAAAAGTTAGGGCGCGGACTTCAGCAACTAGCGCTGCTAGTAAGAAAGCTAAGCCTCTTTCATCACGAGCAATGTGTTTGGAGGAAAAACAACAGCAGGAGGAAGAGCACGTCCGCGAAGTCACGCACCATGCGACACCCCCTGGGGACCCTAAACGCCTTGCAAACCCCAGTGAGGACGGTCCGACAAAGAGACAAAAGAAGCAGAGAAAGGATTGGAGGATCCTGGACCGGGCTGTTGAGGATAGTCTGGTGGAGTTTTTCTCCGAAAACAAACTGCTGCTTTCTGGATCTTCCATTGTAGGTGCTCTCTACTATAGCTTAATATTAAATGGACCTTGCTTTTACCAAGCATCGGTTTATATACCCATATGCATGGAAGTGCGGGAAACGCTCGAATGACGCTCAATGGACACCAAACGACGTTTGTTTCACTTTGGTTACACTCTGCATGTGTTAGGGGTTCAGTGGGCGTTGACAGGTTGCCTGTGAGTCGTTCACTGCAAAACAAACGATTAAGTAACAACCAAGTAAAGCTAGGGTTACGACTGACTAACGATAGGCAAACGCGTGCAACGCTCGGCGACCTTAGTAAAACGTTCCACGGATGTTCTTGAACGTTCTGCAGCGTTTAAAATTAAACGTTGATGAACGCTGGTCTCTGTGAGAACTTTTGTGCATGTTCAAAGCTTTTTTTTCCGGACCGGCGTTCTCCGCCGATTCCCAGCGACCATTGACGTTCACTGGCGTGGAAACAACGCTACTCTGGGGCTATCCCGGTGACCATGGGCGACTACCAACGTTTCCTCAAACGCTATAGGACGCTGGCCAGAACGTCATGGTGTGATGGGGCCATTAGGGAAATATGAAAATGTCCAAGATGTCCATTGGAATACACTGTGATAATAGTCTGACAATTTTGTACTATTTTTTTATTAGTAGGAGATGCATTCATTTTATTTGAAATAATGTAAACTAATAAATATGCTGGTACTCTGGAGCTACATTTCATTTAAAACTGTCCCTACCAACTGTGTTCAAGTGCTTTCTCCCTCAACCCTCGTCCATCTCCAGCTGAAAGCGTTCCTGAAAGAATGCAAAGTGGCCAATTACTGCAAGGCGGTGCGCCAGCTGCTTGAGAAGGTGCAGGAGAACAGCAACCACATCACAGCAAGGCGACAAAATGCACCCTTCGGAGTGGCTGATGCCAGCGCTGTGGTAAGTGCAGACCATAGGGAGCGAAAAATATCTTAATATTATTGGTGTTGTCATTGTTATTTTTTCTGATAAACCTATATCAGTGCAGCTTTTAAATATTGACATTTTTAAAATGTTAAATGTATGGCAAGAGCATTGTCAAAATTATTTACGTATATATCCCCGATTTGCCCGTTTTTCGGATCCACAAATATACCCACGCTTTC
Organism: Syngnathoides biaculeatus; assembly: GCF_019802595.1. NCBI lineage: Eukaryota > Metazoa > Chordata > Actinopteri > Syngnathiformes > Syngnathidae > Syngnathoides > Syngnathoides biaculeatus. Next base: position 33,453,975 of record NC_084641.1, read on the forward strand.
CATGTGTTTTTTAAAATTCACAAATATTTTTGCACTGGACATGCGTTTTTCATGTCAAAAATTATATCTCCAATTTACACACATTGATTCATGTGATTCACCCATTTTTTTAAATCTACAAATATATCAGCGACTTACACGTTTTACAGATCCACAAATGTGTCTGCGATTTACGTGTTTTAATTTTGTGTACATTTATCATGATTTATCATTTGTAAGTACTCCATTCTGCTTATGTTTGGTTAAAGGTGCATTTTCGAATCAGCAGCTACGTGCATTTATTTTTTTAGAGCCAAATCAAATGTAGGATTCAAGATATTCACACACACATTAACATTAACATTTTTTTATGGGAATCCAATAATCCAATAATCTACGGACCTACCTAATAATTTTAAGACAACTCTCTCCATATGAATTTGCACAGGTGAATATCAACCAACAGAATTTTTTTTTTACAAGAATGATTAGTTGCTTTATCTGCTCAAAATCATTCAAAGTGCAGTGGTACCTCTGTTTGACCAGAATCTATTGTGACTACAATTTGATCAACTTTCCAAACACAATATCAAAATTAGATCAGTATTTTTGGGAGTTTGTTTCTGAGTCCAAAACTTTGCCATCATAAAACCTTTATTGAATATACAGCCAAAGAATTTAGTCACATTCTAACATTAATTAAGAGTAGCCAGGCATTACTAATCGAATGAGTAACCCATCTATTTTTTTCATTTATGAAATCAACCTTTAATGTAGTGTAATATGAGAAATTTACATACAGAGACAACAACGCTTTACCTTTTGATGACAAAGTGAAGTATATGGCAGCTAGCGCAAGAAGCTCGTCAAACGTCACAAATGTAGTGCTTGACATCAGTTTCAGAAAATCGTAAATGAGTCCTTTGTTCACAAACGCTGAGTCCATTCAAGTGGGGAAAAAAAACCAAATGAGAAACCAACTTAAAAAAAAGTTAAACGGAAGCATAATTTCTGTCATATGGTGGATCATCAGACTGTTGTGACATGGAGACACAAGTTGCCTTTTATCTTTTACTTCTGGCTGAAATTAAGCCTCTTGAGGCACTCAGTGTGACATGCTGATGCCACACATGAAGGTCCAAAGTCCAAAAATACTGTCGTTACAACTGGAGCAAATTTGTCACCCAAAAAGTTTGGTTGAACTACAAATTCTAAACACTTTGACCATTGAGACAGATTTCTTGTCTTTTCCCCACTGTGAGGTCAGGAAAGTCTCCAGTTTGCTCCAAATAGGATTTCGTTTTCAAGGGACTTACTGTATATGTTGAGACATAAAGGTCACTATGAGCTTGCAGACAGCTCACAGTACATGCAGCAAAAAAGTCACTCATTAGCAATTTGACCTCCGTGTGCAGATGTTTCACCTCAGTTCTCTGCGAGGTGCACCTTTTTATGCATTCACCAAACTTATAAGGCGCATCTATATCAGAATAATCAGACTATTATTTTTAGATATCTAATACACGATATGGTATATATATCATGGCAGCCTAGTTAATCAGGGAGCATAGTGCCAGATTTATGATAACTCATATTCCACCATTACATTATTTTTGAATGTCAGCAGTAATCAGCCGGGTCAAGGTAGTTCTGAAAATAAATAGTCTTGGTGTTTATAAGGAGACGGGCAAAAAAGATATGCAAACGCATCACTGTGCTAAACGAACGGACAGTTTGGCTCCTGCAGCGGTATCGGCGCCGCCGCTGCTGTCTGATTGGATTTTGTCACCGTGGTGTCTACTTCCTGGCAACAGAGCAGGAGTGAAGATGTCCCTGCAGGCACAGGAAAGGGGATGTCACCCTGCTGCTGCTGTGCAAAAGGCCACGGCCCCCTCCTGCCCCCCATGTACCCTCTGCTGCTGTGTCACCCCACCTGGGCTGAGAGCCAACATAATTAATGATTCAAAGCTGGTGTCTGTTTTGTTTGTTTGCATACAAGGGTAAATTCAGAAGTTGACGTTTTGTGGACACCCTAAATGTTAGTCCTAGTGTTTAAAATTCTGAAACTAATTCTGCATTTGCACCTCACTAGATCTCTTCAACCAGAACCAAACCTTCTTTCCTTTTGTGGCTTTTTGCTTCACTTTTTGTCAAAGGAGAGCTCACACAAGATGAGTATGTGAATAACAAAAAATGTCCGCCAAAAGTTCAAGTGAAGACACTCACCTTTTTAGCAGAATCGACTCGAGTAGTCTCAGAGTACTTTTGTCGGATCTTACAGATTGTCGGACATTGATTCTGTTTTGAATTGTTTTTTTGTTTGTTTTTTTTGCAGCAGGGTGTGATAGCTTTCTACTTTTGCTTCCCTCCCCCCCTCCCCTTGCATTGTTAGGGTACTCAGGCCTTTACATTTTTGTGAAAATTCCCACACACACTTCTTTTATGTTGAGTTACAAAGTTTCGTAACATTAACATTGAACATTGTATGTTTTTCTTTTTCACATTTTACATTACATTAAATTGGTGTTTGTTTTTCTACATTATAGTTGTTATTGTTAGGGGTGCATCCGATCAACAATCCCACAGTACGGATTGTATGAAGGATTTGAGTCATGGTTCTGATAATTTTTCAAATCAGAATAAAAAGAAACAACAAACAGAACTTTCTCCTACAATTTATTATGTAAAACACTTTTTCTCTTTAAATCAAACTCAACAACCTAACCTCAAAATGTCAGATATGGCTATTTAAATAAGAAAACACCAACTCAAAGTTTAATAAAAGACCTAAAACCCTCTCCCGTTATACACACACCGTGAGTGAAAAACATCCTAAAATGCAATTATAGGAATATGGATAGTGACTTAAACACCCCATCATTACAAAAGTTTTTTGTGCTCACATTATATGCCATTTTTTAGTATACATTTTTTTACAATGTACAATATTTTTGGATTATCAATTACTGTTGCTCTCTTTCAAGATATTATTTGTATTATTTTATGTAAGTTTATACACTTTTCAAAAAGCATTTCTTAATTGCGAACAAAACGTGCTATTGTGTATGTAAATAGGGTATTTCTAGATCACGGATTTCACCATATTGCGGGATTGGACTGGAATGTAACCCGCACAGTGGAATCGGTTTATGAATGGGTAACCAATGTATTACATAAATAGCAAAATGTAGCTATTTATATGATAATACATTTGTTAGCAGTTAACCAGCTGATGGGGAAAAAATTATACTGAATCAATAGAATCACTTAAAAGGATTTATTCACCCAATTGTTCAGTTCACTTTTTTTTCCCTCATCATTGTTCGAATGCTTCACCATTCAGTTCATGATTCCAGCCTGACGTTCAGATTCACTCAACACATTCACCGAAGAACTAGGTGTAGTTATGTATTCTGAACTAGGGAAGAACATTCCCCCCTTCCCCTCCACCCCGCAAAAAAACCTGAAGCCAAGTTGTCACCTTTGTGTCCCTCCCTCAGCAAGCTTTCGAACACCCAGCTTCGGTGGTGACTTGTGAAAATAGGTGCTACTGCGCATATTCTTCTCTGTACCTTTTACATCCACACAGGCTGCGAACAGTCTTGCTTGTCTACATTTCAACAGGGTGGACAGCATCTTAGACACTGCCATTTGGCATCACCCACCTTTCTGGCATCTGATTAGTGTAAAGCGTCACTTTGTGTCTTGAGAACTGCTATGATTCATATCTTATATTACATTCACACCTATGGGGAATTTAGCATCTTTAATCAACCCACTGCACATGTTTTTGGGATGTGGGAGGAAACCGGAGTCCCTCCGGAAAACTCCCACAGGCACGAGGAGAACATGCAAACTCCTATAGGCGGGGTCGGATTTCAACCCAGATCCCCAGAAGTGTGAGGCAGATGTGCTAACCAGTTGCTCACCTTGCCATTATTATTCCTAAACAGTCCCCGTGAGGACGAACGGTTAAAGTCACTCATGAGTAGTACTTCTTTTCCTTTCGGCTTGTCCCATTAAGGGTCGCCACAGTGTGTCATCTTTTTCCATCTAAGCTCATCTCGTGCATCTTCCTCTCTAACCCCCATTTTCCTCATGTCCTCCCTCACAACATCCATCAATATTTTCTTTGGTCTTCCTCACACTCTTTTGCCTGGCAGCTCCATCCTCATCACCCTTCTACCAATATACTCACTCTCTCGCCTCTGAACATGTCCAAACCATCTAAGTCTGCTCTCTCTAACCTTTTCTCCAAAACATCCAACTTTGGCTGTCCCTCTAATGAGCTCATTTCTAATCCTATCCAACCTGTTCACTCCAAGCAAGAACCTCAGCATCTTCATTTCTGCTACCTCCAGTTCTGCTTCTTGTTGTTTCTTCAGTGCCACAGTCTAGTCCGGCCTCACCACTGTTTTATAAACTTTGCCCTTCATCCTAGCGGAGACTCTTTTCTCGCATAGAACACCAGACACTTTCCACCAACTGTTCCACGCCGCTTGAACCCGTTTCTTCACTTCCTGACCACACTCTCCATTGCTCTGTATTGTTGACCCCAAGTATTTGAAGTCGTCCACCCTTGCTATCTCTTCTCCCAGGAACTTCACTCCTCCTGCTCTGCCCGTCACATTCTTGCGCACATATTCTGTTTTACTTAAGCTAATCTTCATTCCTCTCCTTTCCAGTGCGTGCCTCCATCTTTCTAATTGTTCCTCTGCCTGCTCCCTGCTTTCTCTGCACATCACAATATCATCTGCGGACATCATAGTCCAAGGCGATTCTAGTCTAACCTCATCTGTCAGCCTATCCATTACTACCACAAACAGGAAGGGACTCAGCGCGGATCCCTGATGCAGTCCTACCTCCACCTTAAAGTCTTCTGTCACACCTACGGCACATCTCACCGCTGTTCTGCCGCCCTCATACATGTCATGTGCTATTCTAACATATTTCCCCGCCACACCAGACCCACGCGTGCAGTACCACAGTTCCTCTCTTGGTACTCTGTCATAGGCTTTCTCTAGATCCACAAAGACACAGTGTAGCTCCTTCTGACCTTCTCTGTACGTTTCCACTTGCATCCTCAAGGTAAATAGTGCATCTGTGGTACTTTCTAGGCATGAAACCATACTGTTGCTCACAGATACTTCTGTCTTGAGTCGAGCCTCCACTACGCTTTCCAATAACTTTATTGTGTGGCTCATCATCTTTATTCCTCTAAAGTTTCCACAGCTCAGAACATCACCTTTGTTCTTAAAAAATGGGGACTAGCACACTTCCTCCATTCTTCTGGCATCTTCTCTCCCGCTAGTATTCTATTGACTAAAACTCCACAGCCACCTCTCCAAATTGCTTCCATACCTCCAATGGTATGTCATCAGGACCAACTGCCTTTCCATTTTTCATTCTGTTCAGTGTCTTTATTACTTCCCCCTTATTAATCATTGCCAAATCCTGGTCATTCACGCTTGCCTCTTCTACTCTACCTTCTCTCCCATTTTCTTCATTCATCAACTTCTCAAAATACTATTTCAGTCGACTTAGCACACTACTGGCACCAGTCAACATATTTCCATCGCTATACTTAATCACCTTTTTTTGCTGCACATCCTTCCTGTCGCTATCCCTCTGTCTGGCCAACCTGGAGAGATCCTTTTCTCCTTCTTCCGTATCCAACCTTGTGTACGTGTCGTCATACGCCTCTTGTTTAGCTTTCACCACCTCTACCTTTGCCCTATGTCGCATCTCAATGTATTCCCTTTGCCTCTCCTCAGTCTTCTCAGTGTCCCACTTCTTCTTCGCTAATCTCTTTCCTTGGATGAATTGCTGTATTTTGGGGTTCCACCACCAAGTCTCCATCTCCCCTTTCCTACCAGAAGGCACCCCAAGTACTCTCGTGACTGCCTCTCAGAGTACCTTGGCAGTAGTATTCCAGTCTTCCAGGAGCGTTTCCTGTCCATCTACAGCTTGTCTCACCTCTTTCCGAAAGACCATACAACATTCTTTCTTTCTCAACTTCCACCACCTGATTCTCTGCTCTACCTTTGTCTTCATAATCTTACGACCCGCGACCAGAGTCATCCTACACACTACCATCCTATGTTGTCGAGCTACACTCTCCCCTACCACTACATTACAATCAGTAACCTCCTTAAGATTACATTGTCTGCACAAAATATAATCCACCTGCGTGCTTCTACCTCCGCTCTTGTAGGTCAGTATATGTTCCTCCCTCTTCTGGAAATAAGTGTTCACTGCAGCCATCTCCATCGTTTTTGCAAAGTCCACCACCATCTGTCCCTGAAAGTTCCTTTCCTGGATGCCGTACTTACCCATCACTTCTTCATCACCCCTCTTTCCTTCGCCAACATGTCCATTGAAATCTGCACCAATCACAACTCTCTCTGGGTTGCACAGGACTACTTCGTCGAGTTCATTCCAGAATTTCTCTTTCAAGTCGAGGTCACATCCTACCTGTGGGGCTTAGCCGCTAATCACTTTATACACAATACCCTCAATTTCAAAATTCAGCGTCGTCACTCGATCTGATACTCTTTTGACCTCCAAGACATTCTTAGCCAGCTCTTCCTTTAAAATGAACCTACTCCATTTCTCTTCCCATCTACTTCATGATAAAATAATTCAAACCCTGCTCCTCAGCTTCCAGCCTTACTCCCTTTCCACTTGCTCTGTTGGATGCACAATACATCAACCTTTCTCCTCATCATCATGTCAACTAACTCCTGAGCTTTTCCTGTCATAGTCCCAAAATTCAAAGTTCCTACACACAGTCGTAGGGTCTATGCACGCCTCTTCTTCTTCTGCCAACTAAGCCCCTTTCCTCCTTTTTTTTTGTCTTGGACCTACATTATCTGAATTTCTACCTACGCCTTGCATATTAACAGTGCCGGGGACGGGCGTAGTTAGCCCGGGCCACGACCTACAGTATCAGTTATGGAATTCGTTTGATAAACGCTCATGTACTCATGAGTACATTCACTACATAATATTGTTCCTTGCACAAACAAATCTTTCATCGTACTTGCTCACAGTTAACGTCTGCATGAATCAATCATGGCAGAACAGTTCACTGCATACCTACTAGTATGCCCTTGGCAAATTACAAAGTTCAACAAACAAATCACACGTGGCTGAGAGTACATTCAGTTCTTGTTCACTTCATCACTACATTGTTCACTCCAGTCCCTCCCCCACTTGTGCAGCGCAGCTCATTGGTTATTTGCCCTCAATTCAGAATGACTGACATTACGCTGCAGTTCTCTTTTGGCACAGCTGACCTCAACTGAAAAAAAATAAAGTAAATTCCCACAGTTGTGAATCACTTCCCTGCTTATGTATAGTATTTATATAAATATATATACTGTGGTACCTTTACTTATGACAATAATTTGTTACAGAACTTGTTTCGTAATGTGAATGTTTTGTAAATAGGAATGCTTTTTACATGTAAAAACATGTAATCAATTCCAAGCGGGATTTGGGAGCTGCAAATAGCAGAGCTTATTTTTGCATTTGGTATCCTGAATTTTCCTTCGGGATGAGAGATAATGTTTTCACGAGGAGGTGTTTTGTAACCTGAATTTTTTGTTACTAAAGATGTTTATAAGTAGAGGTAGCACTGTACAATGAATATAAATGAATGTGATGTGCTCCCTTATAAGCCTTATCGGCCTCAAAGATGCATGTATGTCAAATGAACAACTCAAATCTATGTGTAAATGTCGGGTTGGTTAATGAGATTTATTGCACTGAAGTTCAAACAAGAAAACACTCAAGTTTTCATATGAAATTGAATTGCAAATCAGTAATGCAGTAATAATACTAGACAATACCAATTGTTGTAGATGAAGTAGTATGTAAAATTTTATTTTACATTTCTTATTTTTACTTTTCAAATAACCCCTCAAAAAATGAATCATTTCATTAACTAATTCGTTCAGAAACTTTCAAAAAAAAAAAGAGAGGATTTTCCCTATTGCACGACAAGTTTGTGGACGAAACACCACCACTGAGTTTGCCTCACCGTGCTTACCCAGCAACGGCCAGCCCACATAGCTAAATTGTAACGGTGGATCACTCTGCTCGTCCTTCGATTAAGATGCCAGCGAACTAACGAACTAGCTGCGGGATGATTATTGGCACTTCAAACATACTTCCCGGTCATACGCTTAATTTTGACACAGACCTGGGCACCGTGGGTTGTACATAGACGGGGCTCACCCAGGCTACACCCTTCCTTCTCTTTAGACATCGCTTGCAAGGGCTCGGGAGTCATGGCTGCACAGCTCTGCACATGAGAAAGCCACTCAAGCTTGTTTTTGGCAGGCCCGCATCAAGCGGTGCAAAGCTATATAGTACACTAGCCATGACTGCTAACCACTCTGCGGACCGTGTGTGTCCCAGACGACGAAGAATCATCCATATGGATCACGGATCAAAGATGATCCCTTGCACCACTAGTGAGTTTGAAATTAAGGGAATTTCTCTCCTTTTTAACAGGTACATACAGAAACAAATATTCCGAATAAAAATTATTTCAATGAGAAATTTTGTTTCCAAGTTTGACCAACATCACAGCACTGATTGTGGCTGAACTTTGAGGTTCTTCTATGTCTTTAAGTCCCAGTATCCTCTTTGTAGATTATTCTTATAAGAAACACTGACGTAAACTTCCGTTATTTTTATTATTTTTTTTTTAATCCCTGCATCCTCCTCAGGTGGAGTGGGAGAAGGCGATTGAAAAGGAGGGCCCGCCTCTTAGCAAATACTACAGCCACTGGAAGAAGTTGAGAGAGAAGGAGATTCAGTTGGAGATTTCTGGCAAAGAAAGGGTAAATCTTCAACCAAAGACAACATCTCACTCATCAATTAAGGATTTGACTTTATGAGTGACAGCACTGCCCAGTGTTATCACATCACGCAGGAAACACTCATTCTATTCAGGACAGAAATGTAAAGACCACCAACACTGTTTTCTCTTTTGTAAAGATGGAGGACCTGAACTTTCCAGAAATTAAGCGAAAGAAGATCCATGAGAAGAAAGCAGAGGACAAGAAGGAGTTTAAGGGTTTGTTTGAAAGTGACTCTGACAATGATGACGACGACACCGGACTCAAAATCAAAGGTAAGGATGTGGATCGTTTAGAAACGCAAAAACAGTCTGACAGTTCAGAAGCTGCGCTGAATCCGGGTTTTAAAAAAAAGCCTCAAAAGTCACGGGAAAAAAAAACTGACATTGCATCCGTTATACTGTAAGATGTTGGGTTTTTTTTCTTTTTTTTGGGGGGGGGGGCCTGTTTTTGCTATATTTGTACCAAAGTAAGTCATATAGCTGCCACATGCATTCTCACTGACAAAATTAGAAGAAAAAAATTGATTGATTTTAAAATTGCACGTTATTATAGCAGTGCATTTCCTACAATTAGTGTTAATATTTAAAAAAATATATATGATCTGTGAGGTTTACAGGGTACTAGACCTCTTGGACCGGGGGGTCTTTCATTTAGTCAGTCACAGAGCACTTGTCATGAGCTGAAATTTGAACTGGGCTCTTTTTGACCTTTCCACCAACATGTTCCACCTTCCCACACAATAAATATTACTGTAAAGTATTTAATGGAGATTTATTTAACATTGAATCATGAAAAAAACAGACCACCCTTGTTTTTTCAATTTCGTGTTCATTTCAATAAGTGAAGATGACACAAATGCAGATTCTTCCATAATTCTGTCCTATTTGACATGCGTTTGGATTTTATCAAGAAAACCATGGACAATGCTGGATTGTGTTTTGAATTTAACACTATTTTTCTTTTTCGTTTTAATGTTACTGTCAATGCACCTGGCATTACACATGAACAAGAAATTGAAGAAACAAGGGACAATGAACTGTAATTTAGTCAAGTGTATGTTTGTGTACATCATAAGTAGCACTTCCAAATATTTTGCAAATGAAAGTATGGTGATTAAATGTTTTGTTGGTGATAAATGAGAAAATGGATTTGTTAGGCAATATTCAAGAACAGATTCTATTCAACCTTTGAAGTCCTCTTGTATGTTACCCATTTTGGCCTCTGGGAGGCGGTGTTTTGCTACGTCATACACAGGAAGCAAGAAGTTTCAAGAGGTGATCTCAGCTCAAGTCTGGTTTTGGTCCTAGAGTCTATTTTTTATTTGATTTGATTTTTACATTTGTTTGATTTAATTTTAGTGTTATTTGAAGTAAATCAGCCTGTAAAAACTCAACTTAAGAGTGGCCAAAAAATGTTTTCGTGTTATTTCCCCCATTAGCTGTTTTGTGCCTTGTCCTTTTGGAGCAGGCGTCTACTGGTCATGTCTAGCTTTTTCAGTTTTACCATTGGGACATTTACAAGAAAGTCTGGGGGAGCCCTCTCTACGAGGTCACGGAGTCGGCAGTGGGATTTTTCTACCCTCACAACCAACAACCCCTCCCTTCCCCCTTTAATGCATCTGGACTTCATTGTCGGGAGAGTTCCGCAAACACACGTGCAGCCACCCACCCTCCTCCCTCTTTCCCTCCTTTCGGTTGCTCTTTCCCTCTGCCCAGTACAAACACAAACTGACCTCCGTCGACAGGAAGTACGGGCTCGGCTGCCTGCGGGAGTTCCTAATTCAAACCAGACCACTGGAACAGCCAGAGGTGGCGGCTTCCTCTCTTGCTTTCATTGGCGCTCGCACGCACACACAGATGACGCCACACAAATACAAACCCCGTTGTCCAGTCTCAAGTTTTCAGAAGCGTCTTTGTTGACGCGACAGCCCTGGAACATGCAGGAACGGCTAATGATGTTGTGTTTGTGTGTGTGGTGGGATAGAGTTGGGGCGGAGGTTTAGAAGTCCTCCAGGTCATTTTGGGGCAACCTTAGAGGAAGTCCCTTTAATGGTCAGATTGAGTTGGAATTGACTGTAATTTTATCCATGTATGATGCATCTCAATTTAAGGTGCGCCCACCTGTGTGTGTGTGTGTGTGTGTGTGTGTGTGGTGTGTGTGTGTGTGTGTGTGCGCGCGCGCGCGATTGCCTGTGCGTGTGTGCGCGCGCGCGACTTCAAAGCATGTGAACCCCAGTCGTCCCTTTGGCTATTCCACGCACGAGCATGCAGCGAACTTCCATCACAAGTGTCCCTATGAAACCTGCCTGCAATCTCCATTTGCTATATTTAGGCTGTGAGCCCAAGACGCCTGAAATTGCCAGTAGTAAACTGTCACGGGTGTTTGTGCGGCGCGGGCGGCGGCTGTAATCGACTTTGGGTTCCGTCTCCAGGAGGAGGGGGAAAGGCACGGCGCGCTCTTTGCAGCTGCCTCTGATAGTTGGCCCACATCGAGGTGTCTCAAAGCACGTCAGCCGTGTAGCGACGTGAACTTGGGGAAAGTCAACAGAGGAGGGGAAAAAATGTTTTTATCTGCTTGTAATGCTCTCTCTCACTGTCTCTCTCCCTCTTTCTCGCTGTGTCTCTCTCCCCTCACTCGCCCTCCCCCTCTCCCTGTTTGTCTAGATAAAAAGGGCAGCCAGGGGTCACTTGATGATGCTGATGATGAAGTTCTTGAAGAGGGTTCTGACATGAGCGATGGAGATTCAGGTGAGTGTATAACGATGAACACAACTTTATCACATCTTAGTCTTGTAAGAAAGAAGAGAAAAAAATACTAATTTTGACCTCATTTATGAAATATGTTTTCCTTTATTCTAATATCACTTTGTTTTGTAATTTTGTCTCATTTCTCAGGGAGAAATATTTTTACTTGATGCCTACACTGCATTTCATATTCTTTAACTCTAAATGCTTTATTTTTCTATGATTTTGCCCTATTGTTGCATTATTATAGCTTTTTTTTTTTCAAGTCCTCCATGGAATGTCACATTAAAAAAACTTTTGTTTTAATAATTCGGCATTTTGTTGGAATGTGGATAGTTGATCATTTCAATTGCGATGTAGAAAGTTTTGTTTTTGTTTTTTTTCCCCCCCGTCAGTCACCTTCCAGGTATTAGGTATTTTTGCACTTTCATTTTCAATCTTTGTGTGCGTTCTAGATGAGGAAGAGGAGGACAAAGGAGACGCGAAGGCGTCAAAGACCCCTCAACCCCTGTCGTCGTCTGCTCTCATCGAGCTGGCCGAAGGAGACGAGGATGTGGTGGAGGACTTGGAGCTGTCTGACGACGACTGAGTCTTGCTGGGAAAAACGTTACAACATTTAACATGCAATAGAAGGTCTTTTCCATCTGTACAGTCCAAACGCCTTCGGATGTCTTTTTATAAAGTATAAACTTGCAGAGCCCTCTTGCGTGTCCAGTTTTGCCTTTTTTAAATATGCTCCAAACACGTTGGTAGTGTAACAAGCTTTTGAAACGATTTTCCAGATCTGAAAGATTTCCTCACCCAGACCTTTGCTTTAAACACTGGCATGTAACCTTAACTTTTTTTTTTTTTTTTCAACCTACTTTGAAACGCTAAACCAGAGGTGTACAAACTACGGCCTGGGGCTATTTGTGGCCTGCCGCCCAATTTTCAACTGAGGCACATACTAAAAATGACTTTTGGCCCAGTTCATGATGAATAGGGGAAAAAAAGAAAAAGTGGACCTAGGCAATGTGAAAAGTGTGGGTGTCGAAAAAATTGGATGACGGGGGTGGGTCTTCCCCACTCGTGTGGTTGATGGGGACTTCCAAAATCAAAATTGGTTTTATTTACTTTAGGGCTTTTCTGGATACACAAAGATGGAAACAATCCATTTATAGATGAAATTGTAGCATTTCTCTTCAAAAGTAATCAATTAAGATATTTCCATTTTCAAAGCAAAGTGGTTTCTTAAACTTGCTGCTCTATTTCAAGGTCTAGTTTGCCAACACATCACAACAATCGTCCTCAAAACGATGCTGGTCACCTTCCAATAGATTGCTGAATGTTTTGGCTCTGAAGGTGAAAATGCCATTTATCTGCTCTTCAGTTCAGGGTTGGATCTTTTCAAGTAGGAGATAACTTTAAAAAAAAAAAAAATCCAGAACAATTTCTTTTATCATTAATTGGACACTCTAAATTGCCCTGAGGTCTGATTTGGAGTCTGGCTATTTGTCTATGTGTGCCCTACGATTGGCTGGCAACCAGTTCAGGGTGTAACCCGCCTCTTGCCTGTTGACAGCTGGGATAGGCTACAGCACTCCCCGCGACCCTTGTGAGGATAAGCGGTGAAGAAAATGGATGGATGGATTTCTTTTATCATTAATTGGGCACTCTAAATTGTCCCTAGGTGTGATTTTGAGTGGAGCTGTTTGTCTTTGTGTGCCTTGCGATTGGCTGGCAACCAGTTCAGGGTGTACCCCGCCTCCTGCCCCTTGACAGCTGGGATAGGCTCCAGCAATCCCACAACCCTTGTGAGGATAAGCTGAAGAAAATGGATGGATTTATTTTATGACCTAATAATACTATATATATATTTACCTGATTGATTGGATTTTTTTCCCGAAGTTTAATAAAGGTAAACCATTCCAAATTGACCAGTGAATCTTTTTTGTTTCCTTCTTGGAGCAAAAGGTTTTGATATCCTGATTCATGAAGAGATAATTTTACTTTTTGGGTGAAATTAAAATTTTCATTGGTCTTGCTCTATCTCGCTCTGTGTGTGTGTCTGTGTATACCTACTTCTTGCAACACTGTAAGATAAGACCGAAAAATGTTTTGACACAACTATCTGAAACCTACGGAAGCGGCAGCAATACGCTACCGTAAAAACCCGACTTCCTTAAGTCGTAGTTTCTATTCTTATTGATTTATTTGTTGGTTTGTATATTTATATGGGGGGTGAGTAGACAACCTGGGTCCATGAGTACTGAGAACGGTGGAACTTAGCATTCAATGGCTGCTCCCACCCATGCATCCTTGGATTTTTCTGGATGTGGCGCTTGGAGGAAGAGGGGGGGGGGAGTTGGGACTCTACTTTGAAGCGACACCCCTGGCTCGAAAGCTGCATGAGAAGAAGCTTGAATTGAGTAGCCGACCTCTGTCTTGTACCCCGGCCTAACCTTTGTTTGTCCGGTTGACTTTTTTTTCTCTCCAAAATGTGCAAATCTATCGCGGTTGTGTGCGCTTGCATGTGCACGCTCCCTCAGGCCAGCATGCAGGGGGTGTGGGGGTGTTCAGGTTGGACAGGAGGCGGCGAAGGAGGCCCGAGGCAGCAGAGGCGCGCCAGCCTGGGGGGGTGGCGTCTGATGCCGTGCCAAGAAGCTGGGCCCAGGTGGTAGAGCGGCAACACAGCCTGCTGTGTTTCCCTGCCAAGTTCTCGCTCGGACCGCCGTCATTCCTGCCTTCCTGGCTGCGTGCTAGCCACACAGCTTTCCTCGTCTCGTCTACGTTGGGGGAGGAGAGAGACGTTTGTCTTCGTGCTGCACGTATACGACAAATGTTCATGTTTAACGTGCATTTATACCACCAAAGGAGCAACACCACCAAAAGGTCATCTTCACTTGCAGCCACTTTTAAACCTCCACGAGGGAATGTTAACCCAAATGATTTTCCATTGTGAGATTTTGGTTTTGTCATACTACAACTTATTTAGGAATTATTTAATTTTTTTTATTTGATTACTTGTCAATTACTTTTTTCTTTTTTCCTTTTTTTTTGTCACTCAAGCTGTCTTAACTGTGAATACCACTGGAGGGAGTCTGATTACGTTGCAATCCACCAGAGGCATTTGTGATCTGAGCTGCCAGGATCAGTCAGCCGTTTTGAGCACAATAGCACACACCACACTAAATGGTTATTTCTGATATAGGAATATGGATGTATTTATGAACGTTTTGTGACTAGTGCATGTCTCTACCGTTATTACATATAAAACAAAAAAATGGAACTTTAAGCGTTGCTGTTTCAGCATGGGAGACATTTTAAAAAGTGCTAAATTTTTTTTGTTTGTTTGTTTTTGAACAAGTGTCTTTACTGTTATTGATTAAATTTTTTGAAAATGACCAGTAAATATTTTGTGGCATTTGTTTGGTTAGATTTATGTGCCCAAATATGTGCCTTTGCTCAGTGAAGGTTTGGAAACCCAGCCGTGAAACTCTTTGAAACTTTATTTGAAACCTCAAACTTAAAACCAATCTGTCTTGAAACACAGAAGCCACAGAGAGAGAGAAAAAAAAGTCACCACGCAAAACAAAGGTGTCATTTCTTCATGATTTATTTCACCTGTGCGGTGAATAGAAAAATAGGATGAAGACAAAACCTTTAAAGGGACCATTTGAATCAATTGCTTGCGTAGATTAAAAAAAAAATGCATGAACAGCTCTGTGCATTTCTTTTCCCTGCAACCAAAAGAAAAAGTAAAAGTATCTTTGGAATCTGTTTCAGGGGTTAATTATAATACATATAATTTGCTTTATTTACTAAGTCCTATAAATATTTTGTCCTCGTTTATGTGCTGAAGTAGCATTCAGGATTGGAGCGCCTTTCAATATTAGTTTTTAAAATTGAAAAGAAAAATATATGAACAAAAGTACCACAAAAGTCCAACGAGTCACTTTTTTGAGGGGCGCGGGGGAAGAAAACTTTTCTTTTTTCGTGCATCTACATTGAGAAAAAAATGAAAGTACCACGTATGTAACCTTCAGGATATTTTCATCTCAAGCATGACTCTGTACAATTTTGCATGTTTCATCACTGTTATTATTAACATTATTTCCAAACCTCCACAGTAGTCAACACAAGTGTACAAAGATGTCAGCTATTGTTTGCAGCAACACCCGTGTCCTGTTGGATGAAGTACTATGAGGGCCACACTGAAAAGAAAAATTCATTCAATTAAGAGAAACACACCTTCCATGTACTGACTGTATGTTGCAGAAGCTCATTCTAAAAATATATACATGTCTGTGTTTAATGCAGGTACAGTATGTGCATTTTCTGCCATTTTTGTCTTGCAACATTCATATATTTTTTTTTCCTCTTAAAGTAGAAGTATTATTATTTCATTTCAAAGTTCCTTGGAACTTCGTACCCCTTAGAATTGAAAATCCTAATCATTCCGATAGTGTTTTTGTAATCATCAAATGATTTTTTTTTATTTATGTAAAATTACAACTTTTTCTTGTAATATTGGAACTTTTTTCCCGCAAAAGTTGCCCTGTTAAAAAATGTTTTGACATTGTCAGTTGGAAAATGATTTTGTGTTGTTTTGTAAAGTTGCACCCACTTGCTTGTTATTTTTGTGAGGTTTGGCCTTTGTAATAATCAGACAATTCTAACCCATCTCTTTCTTGTGATCCATTTCCAGTATCCGTTTTCTATCCCGACCTCAGGCCGGACTACACCTGGATTATTTCATCTCCTAATTATATTTATTTCTCCTGTGAAAAATGGAGCTATTACTCATGCAAAATCTCAAATTTGGAATTACAATTAGCGCCTTGTTTTACTTGTCAGTGTGGCCCAAATAGTTCTCAGTACCGTGTAGCGCTTCATGTTGATGCACTAGCACGATTCCTCTGTGTCTTTCTAGCTCTCTGACAGCCTTCATGCAAACAGAAGCAGAAACATGGTTTGAATTCCACTCATCCGGTCATCTTTGGTATTGGGACAGTGGAATGCATAGTTGCTGTGATAAGACGGAGCTCGTTTTAGCGTGGCGGCGCTCCAGCCCCGAAGACGACGATGACCGCTTCCCAAGGCCGGACGAGGTGGATGGGAGGGGGATGAGTCTTATTCCTGGATTGTGTGGGGCTTGCAGTGGATAAGTCCAGAAAAGAACTTTGGGGCAGGATGGAGGAGCCAGCACAGGAAGGAAGGAAAGAAGGAAGGACGGCCGGCTTTCCGCAAGAATGTGTCGTTTGAGGCCTCTTTTTTGGCATGCCGTCTGTGACCAGCTGTCTCTTCTTCGCGTCTCCCAAGCCACTTTCTTTGGATTCTGTTGGGATACAGCCACCGGCCAGGAACTCACCGGCTGATCGGTCTGCCGGTTATAGTCTGCATCATCCTTCATATCGCCTTTTTTTTCTTCTTCCTATTCATGAATTTCCACTTTAAGGCCGAGAAGTTTAAAGTCACCCCTTATCTTCCCACCACCGTGGAACCGTTCCCCTTTTCCTGCTTGGGTGAGGAGCTGCCCGGGGTGGGCCCGGCATATGGAGAAGAGCTACCGCTTGCGGACGTGGGTCTCGGGAGCAGGGAGAGGGGCAAGGACGGGATGTCGGGGGGCACGCCCGGAGGCTCGCCGTCGCACTCTGAGGGGCGGAGGGTGGCCGACGGCGGGAACGGGAACGCCAGTGGGAATCCGGTCATGTAGAAAAGCCTGCCAATGCGCCGCGCCACCTGACCCGACAAAAGCAGCAAACAGGATTCAGCAAAGACTGCATGCTGGACACATGCTGGTTACACTTTCATTTCAACACAAAGTACCAGAGAGGGAGAAAGAAAGAGAGCGAGGAGGCTTTGTTTTTTTTCTTTTCAGCGCAGGCTATTTGTAGGGAATCTACGCTACACTGTCTGGCTTTCTCAGGTCTTGCACACATAGACGCGCGGAGCTGCAGTGTGTACCTGCGAGCGAATCCTGAGGGCAGGACCCGGCTTTAGTGTCATGATGCCGAGCAGGTGCTCCTCAGTGAGCAGAGCTAATGTCTCCCCATCAATGACCTGCTCCCGGAAAACCTGGCGGAGACATAGCCTCTTCAGCCACAGGCACGCACGCACACTACACACACACACATTACATTACACACCACAGGTCTATCTTATTTTATTTATGTGTTAGTTTTTTTGTTTATTATTGCGGCGCTTACTATTCTTTATCGCTGTGGTTCCAAACATTTAACGTGGCTAGAAGAAGACCTTTCACGACTACAGGACTCTGTAAACTGTGAAACAGTACAGTATTCCCTTCTTTCTCGCGTGGGATACCTTTCAGGAAAAAAAAATAATGCAGTAGATGAAATCCGCAAAGTAGAAACCAATTATTTATTGTATTATTTCTGTGAGTTTCTTCTTCTTCTTCTTCTTTCTTTAAGCCTCGTCCCGTTAGGGGTCGCCACAACGTGTCATCTTTTTCCATCCAAGACTATCTCGAGCATCTTCCTCTCTAACACCCACTGTCTTCATGTCCTCCCTCACAACATCCATCAACCTTCTGTTTGGTCTTCCTCTCGCTCTTTTGCCTGGCAGCTCCATCCTCAGCACCCTTCTACCAATATACTCACTCTCTTGCCTCTGAACATGTCCAAACCATCGAAGTCTGCTCTCTCGAATCTTGTCTCCAAAACATCCAACTTTGGCTGTCCATCTAATGAGCTCATTTCTAATCCTATCCAACCTGTTCACTCCTAAAGAGAACCTCAACATCTTCATTTCTGCCACCTCCATTTCTGCTTCCTGTTGTTTCTTCAGAGCCACCGTCTCTAATCCTTACATCATGGCCGGCCTCACCACTGTTTTATAAACTTTGCCCTTCATCCTAGCGGAGACTCTTCTGTCACGTAGAACACCAGACACCTTTCGCCAACTGTTCCACCCCGCTTGTACCTGTTTCTTCACTTCCTTACCACTCTCACCATTGCTCCGTATTGTTGACCCCAAGTATTTGAAGTCGTCCACCCTTGCTATCTCTTCTCCCTGGAGCTTCACTCTTCCTCCTCCGCCCCTCTCATTCATGGACATATATTCTGTTTTACTTTGGCTAATCTTCATTTCTCTCTTTTCCAGTGCGTGCAGTTTAAAAGTGTCATATATGGAACTCAGTATCAATTATGGTAAATCACACTGAAGAGGTGCAACAATTTTTCCACTTGAGGTTGTCATCTAAACATGCACACGCCTTACATTTCCCTTATTTTGGCTGTCATCCATAGAGTGAGTCTCTAAAATGGACTTAGTACAACAATGTTAAAAATACATGAAAACACCTTGGTTTTGTTGAACAAATATCCAGACAAGCCCTCTGACAGCTACTTCTGCTTGACCCAGTCTTGTATCCTCTTTGTCAACATTTGACCCCCTCTGCTCAGAAGACCCACTTGTGAGAGCACACACGTCTACAGCACGTTATGCTGACAGCACTGGCTTGGGAGAGGAGAGGTTGAGATGTTCGCTAGTGATATAGATAAGCTTGACCTGATTTCAGGCAATTTGGCAGAATAAGGTCGGGGACTCAGTTATGTTTGGATGATTTTAATTCATATTTCACATTTCCTGAGTCACCATAGAGACAGTATTACATTCCACATAGTAGAAAAAGTTGGTTTGACAAAAAACGCAACCTTGAAAAAGGCATGTGTGCTCTGCTTTAGTGACATGATCCTCCACCTTTGGGTACATGGCATAAATGTGTGATTCCCCTGGCTAAATTAACATGTGTAACGGTCCCTGGGAAGTAGAACAGCAGATCTCGCTGCTTTCCAGAATTTGTTTCAATTCTCTTTTGAACTAGTTTACTTTTAGAAAACCAAGCTAAATGTTGCTCTTTACTTTCATTTGTCCCTGTCCAGATTCTTATTAAGCTGTGTATGAGTTATATGTCCAACTATGTAGAGATTTGTGAATTTATTTCATGAAATTCTGACTCTGGCTTTTGTGTTAAGCAGCGGGATTCCAGTCATGTTCACTGCATCACTTAGAAACTTGGTGACTTGCCAAATGTATGAGGTGAAACTAATCAGTAAAGTTTATTTTTCTGCTAAGAAAAATATCCCTTTTCTCCACGTATGAGACACTGCTGCCACGTTGTAGTCGAATTAGCAATAATGTTGTTCACTTTACCAGAGATGCACAGCTGACTAAATCCACTACACTGCACAATAAGTCATCCACAATATAGCAGTTGACTACTGGAGTGTTAATCACTTTTTGCAGAGGATAAAGACTAAACGCCTGTAAGAGTTGTTCTGTTATATTGTTTGTCTACAAGCCTTGTTATTGTTTAATGGTTAGTTTGACAGTAAACTTTAAGTGGGAGAGGCAATAAAGACTGGTGCTTGTTGTGAAGTTGAATTGATTTCGGCGCCACCGTTTAGGTTTTCCGTTTCCTACAATGGTCAAAGATGCCACCAAAGTCCAGTTTAAATAGGAAAGTATTATAGTACTGTAATTGGTTTCAACTAAATGTGTTGATGCACCTGGACCGTTCGCCTTGCTGTTGGTCAGCAGGCACAAGTGGCGCTGGTCATGAAATTTCACTCCTTCAATTTTAGACTCATCTTTGGAAGTACACGCAATTGATTTCCTAACAAATAACAGCATGCAGTTCATGCATTTTGTAATTTAACAAGTGTTATTTGGTTAATTTCTGTGATTATGAACCCGAGAGCAAAAAGAGAAAACTTTAGAGGTGTACGATGACATAGACACTCACCTAAACACCCTTCTAGCGCACACATATGCACACACCGCTAACGCGCACGTCTCAATAAAGCTGACTCATTGTACTAAAGGACCATAAGGAGACTTCTCTGATTATTTGTCAGCCTGCCCCTGGCCTCCATTTGTCCTCCTCTCTCTCTCTCTCTCTGGCCTCGTCTCGTCGTCCTGGCGGTCTCACCTGAGCGTATTCAGCGCATCCGGCCAGGCTGCTTATGAAGCCACACACGTCCTCCACACTCCACTTGCTGATGTCCTCCACGGGGTTCGCTGGAGCCGAGTCTTCCCCATCCATAAAAAGACCTCCCACAGAGCCTGAGAGCAGCAGAAGTGTTGGGGAAACGACAAATCAATGAAAAAAAAAATGGAGGCTGAGGATCTGTCTGTTCCTTAACAATTGTTGCACATTTGTGCAGTATAAAATAGTCACATGTGTGACCCATATACAGGACCATCTTGCCTTGCGAGTTTAATTTGTTCCGTGTCAACATGTTCATTTTGTGATGCGAAACATTCCTATCGCAAATCGTCTGTCCCCATTGAAATAAATGGAAATGACGTTTATCTGTTCCAGCGACATAAAAGAAAGACCAAATAAATTTAATGCGTTTTAGTTAAATTAGACAAATAGCACTCTATAATATTGTGCATATATAGTAACACCAAAACTAAAATGTGAAACTTCAAATTGTTTGTTCATCATCATCGATCCAGTGTGGCTTGTCCTGGTGTGTGCAACTAGGCCACCAGGGGGCGTGATAATACAGACATTCATAGAATTTAAACATTTCACAACTAATATGTGAATGTGTAAACCGCAGTAATATTTCATGAAACAGTTCAGTTATCGCTAGCTATGGATAGTTCTCTGTGGTTGTTTTTCACATATTGAACGTGTGTTATCAAACTCTTGCAATATACTCAGTTGAATATGTTTATATATTTTTTAAAAGCATGTCAAAAGACAGAGAACTATTTATGTTTTTATGTAAGTATATTACAGTGGGACCCCCACTGTTTATAGGGGATAGGGACTGCAAATAAATAAGATCCACAAATAATTGACGGCATTCTTTTTTTTTGTTTCTTTGTTTTTTGCTTAAGTGTAAATAAGCGGGGCAACACTAGCAATCTAGAAAAAACAGGCTGGGTTCATCACCATTTTATCTCAAAAAGCATGAAAAACATTGAAAATATTGCCTAGAAGTAGTTTCTGTGGAAAAACTGGCGTAGTTTCACCCCCAAAAAGTTTTGGCAGTGGGACTTTTAGTCATTTGTCATCACAAAGTGTTTTTTAAGCACGGCGTAATCCACCTTGACTGTGGAATATCGCGTAACGTAGCAGAACGTGATAGACCTTACCGGGAACAGAAAAGTGCCTAAACTGTTCCCAGAATGTTCCAACATGATGACGAATAAGACGAAAACGTAATCGATAAGCACGTGTGTCTCGAAACTTTTGCCCATATAGTGTATGTGAAGAAATTCCCATGTGGCTGTGGTGTTGGCGTGCTGTGTGTCAGGGTCAAAGGAACGCCCCTAAACGGGGAGCCAGAGATGCAAACAAAGTGACGCTAATGGGTTTCACATGTTGGCTTTTAGCCTTGCGCGTGTGTGCCTGTGGAAGCTGCTCACCCATGTGAAAGTAAGGGTTGATGTAGGGGAAGCCGAAGGGCAACGACTGTCCTTGAAGAGCAGGCAGAGGTGGCACAAATCCAGATGGAAGCTGGAGCTTGACATCCGCCTTTCCCAGCACTGAGGTGAACAGGTGGCGACTGGGCGAGTCGGTGCCCAAAGAACCATAATGCGCGTCGAGTCGGTCCGAGCTTTCTCGGCTCTCCTTGGCGCCGTGGCATGCCCCCTTAGCGTCTTTTTCTCTAGTCCCCCTGTCCTTGTGTTTACTCCGAGACTTGGCACCGGCAGCTTCCCGCCTCTCATCGCACGGTTCCGTTTCGCTGTCCGAGTCTTTTATGTCCTCCTCGTCTTCCTCGCTTCCTCTGTCCTCTCTTCTTCTTTTGTGATGGCCGGTGCGGAGCTCAGTCTGAGGGCCCCGGCGGAGGGCCTTCCTAGAGTCGGCGTCTGAGCCAGCCGCCGCGCTCTGCGCTTGGCCGTCTTTGTGGGTGGACGACGTCTTCGGCTGCTGCTGCTGGTTGACGCTCAGGAGGGGCGCCGTCGCCCCGTGTCGGAGCACCATCATGGCATTGGAGCGGCGGGCCAGTTCCTCTCGGAGCGGGTGACCCTCGGGGATGTCTTGGAGGCTCCGCAGGGCCGGGTGGTCTGAGGGCAGCCCGGCAGGGAGAGCGGCAAGCGGGTCGGAGCTCAGCAGTTGCTGCTGCTGTCGCTGGTGGAGACTCTCCAACTCCTTCTGTCTCAGTAGCTCGGCTGACATCTCAAGTCTGACGCAGGAAACATGTAGGGGCTCATCAAGTCGGATGTCAACATTTTACAATGCGCGCTCACACGGGAAATGTCCACGAGAACACAACATTTAGCTTTGTCACTGACACGCAAACACACACACACACACACACACACACACACACCTTGCTAGATTTTGCTTCCTCAGCATTTCCTGTTGCCGCACAAATATTTCAGCTTGAGCGGGTTGCAGGAATCCATAGCCTAGTGCACAATAAAATCACATTTTAAAAAGCATTAAAACTGTACAGGGTTCAAACATATTTTCTAACATTGTAACCATGGTGAATTACATACTTACATAATACGAACTATCTGCCAACAACATTACAACCACTTTCAGAATACTGAAACTATTCTCAAAAGCAGGCATGAATTTCTCCCTTTACATAGAGTACTATACTGGTATAGTACAGTATTGTAAAATAAGGACAGGGTCGCCCAGATATATTTTAGCTTCCGTTCAACAATGAAACTGTCAATAAGCTTTTTGTATTTACACCTACAAGCCTCATATTTACAATTCAAAGAATTTTCCAATCTTTAAAACATAACACTGAAACTACAAGATTTCTGCATATTATTTAAGACTTCAATTTAGCAAGCATCTGAAGGACTGACTCGAATATTTAGCCTATTCTTTGGTCTGTATTTGTCGATAATCGTACAGATGCCAATCAGTACAAGAGTGCAAGTGTGCCAACCGTATGTGGACGACAAGAAGAACGTCGTGCGCAAAAGAGACGCAAGGTGACTTTCATCTTCTATTCCTCTCGACAGACATCACGCCATCAAAGTTACTGGCGAGTATCGAGAGTTTTAGAGAATGGTTAACCTAATTGTACATGTTTATGATTGTTAAACCATTACTTAAATGTAGTTCCTACTCCAATACCCAGTTGCAGTCCTAAACCCAGATTTAAAAAAAATGGGTGGATCAGCAAGGGTATCGGGGACCTCCTTGGACACGCCGAAGTATCGACAACAACAAGTGAAAAATATATTTTATAATAGTGTTCACAAATTTGGACCAATCGGAGGGCGATCGGTTTCCTCCACGTATCAGCTATTCCACATTTGAATGCTACAAAAACATGTGAAATTGGTAAATGAAGACTCACCAGGGGCCTGGCAGAGAGCTGAGGGCAAGCCTAAAAAAGGAGCCCGCAAGTGAGGTCCTAACGCGATATGAGGGGCTGTCTGAGGTGAGAGGAGGGGTGGAGGTTGGGACAGTTCCCTGTGGAGGCAAATAAACAAAAAAAGAAAATGCATTTGAATCTCAACTGCCATGCATTCATTTTAACAAGCGTCGTATTGTTTTTCTCCCTCGGCCATGCGCCTTGGCCCTTTTTGGCGCGTGTGCGCGTGCTCTGCCACATCGATGTGTATTTGTGACGTGTGTATTTTTATCAGCCGTGTTCCAGAGGCCCCGACGTCGCCCCGGTGCCTCATCAGTCTTGTCAAGCTGCAGCAAGCACCGCCGGCCATCGCTGTACCCTCCGCTGCCGCCTCATGCACACACGCATGCACGCACACACACACACACGGACACACACACTGTGGCCACACACATAATGAGAGCTGAATGCACAATGCCAGTGCGTCATGCTCTGACAGCTGGGGCGGCCCCTGCATCTTGACCGGGGCCACGGGCTGAAGGACCTTCTAATTAACACTCATCCCGCCTCTATTCGCCCCGTCACCCACCACCCCCTCCCTTTTTTATGCCCCCATTCCCCGCCTCCCTCCCGCTTTCCGGGCCAGCATTGATGCTGGTAAAAAGATGGCGCGTCCTACAAGCTCAACTTTTGAAAAGGCCTCTCCATTATCTCCCTCGTCCTTTGTCCTCGTCGAGGGGGGAAGGCGCCTCTCACCTTTCTCCCATTCAGTGTCTGTTTTTTTTTTTTTTTTATAACCAAACCATCTTTTTTGTTCCTCGTGTCCTCTATGAAAAATGGGTGGTGTTTGTGCCCTTCTTTTCTGACGCTCTTCCCTCCCCTCTTCATCGCACCTATTTGCGTCAAGTTACGCTCTCCCTCTTTTCATAGATATTTGTACAACTTCACAGTCAGGATTTTTTTTAAGATGACAGAATAATGAGGCCTCTGCACCTTGACCTCTTGACTGTGTCAATTGTGCATCTTGCGGATTGAGGATGAGGAGGAGGAGGAAGCTTGCAGCCTGCTTGGTGACAAAAATGACGGCCGTTGCCATAAGCGGCTTTCGACCTCTGTCTATCGAGCATAACCTTCGTCTCTGCTGCCTTGCTGTCCTGACGCCGCTCAGCCTCGTGTGAGCCCGTCGCCACACACAGGCACACATGGGAACGGAGCTGAGGAAAACAAAGTGGAAACCAAACGACTGGACGCGTGCAACCGCAAATATTGTTTTGTAACCATGTTCAAATTAGCTAGCGCCTGCTTGTCTCTCGCTTGGCTAAGCGGTGAGGAAGCGGAACAGCTTGGAGGGAAGGCTCGCATGCAGGGACAAGGGGATGTGATAGTTGTGAGTGATTGTTGTGTGCGCGGCTGGGGGGGAGGGATGAAAAGCATTCATCGATCGCCTTTGCCGCTGAAATGTTAATGCTAATCGTATAACCGCGCTCACCGGCGGCGCCTTGCACTCCTGTGGCAGCTCCAATTAATCTTGGGTGAGGGCTGTGGCGCGTGACCCCAGGGGCGCGAGCCGGGGGCCCCGCTAGCCGCTTCTTATGTAATTACACCGCCCAGTGTGTAATCACCTGGTTTAATCCCTCAGGGCAAGCAATTAGCCTCGCGACGCGCAGCTCCACGAGGCCACGCCGCGGCTCACGGAAAAACCGCCATCAACCCCCACCCGCGGTCGCCCACACCCCACCCCCCGCACGCCAAACTGCCTCAACCGCCGCCTCTCAGATGTTCCCTTTTCTTTCTTCCGTCTCTTTGCACCGCCCACCGTTGCCTAGCGTTAGGCCACAGATGAATAACGGTCAATTAAAGCTGCATGACTGGGGCTGCCAGGCGTCTGTGCCACCATAATTAGGCCTAATCACGGAGAGCGAGGGAGAGAAGGCGGGAAAGGAGTCCGCCCGACACTCCCCTCTGCTCCCTTCCTCTGTCTCTCACTCTTTTCTCTCCCTCCTTTTTTAGAACATAATTTGGACAGACGAGTGGGGAGCCTAAGTTTGTTTTGGCCTTTCTCTGCATTCCTTTTGCACAGATGCAAGGTGGACTCATAATAACGTAAAGCTCCATGGCTGGCCCGTGTGTGGGTGTGTGCGTGTGTGCTTGCGTGTGCGCATGTGTGCGTGTGTGTGTATGCGTGTGTGTGTGTACGTCTAGCTGTGCCGCCAGTGAGGCCAAGGGCTTCTGGGAAATTCACTCGTGTGTGACGACCTGTCAGAGCGGCGACAGCGTTCCTGTCCTGAAGCAGAGGTGTGTGTGTGTGCGTGTGTGGGTGTGCGTGTGTGTGTGTGTGTGTGTGTGTGTGTGTGTGTGTGTGTGTGACAGGACTGCCCTTAATGACGGGAGCGTGGGGGGATTAGGAGCGCCGCGCGGCCGCCTTCGGCTCCTTCTCCGCAGGAACACATTTACACAGGAAGCTCATTAAAATGGATGAGGCTCCCTCCACGCTCCCTCCCTCCCTTCCCTTATCTCACATTCTCTCCGTCGCCTCACTCCCTATCTTGCTTCATCTCTCTCCATCACATCGTCCTCTCGCCTTCTACGCTTTTTCGCTTTTTTCGCTCTTGCTTCCCTCTCTTCATCCCCATTTTAAGATCCTGTGTTTTCTACTTCCTCTTCCTCTCTCCCTCTTTGCCTGGCAGATGCTCAGCGAGCTTAGCACTATTTAAGGCCAGACAAATGGAGCGCCAGCCTCTAAGCCCATTGAGCGGCCCTAATGATTTGTTTTTAACAATGGGCCCTAATGGGCCCAAGATAATCAATGATGAGGGGTCGAAGGAAAGGTGAGCCATAGAGAGAGTTAGGGAGAGAGTTAGACGCCTCGACTCGCTTCCTTAGCCACGGCTTTTCACACCAACAATTATCTCTATTTTGATTCTTTCTTCACTTTGCACTCATTCCACTATGGGATCGCTCAAAAATTTGGTTCCTGTTCTTTCTTTGTGCTGGTTTAATGTAGTCCGGCCCCTTATGGCTCAAGTGTAGGCTACACTGAGAAAAGAAAGTGAACGAAAGACTCATGTCCAACGAGGCTTCAGGGATTTTCTTCTAAAGAGGAAGGCAAATGTAACTATAATTTAAAAAAAAAAAAATCACAATAAATTGGAGCAAACACTTCAAACCAAAATGTGTACTTCTTGGAAGCATGGCGAGGGATGTTTATTTCATTAACAGCAGTTAAAATAATGTTTTTCTTCGAGGGGAGCATTTCATCAGTACAAACGCGAAAGCTCAAACTTTTGAGGTACTGTATAAGCATCCCATTTGTCAAAATGTGAGCCTGGACGCACATCGAGTGACGCCGCCAATTATAATTGAGCAGCCCACACACAGTCACTGGTTCCGCTGCGATTTAAAGTGTCGTAATGTCGTGGATGTGTTTCCTGGCTTTTCAGTGTAAGCGAGACATACGATTACAGTGTGTATATAGTGTGTGTGTGTGTGTGTGTGTGTGTGCATGTCTGATTTGCAATTATTAATTATTATTCCATTATTCAATCAATAATTAATAGGAGAATCAATTAAATGTTTGATTTCATATGCACTTGTGGCTAGAAGGCAAACCGGTGAAGTTTCTGGTGGTGAAAAGCACACGAGTAAACACATTTTGTTGTCGCCTGCTTGTTGTTTTTGACAAACCCGCCATGTTTTTTCAGTTCAGTAAAAAATAATACAGTACATGAAGTTGTATGTGAAGCCTCAAAACCCAAAACATAATCGGAGTTTATCAGCCGCAGTGTGCCAGTAGATGAGCGGTGCTCCATCGCTTGGTGTGCAGCAAGAGTCATCGGCTGTTTTTGTTATTTTTCCTCCGCCCCAATTATCTAGTTCAGTTTCTTTTGGCTATGTGCTCCCTAAGATTTCCAACTGTATCTTTCAACTATTTTGATGACTTTAGACATTCATACAGTATCCTTCTACACTCATTTTGTCATTCATTGAGATATCTGAGCGGCCTAATCTCCAAATTGGATAAGGTACGTGAGGACAGGTGTAATTTTGCTCCTGAGTCATAATCGGGTTGCATTGTACACTTGGTGATACACTTTATTTCCCCTTTCTTCCTTCATTCTGTCATTTTGACAAATGTACAATTAAGGTGAAGTGCTCTTGAGCATATTTTCTCTATTAACCCCCCTGCATTATACGCCCTGTCTGGCTGGTGAAGAGGTTAAAGAGGAGGCATGTGGGAGGTTTGGGGTTGTGGAGTGAGGCCTATTTGACCCAACCTGGTCTTGTGTGGCTAATAACGATGCTTTTTATAAACGTGGCTCGCTGGTCATAGTTGCGCTGCACCGTGGGCCACACACACAAATTGCATTCACACAAACAAAGCCAAATTCAATTGGCATGTATGGCGTATATGTTGCTTAAAAATGGAGTGCACACAGAAACACTCACTCATGCACAACCCCACACCCACCCCACCCCACACCACCCCTCACACACAGCGCAGCAGGAGGCCGCTCCGCTTCCTGCTTGTATTCCTACCCCTTCCCCTCACTACCCTCCTCTCACACAAACACCACCCCACACCTACCCTCCCTCCATCCCCGCTGCTGCACCGCCGGCCCATTATCGATCCCCTGCCTCTCCCCGCGCCACATAAATAATCGACAAGCAATTATCCGCCCACTCCCGCTGCCCCCGGCTTTGTTTGGGAGGCACAGGGGCCAGCGCTGGGGGTAGCGAAGGGGGGAGGATGGGCCGAGTACGCAGCCGTGCGTCTCCACAGTGCTAGGCGAGAGGTTATGTGGACACACACGCATGCACACACATTCATCAAATATTTTCATTGGATAATTCTAATTAAAATGATAACCGACCAACTCACATGGTCTTTACAGTAACACTTGTCCTGCAGGGTTGAATCTTATCTTTTTATGTAGTTATTGAAATGACAAAAACAATTCCAACTTGTCCCGCGACCCTCGTGAGGATAAGCAGCTCAGAAAATGGATGGATGGAAATCAGACTTGGAGTGTTGACGGACCGTGTCAGAGAAGTGACACAAATGCACACAAGCATGAGGTGTCCTGTTTTCGTGGAAGTAAACACCGTCTCAGAAATCTCTAGGATTTGGTGGAACCGAAACTAACATTTTTCTATTTAGAAGTTGTAACTGACTGTTTTTGCTCGTTTGTCTGCCGACATTTTGTAGCGTGTCTCTTTTGTCGAGCAATGGTGACAGTTTTCACCTTTTGTTGACACATAGGTCAGATGAACGTGACTGCACCCGCATCGGCTACATATCCGATTTATGTCCACGTATGAAAGGGGCCTTGCTCGGTTATTAAAAAATCTGACTCATACTTGATAGGACTGACATGGAAAACAAATCTGATACATGCCACATTGGGAAAAATAAATCACCTGCAGTGCGAAATTAAATGCTTTGTCTCATTTATTCCCCTCACATCAACCGTACGTCGGTGTCGGGCTTTATTAATGAGTCAACTAACTAGGGGCTCGCAAGTATTTGCAAGAGATTCCTCACCTGTCAGTGTAATGTGCATCCCGGTGCTGCGGTAGGCCCTGCTTACGTCGCTGGCTGGATGACGACGAGCTGCCTCCCGTGGGCAGGTGAGCTTCTAAGGCCGCCGGATTCCTCGCCGCCGCAGCCAACGCTTCCTGCTGTGCGCGCAGCACGTCTGGATAAAGACCAAAGATGGAAAAGAGGGGAAGCGGAACAGGGAGATAGTAGAAGGATGATGGAAGATTGAAAACCAGAAATGAGGGGAAGAAAGAAGGGAGGATACATATTTAGCACCCAGTGGCTAATTTCCATGCAGACGGGGAAAAAAATCCTCGCAAACATCCATTTATCACGCATGTTGAGTGCGTTGTGAGTTGCTTTGTTTGTGACACAGTAGGAGAGAGACGTGCGTGAAATGACACATAATTGAAAGCCAAAAATTACAATTTGTCTATTCCACTTTCCTCATTTCACGCTAATCCCCGTCGTTTACCTGCAAGACATCCACGTAACTATATATGACACATTTTAGGAGCGTATAACATACTAAAAGCCAGCTTTGGAGGAGTAGTATTAATTCTTTTTTTCGCAAAGGAGTTCCCAACCAAAATCAACAGTAAGCAAAGTAAGGGGAGGCTGCTGGGAGCTTTTTGGTTTTGGGGTGTAAAAAAACTAAGCGGCCTGTTATAATATTTTAATTATTTAGAGTGTGTCGCTCCAAGATTTACAAATGGGTGATAACTAGGAAGCACAGATATGAGACAAATACAAGCATTTCCTTTTAAAATAATTTCATAATAATAATAATTGTTAATAATGATTTTTAAAAGAACAGCAAAACGAAGTGCACTTCACTTCCATTTACAGTCCCTCTTCTTAAACAAATCCAAAATTATCATAGCTTTACATGTGCTTGGTTAAATTTCTGGCTTTCTGGTTTTAATTAGCGTTTTCACATGATTTAAACAGCTTGCCTTTTTTTTTTTTGGTCTCAAAACAGACTTTGTTTTTCATTTCAGGAGGCGCAAAGGAGGTGGATGTACAATTGGAAACGATAGCGCGCAGATCTTCACCAAGGCCAAACACTCCAGACCTGCATCAGCACCACAATTGACACACTATTAAAAGTCATACATTATTCGCTGAGAAATTTGAATCCAAACAAATGACCTCCAAAATGAAATCCTGCATTTCAACCTGAAGGAGTTATTCCTCAGCCCGTGCCTCGCTCCACAAGGTTTTGTGGATGTCAGTTGAATTGTTTCTGTGTTATTTCCCGGCAAGTCACCAAACAATGGAAAAAGGTAACCAGCAACACAATCAGGATGTGCAATGGTTGTGTTTTATAAACAAAAATGATTTTGTTCTTGGGACATTGGTAGTGTAGTGATTAACATGATAGACTTTGTGTTGCTGCTGTGGAACTGAGTCTCGCTCAACGCCCTAAACACAACCGTAGTGTGCAGTATATGGAGCCGAACAAGACTGGAAAATAAATGGATGGATTTTGTATACCAGTGATGAAGAAACCGTCCACAACCATGACCGTCCTCTCTCCCTGCCTCGCCGTGCACCTCTCGCCGAACCTTGACCTCGGCCCCTCACTTTCATTCCATCTCCTTCCTCGCCTTTCCTGGCCCAACTTCCCTGCATCTCTCTCAGACGAGACCTCATCATTAGGCCGCACCAGAAGACATGGCTTCTAATGAGAGAAAAATCCATCCTGTTCGCTCTCTCTTTCTCTCTCTCTCTCTCTTTCTCTCACTCCCTCTCTCTTTTTCTCTCTCTCTGCTCCTCAATATATCTACCCCCCTCATTTTTAATTAGACAGATCCCTCAGGTGCCAGTGGGCCATTTCCGCCGCCTCCATGGGCGTTATGCGTGTTTGTGTGTATCAGGGTGATTTAAGTGCCGCCTTGTGCGACTGTGTGTGTGTGTGTCTGGGTGTGTGTGCTGAGCGGGCGCCGGGGTTGGGGGCGGGGTGGGGGTGAAGCGACAGATATTAATGCGGCCTAGCTCCGGTGTATCGATCTGTTTGCTGCGCCGGGCCGCAGGGGATTCGCCTGGCGGCAGACAAGGCGGCGTGCATGTGCGTGTGTGCGCGTGTGTGCGTGGGCGGGGATAAGAGTGGGATCAGAGCGAACCAGAGCCCCAAAGCGTGCACACACAGTCTGTTGTGCACGGTGCAGGGGTGACACGGTGGAAGCGTTGACCTCTATGAGTTGCATGTGGTAACGCTGTTCACCACAGCTAAAGGGAAATTATTGGACTTTAATATTGCTTCACTACAGAGCTCGGAGTTGGGAGGTTAGGGAATGTGGAAAAGTGTTCAAAAACTCTTATGACAGTAAAATAGATTAGATAGATAGATAGATAGATAGATAGATAGATAGATAGATAGATAGATAGATAGATAGATAGATAGATATAGATAGATAGATAGATAGATAGATAGATAGATAGATAGATAGATAGATAGATAGATAGATAGATAGATAGATAGATAGATAGATAGATAGATAGATAGATAGATAGATAGATAGATAGATAGATAGATAGATAGATAGGGCAAAGAAAAACACCCAGTAGAACTTATCGTTGGGTAAGACAGGCCACGTCCAAGTACTTTCGCCCAACATTTTAGTTTGTTGAGAGTCGGACGTGATTGTCAATCGCCACGTGGACGACTAGTAGAAGTATTGCATCACAGTTGTGAATGCTTAGTGGTTTCCCTTGTTATTTTGGAAGGTTTTCACTGCCTCTATTTGTTCAGCTTGTTGTCAAGAAACCTTTAACTTGGAATTTCCGTGATGGGTGTTTTGAGTCCATCTATTTGACAGGAAGCACCACAGAGTGAAGATCTAGTTTCTGTGTTGGCTTTGTCAAAAATATTCTTGCACACGGTACAGCAAAGGCACATGCTAAACAACAGAGCAGTTAGGGCTCTCAGTGTCTAATCCTACTGCTTATTGACAGAATAATCAAATCATCAAACATTAATCATCCCCTGCTATTAAAAAAAAGGTTTCTACGACTTACATTGTTCATGAGGCACGGAATTCAAGCCTTAAACTTCATATGTTGGTACTAAGTGTATGATATAAATTTAGTGTACAGAAGTTGAGACATCAAAATGCTCAACGGTTAGCAATCACAATTAGCATTAGCACTGGCTCAGGAATGGAGGGGGATGTGGAGATTTACGCTAGTGATGTAGATAAGCTCAAGAAATTTAAATGACCTGATTTCAGGCCCCGAGGCAGGAAAACGTCTTGGACTGATGACTGCGTGGATGATTTTAAATCATAAGTCAAATGTTTACGGAGGGACCGTGGGGCCAACATTATGTCTTTAATGCTATAAAATGTTGGCTTTGTAAAGATGGCATGGCATCGTTCATTACTGTTTTTACGGTGCTTGTAAAGCAAAAGATAGAAAGATAATTACCCAACTATTTTTATCAGAGAAACAGCTTACACAATTAGCCAAATAAATAAATCTGGTTTAGGAATTTGACTAATTTTGTCACTGAAGGGATTGAAGTCAAACTTCAATGTAAAACTGCATATAAAAACTACAATATTCCCTCCATTAAAATGAAACAACACAAATGCTGAAAATCACAAACATTTCCTCCTCTACGTGACTTATTTTGGGTGGTCCCAGTCCGCTATACTGGGTCCATATCGCTTATCCTTCTTTTGTGCCATCTCTATTTTTCTCCTCGCCGTCATTGCTGGAGTTGAGCCTAAATCCTTTCAGTTCAGCTTGTGAGAATGCAGATGAGCGCGGCACTGATGCGGCTTGGCCGGCCTCGTGATGGGTTTGGTGGACCGGCAGGTACTGAAAAGCAGACATCCATCCGCTCAGTGCAGAATACAGTAGCAAATGGCGTATTCTGTCACAATGCGGCAAGCTTAGGCAAAAGTAAATATACAGAGTTTGTCGCGCTTCCTAGTTTTGACCAATTGTACTTGGAACAATCACAAGCTGGAGTCGTCACTTTGTGTGGCGTGATGATAAAAAGATGAGGCATATTGTTTCAAATGTCAGTAAACTCTGACCAAACGATGACGAGTTCATCCCTCCCTTCACTTTCACCTGGATCGCTATGCTCAACATTCCGTTTCTTTTCTTTCATCACAGATGCTTTCATCATTTGACGGCGCAAAGGAAAACCCCCTTGGCTATTTCTACAAGCCAAACCTCCGCTTTCAACCTCACAAAAATCTGCCCAGAGAGAGCTTGCATCTAACAACAACAACAACAACAACACCTTGCACCCACAAAACGACACAGATGAACAAACTTCCGCCTCATGCCAGCCCCAGCCCCCAGACTCATTTCAAGCACACTTTCATTTTCTGCGGCCAACATTTCAAACACATAAAAGGATGCTTTGTGGAGACCAAGGCTAAAAGGGGAGCTGGGGGCAGGATTGGAGAGGGATGTATAGAAGAGAAGGTGGCCGGGAGAGAAGGTGCTTCACTGGGGCCCCAATGGAGACCAGGTCAGTGTCGAGGGGTTCTCACTGAACAGATTCATCATAGCCTCTTGTGATACTTGTGAACGGTGTCTGCTCCCAAATAAGCGTTTTTTTTTTGTTGTTGGAAAACTGACAAGCCAAATAGGTCATTTCATTGTATTTGTTGACAGTAAAGAAAGAACAACAGAGGACAAACTTTTGAATTAGATGATTAATAATATACAGATTTGTACGTGCGGTGGAGAATTTAGTTTGCCTGTCTGCCTCACAGTCCGAGGCTCGTATTCCGGCTCTGCTCTTTCTATGTGGAGTTTGAGTGTTCGTCCTGTGCACCCACATTCCAAAAATCATGGATCAGAGAAGACCAAATGCCCCATGAATGTGCATATGAACGGTAATCGCTGGAGGATGTTCCCCACCTACTGGCCGAAGTCTGCCGAGGTAGACTCCACTTCAATCAGTGATCCACTTCTGTGCAACCCAACGTAAAAATGGAATGGAAATGAAAATACACCTTGCCACGGATAACAACTGAGGGAGTGTTGTACCATCTGCCTCATACCAGCAACACAGCTGGGAAAGGACAACAGTGTTTAGACTGCTCTCAGGGCCATAACATTCCCACAAAGTTCTGAATTCTGCCTCCTCGAAGACGCCAAGGAAGAGGTAATTTAACCTTTGCACCCAAAGATTTGTAGCCAGCAATTCAACATCATTGCTAATCAAATAAAAATAAAACTAGCTCAAACTTTAACTTGAGCTGGGCCTTGAATGGATTTATGCCCCTACACAGGAGATTCTATAGAACAGGAAGGGTATAAATGGCACATATTTGACAAAAATGGATGCCGAGTGGAACAGCAAAGTCAACCACCTTAATTTTGCTTATTTTCAGTTGCAGTTCCATTCAACATAAATAAGTAGATATCTTTCTAGAAAAGAAATGGGCCAAACTGAAGGTTCACAAGGGTAATGAGAGATTTGGGGGCTTGGCAACCAGCCAATAAGAGTTACTGGATCAATGGCAGCGTTGATGCACAGCGCTTGCGGGTGTCGTTAATGACGAAGCATCAGGGTGGTCAGAAATCAATGTGAGTCCCATCTTGACACAGGGTGGGCAATGGCAAAATTATTATTATTTTTGTTTCTCAGTGGCAGAAGGAATGCCTGCTTTGCTCCACATCTCTCTGATTGATGCTTTGGTTTTTGCCCAACATCCCACCCCCCCGAAATGCCAATATAAACATAAAGAGAATGGACTGACCGTGTCCGGGCAGTCCCATGCTGCTGGCCAGCTGGTAGAGGCGCTGCTGCTGCTCCTCGTAGGATCCGTGCTCGCTGAGCGCTGACATCATGCGCCGGTAATGCTCCTCAGGGCTCATGTGACTGTGACTGCCACCTGCTTCCCCCTCTGGGTTTTGGGCGGTCTCTGAGGATGGGACCACAGGACCCATGTGATCAATGAGGACCAGGATTGAACTGCCCTAATTGCATGTGCTGTCTCAAAACGTAAAGGTCATTAACTGGAAAATAATGAACATCTACACTATACATTTAGGTAAAAACCCTCATATAGTCCTTTTACTCGCATTCTTCTCCAAAGTCAGGACTTTCCATCAAGATTCACATTCACTATAGAGCGCCAAGTCAAACGTTCATTTCTTCAAAACATGGCACCTGCAATTCTTTTCCATTGAGGAACATTTGTGAGGTCACAATTCTGGCCTGGTTGTCACTCTCTCTCTCTTTTAGTTCACCCCAAAGGCTTGTTGGGGTTCAGGTCAAGTTATTAAAGACCAAACTTAACTCAAGCATCCATCTATGGACCTTGGACAAGGAATTTCCCCAAAACTCATCTGAAGTGTAGAATTGTCCAAAATCTCTTGTTAACATGAAGGATTCAAAAAGAGACAAAACCAAGGAAATGCATGTAATGTTTACAGTGAAGATGGTACATTATAGTTATCTAGCTGCCAGTCCCTTGCCTTTCATTGCTCCATTTGACCTCCATCCTCCCTCTTTGTGTCAATAGTAATGTGATCGAAGGTAAGAGCAAAGGGGTTTGTGGAGGTGGTTGGGGAGAAGGGCTTATTTTTACCTTCCTACTTGCGAGTGAAACTTGAGTCTGGCCCCGTGCAGGCAAAGCAAAGCAGGAGGGGCGCTAAGGAGCAGCACTAGCAGCTGGGGGGAGTAAAGAGAGCATCTCTATCCCCACCGCCAAGCTTTTCCTAATCCACCGGATGCATCCAAGGCTCTAATGTAGGTGCACGCAACTAGTCTGTGCTCGTCAAAAGTTTCCTCAATCTGTAAACAGCAGGGGGGTGACGACTTTGGTGCAGAAAGAACAACAGAAATCATTTACACAGCGGCATCCAATCTCACTGACTCCCTCCATCTGCTCTCCATTTCTTCACATTCATTACTCATTAATGGTTATTCTCTGTCGCCGCCTCACTTGCAGGAGATGCTACACATACACACGTGCAGGTGTATCGTCGGGCTTTGGGCGTGGACGCAACTCACAATGGAACAAAAGATCAATACAGTTTCCCTCAACTAAGGTGGAACTACAACTAGGACATTTTGCTAGTTGGCCAAACACACATGGTTGGACATATTGTACATGTGCATGTACATGTAGCTAGAAGATATTTTGGCGTTTACAGAAGCCAATTGTTTCCTACGTACAAAGATTGTAAACCATTTAGAAAGTGATAACTTCTGTTCGGTGTTGGTGCTTAATGCTAACCAGTAAAATGATAGCATGAATGAGAGCCTCTCTTAGCCTTATTAACTGTGTGCTGCTCACTTATGGCTCCATTAACCATATGTTAGCATCTATTAGCAGTGTATTACCCCCAGTTTGCCATCTGTTTACCTTTCTTGTTAGCAATGTTTTTGCTTCCTCTAGACCTTTAAATTGGCTTTTTGACCCTTAATGCCTTGCATCCGGCGTTTTTTTTTTTCTTCTATCATCACATACCTGGGATATGTTCCAGCACTCCCGCAACATTTGTGAGGATAAGCATCTTGGAAAGATGTTTTGTTTTCATAAACAGTGATGTTTGCGTTGGAGTCCAGGACGGAGTTCTGTGCAAGTGTTTGGAAATGGATTGTTTTGGTTTAAATAGTTATTGAATTTGTAATTAATTGGTGCTAAGATAACAGTTTGCATGTAAGACAGTCTAATGATCACACGAGCAAAGAGGGAAATTGCCCAAACGCCTCTTTACTGTAGTTAGGCAATATTTTCACTTCCTATTTCAATGAAATTTCATTGATAAAAATATGCTAATTGCAGTAATGAAAGCCAAGGTTATTCTCAAATCCCAGCTAGATGTTTTTGTGTTTTTGTAGATGTCCAGAAGTGGGTGAACCTGGGCAAATCTTCTGCTCTGGTCACCCAATTTACATGTGTGTGTGAAACGGGAAATGGAAAAAAAATGCTTTTGTGTGGTTTAATCTCTAGTTGGAGTCATTTTGTAAAATTAGCAATGTTCATTTGTGTGGTAAAAATGAGGTTAAATAACACGAAAGAGAGACAAGTCGAAGTTACACACACACATCAGCACACGAGCAAACCAACGTGCACTACTCTCTCTCTCTCTCCCTTTCTCTCATTTTCTCACATTCTCTCTCTCCCTCTCCCTTTCTCTCTCAGTCACACACACTCGAAACACACACACAAGCATGCATCTTTCAGAAACTGAGATGGACCCTAAAAGTAAGTGCTATGCTGATACCAGACAAACCTCCAGGTAAGGTCATTCTTTCCTATATTTTACCATCACTAATCTAAAGTTCATCTAAAAAAAAAAAAAAAATGGTTTTCACAAACGTGTACCTGTAATGTATGCAAATTGTGATGATGTACACTATATGGAGGGTTGGGCTTGGATATATGGTTAGTAAGTATTGTACTGTATGTGGTTTTACCTGCTCTATAATGCATCAATCAGGAAGTTTTCTACAGGAGCCGAGAGGGAAAAGCCTGTTGGCTGCGTCAGGCGCCCAGTTTCACGCCACATAAGAGAAATATGAATAATAGACGAAGGTGACCGGATTTCTGCACTATCGCCAAAGGTATTCCTGTCAATCCAATATTTTTCATGCACAGTACTTGTATCATGTTGAGAAAAAAATGGTGTTATGAAGATTTGTTGTCTACTAACTATGTGTAGTAAAAAAAATATATATACAATAAAATTCAAGCTGCAAATAAATAGGAAATGAGAAAAGGTCGTTCAAGTTTGATACAGCAAGACGGAATGAAAAATGTGCTTTTTACTTATTTATTTATTTAGGGGGTGGGAGTGGAGGCATCTGAAAGAGCTGTCACTACAGGGAACTTCCATCCATCCATCATTCCATCCATTTTCTGAGCTTCTTATCCTCACAAGGGTCGCAGGAGTACTGGAGCCTATCCCAACTATCATCGGGCAGGAGGCGGGGTACACCCTGAACTGGTTGCCACCCAATCGCAGGGCACATAGAGGCAGAAAACCGTTGTACTCACAATCACACCTAAAGGCAATTTAGAGTTTTTGGGATGTGGGAGGAAACGGGAGTGCCTCGAGAAAATGCAAGCAGGGACGGGAAGAACATGCAATCTCCACACAGTGGGGGGGGCTAGGATTTGAACCCTGGTCCTCAGAAGTGTGAGGCCAATGCTCTACAGCTACAGAGAACAGTGTCAACAAATTGAAAGCAACAGAGGGGCACACAATGATGCCATTAATGCTGGCACTTCCCTTTCTGATTTGTACCTTATCCACTTTGCGCTTACTATTAGCATCTAGCGTCTCATATCTATGTACAGAACTGCAGTGTTTATTATTCTCTTGTCTTCTCTTGTCTTCTCTTGTCTTCTCTTCTCTTCTCTTCTCAATTAACGCAAAACAGACATGAAATTTGGTACAGGTTTGATCAGCTATTGGTTAGCAAAACTGTGAAGTTATCCTGAATTTGTGGGTTTTGCAGTGAGGAATGAAGTCAGATGTCACAGTTGCTCCATGTTCGACCTTTGAGTCGAAACATAATCCTTGAATCCAAATGTAATGATCTTCGGCGCTTCTTCCAATATGCAGTAAACTACTTTACATGTTTATCCGGTCTCTGCTCTACATACACATCATAGCAATTGGAAGGGTTGCCGGGCTTGTGAGAATGGGTCAAGTTGTTCTCTTGATTACCAAATAAAAGTCAAATTGAGTCTTTTTGAAGTTTTAGCCGAGCGAGTTCTAGAATTTCCAACTCAAATCTGACTGGAGTCAAGTCGT
Organism: Syngnathoides biaculeatus; assembly: GCF_019802595.1. Lineage (NCBI taxonomy): Eukaryota > Metazoa > Chordata > Actinopteri > Syngnathiformes > Syngnathidae > Syngnathoides > Syngnathoides biaculeatus. Next base: position 33,493,147 of record NC_084641.1, read on the forward strand.
CCACCTCTGATACGTTCAACACTCACTCTTACCTTTGGGGGATACGCTGCGTGACTTCTTACTTTCAGAGGGAGAATTGCTGCTGCTGTTGGGAGAGAAGCTTCTCCTCTTGCCTACTAGGTCATCTGTAAATATAAAGACACATGAAGACCAGCAGGTAAATGATGGAAACAGCAGCTATGACACCATACAGCTGTATTACTATTTGTATACCTGAGTGGGTTAGTTTGGATGAAAGTCCGAAGCATTAAGGAGCGCCCCCAAATAAAGTAATAGATGGCGAGAAAGAGCCGCTGGAGCAAGCCCCTGGCGTCTTGCGATGCGCATTTTCTGTCAGAGATGAGACGGGGCCTGGACCGCCAGGATGACATTGAATGGATCTGCCCAACTTGTTCTCTCGCTCAATTGCATTGTGTACGCAGACTTGTATGTGTGTCTCAATGCATGCATTTGTGGGTGTATGTGCAGTTTGTACTATATGTAGAGTATGACAACCGGACAAGGGTTCTGTCTCGGTATCTTGCCGTTGTCTCTTCCGCTCTCTCTGCTTGTTTTTATTCTCTTTTACCAGAAGACAACTGGGATTGAATAGTGGCTAGTGGTATCTAAACTATGGCCTGGGAGCCATCTGCAGCCTAGCATCCATATTTTAGCGGCCCACCATCCATTTTTTAGCAGCCCACGGCATATACGTACTAAAATTTAAGACTGACACAGCCCGTTTGATTTTATTGTATTGTACTACTTGGACTATATTGGGTGACGAGGCAGGAGAAGAAACTGAAACTTTTCATCTCTCTAATATTTATCTGTTTTACTCCTCATTATTCATTAAGATATGCCCCAACATTGTGATTATCTGCTCTTCTTTCTGTTACATGTCAAGGTCAACAATTGTTGGTTTTGGCTCTGAATCTTATTCTTTTGCTGGAATAGGTTCTAGCACGCCCGGAACCCGAGTGAGGATAAGTGGTACAGAAAATGGAGGGCTGGATGGATGTGATTCTACTGCTGTGGAATACGGAGTTGCTGCCTCCCCAAAAATCCTGAAAAATACCTGACTTTTTCCTTCATCAACCGGCTCTTTTACAGTATAACTAAAAGAGCAATATATGATTATTCTTATTATAATTATTATTATTATTACTGCTTTACTTCTCACTGATGGATTTGGATGGATCATGTTAAATAAATGAAAGTCAAAGAATGTCAAAGTTGCCAATGCATCCTTCATTTTTTCTCTGTGTGGCCTGTGGAAGAAATGCTGTCATTTGACATGCGTGGAAGAAACAATTTCAATTCCTTTCAGCCCACTTTATGTCCATATGTTTGTTTCTGCCCAACATGAATTCCAATTCCTCATTAAAAGCACATTTCTATACCTGAATTCCTCCCATGAACAAACACATTTTCTCATCTTGTGTACAATTACAGCACCCCCTACTGCTGCCTCCTCCTCCTCACTGTCTCCTCCTCTCTCATCCCTCTCTTCCATCCAGGCCCGTCGTCTCACCTCCACCCCCTCAAACGCAGCTCAAATCAATACGGGCCTAATCACGGAGGGAGGAGATGCAGACCGCGTCGCGGGAACGGAAAAGACGTTTGTCATCTCTCTTTCTGTCTGTCTGTTTTTGTCTGGCGCACTTCGGCTTTCTCTCAGATGCTGTCAGACAAACCACAGAAGCAACTGTTTCCTCCGTTTCGTCCTTTTCCTGCCTTGTCTTCACTGCTCTGTGGGTATTTTTAGGGACGGGGAGGAGCATTTTGTTTTTTCTCCTGCAAAGAGAAAGGCGGCTCTGTCTCCTCTTTAACGCGGCACATTCTCATCATTTGTACATGAAAAACAATGAATAACAAAAAACAATATCAACAGTTTATAAGTTTGTCGACTTCTGTCATGAGCTGCTCAGGCCTTGCCCAAACTAAAACTTGCATTTTTTTAATGAATTTTGGCTTGATGCAAAGTGTGTTTTGGGAAATTTGCCTACAACGTAGACATTTGGTGTATGCTGGTAGACAAAAACGATGGTAGGATACATTGTAGGGAATGGGGTGGCAAGGGTGGACTGGGGGGCTCCAACACTACGACCTTGTTTTGTTGATTTTTAATACTTCACTCTCAGGATACATGCAGTATTCGTATTTACATAAATGACCTTCTTCAGACGTCTGACTGATTAAAAAGTTAGTTAGGGGATATTTTCCCAATGGCAGCACAGTTTAGCCCGTACAGCACAGGTGTCAAACTCAAGGCCCAGGGGCCGGATCAGGCCCGCCACATGATTTTATGTGGCCCGTGAAGATATTACAAGCATTTTTGTGTTATAAAAAATGAATAGTTGAAAAACACGTTACCCCTGATTTCTGATTCGGATTCTGGTTCATAATTTGATTATGTAAACATGATAAGACGATTTAACATTTTTATTGTTTCACAGTCAAAACGGACCTCTGAGGGAAACCCAAACTACAACGTGGCCCGCGAAAGTATCGTCAGTTGATTTGAATTCCAAATCACAGGCAGGCAGACTCAGACCCCGGATGATTTCAAAACGCCAGTATGCAGCGCTACACATCCAATAAGTGGATGTGTCATGAGAAAAGAAAGTTTTGTCATTTTAAGGTTAAAATGCATTGTAAGGGGTGTAATACTACCCAGTAAAACACAAGAGTAATTTAATTTCATCAATCAATTTCATTATTCTTGTATTACATTACTGATAGTGACCATCTTGGACACATTACCTCTATGACTCAAATTCTCAACCCAAATATGTGACAAGCAGACTATTAAAAATACACTTTTGGATACCATGGAGAACAAGTATTTGGTGCACAAGCACATGATACTGGCATTGATTGCAAATTACGGTGCCTTTAGGCATTTTTGCAGCCTGTTTTCACAACATCTGTACGTGGAACTTTTGGGGAGAAGACATTAACAAAACAAAAACTCCTCTTTTTAATTCCCTATTTGATGTTGAGGAGATCCACAAGCAGCAACACCCTTAAAAAAAAAAAAAAAAAAAAACAGCAGAAAATGCAAATGAACAAGGGGAGATTAAAAAAAACACACACACTATGTCTTTCTCAACGATCCTTTTTTTTTATCATTCACGATCCTTGCGGTCTTGTTTTTTCCATTCTGTCCCTTCGAAGAACCTACACCTCCAAATCCAGGAGTAGCGATAATCCCTATTAGTTTGAGCTTCCTTTCTACCTTCCAAAAACGCACAGAGCATGCTTCCACCCACGCCCGGAGACGCTCATGATCAAACACACAGACTTGAGTCGTCTTTGGAGCTGACCTCACTAAAGACATGCCGTCTGCAGAGTGGGTGCCCGAGGGCCAAAGATTTGAGGGCGGCAAGCTTTTTAAAGCCAATTAAATGGGGCTTCTTAGAGGACTGATGCTCCTTTTTAATGCCCAGCCCTGAGCTGTGCTAGCATCTGCGCAAGCCGTTTACTAACTAAGGGTGCTTATAGTCAAGTTTACTACCCGGGGCTCTTTCCGATCACGTGCTTGTTATGTTATGTGCTACAGTGGGGGAGGGTATTTTTATATGATCATCTGTGCTGTGATTTCAGTTTTTAAAGTGGCAATGTCAGTTGTAGCAAACAACATCCATCCATTTTCTCAGCCACTTATGCTCACTAGGGTCGTGGGAGTCCTGGAACCATTTCTAGCTAACATCGGACAGGAGGCTGGGTACACCAGGAATTGGTTGTCAGCCAACTGCAGGGCACATGAATGCAGACAACAGTCAATTAATGCATGTTTTTGAGATGTGGGAGGAAACCCGGAGAAAACCCATGGGAAGAACATGCAAACTCCACACAGGCAGGTCTGAGATTTGAACCCTGGTCCTCAGAACTGTGAGGTCAACACTCTCACCGGTTGAACCACCGTGCTGCCATTGCAAACAACACTGGTACATTTCTCACCGTTATCAGTAATGGCCCCCAATGTAGATCTGTACAAAATGTCAGTTTTTTTCTCCGACCAGTGTTGCTAAAGTGACTGCACATGTTGGATTTGATTCGAATAGTTTGGATTTTTTTTTCTTTTTTTTAATGTTTCCACTTTTGGGACCCCTGTTGTTGTACCAATCAGAGGTGCGCAGTAACTAAACCATAGAGCTGGAAATTCACAGCTTGTCTACTTATCGACAAATAATTCTCACTTTTGTGTGACTACAGCAGCAACACGGGCAACATCCAAAATGCATCTTTTCAAAAACAAAGCTCGTCTTCTATTCGTGATGAACATCGTCGTGCCAAGGAGAAGGAACACAATACACTGGATGTCCTCCATTGTTGTCCTTTGTTTACTGTCTTGAAATTATTGGCAAGTTAGACGGTGTCCCTCGGCTAGGATGGGCCGCCGTTTATGCTGACGCAGCCATTCTGCCAAGACAAAACGCAAGCCATCAGGTCGGCGTTTACAGCCACAAACTGCACCACGGCCATCCGAATCCAAACGCACAGGAGAGAATGGTCCAAAGCTCCGTAAGAGCATGAAATAACTTGCAGGGTAACGTCTATCAGCAACAAGCCCTAATGAGATTAGATGGCAACCTCACAAGTTCACCTCCTTTACGCACGCAATTCACCCGACTGGGAGGAAACACAGAAGGAAGGAGCAGATAAATACAGAGAGGAAAGAGCGGAATCTAAAACATCCTTTCATGTGACACCATGAGGGCGAACCATCAAGCAAGGCAGCATTCCTTGCACTTGCCTTCTCTCTCCCTAGTCCGATTTCCTCTCCTCCCTCCTCCCTCCATCGTAGCGAGCGTGGTGACAGCTCAGACAGCCAGACTCCTTAATTCCTCTCTTACTCCGTTAATCTGTCATCTTTATCAGGCCAGCAAGGGGGAGGTGGGCGGTGGGGCTGCGTGAGGAAAGGCGGGGTGACAGGGGGGGACGTGGGGTGGGCCGCCAGCCGCAGCCCCCCCAATCAATCTCCACATTACAGCTGACAGAATGGTGCTAATAACTTATTGATCCCCCCCCTTCCGTGCGCTGGAGCCTCCGCCGGCCCTGAAAGCCCCGCCATTGATTGTCTTACGGGCCGATGCAGCTGGGCGAGGTGGGGGGGTGATGGAGAAAGGGGCGAGACAGGGGCGCTTGGGCTCGTGCCGAGGGACGATGCACCACTGCCAACATGCACAAAGTACACACAGCGAGACAGTCGGGCGCTCCTTCTCGTCTGCTTGGCCTGCTCTTGTATTCGGGGGGGGGCGGAGGAAATTAAGAGAAGTGGAGCTCAAGAAGAATTATGCGCCACGTGAGGACAAAATGTGTCACTAACTGCTAAGTCATCTGGTGCACAGGTGGCTGCAAGCGTTTCAGAAGTTTCCAGAAACTGTAATGTAGCTCCTTACATTAGAGAAACACTGTTATAAACACTCAAGAAGCTGTTAACAAGTAATTATTTTATCTCTGTTGGTAGCTACATTCAATTATCCTCAGATTTTAAGTGGTCCCCCGCAATTTGCATAACGGGGTGCTTGAGAAATGCAAATTACAAGGATAAGACAAACTTTTTGAACATTGATTTTTTTTTTTATCCTAAAGGTAACCTTTACATTCTAAACAACAACAACAACAAAACCCTTAAACAATCAACATGTATTCTTTGTTAAATCTCGAGGTGACGGTTCACCCTTCAATCATGTGTGTCTTACTGCACCTGTTGCTCAGCAACACAACGACATATTAATAAGCATAAGAAAAGAAAGATTAGGTTGGTGGCATTTTTACAAGCATCCTCACCATTGTTTGTTGAGAATTATAAACAAACTGAAAAGTAGTATACCCAGTCTGGGGCTTAATGTCAGCTGGGATAGGCTACAGATCACCCTTGACCCTTGACCTTATGTGTTCCAGAAAATCATTTTTAAAGAAAAATCACCACAAAATCTAATCCAAAAAGAACAGATTACGATATTGCTCTTGTAAGCAAATCCCTCAACAGTGACATTGTTGACTCTTTTAAGTATATTTTAAATTATGTACTTCAGTGGAGCAGGTGTAGAGCATTGCCCTTACAGATCTGAGGACCTGGGCTCAAATCCCGATCCCGCCTACGTGGAGTGTGCATGTTCTCCATGTGGCGCTGTGGGTTTTCTCCAGGCACATCCCAAAAACATGCATTGATTGGCGACTCCAAATTGCCCCTATAGGTGTGATTGTGAGTGCGGATTTGTGTGCTCTGCAATTGGCTGGCAACCAGTTCAGGGTGTACCCCATCTCCTGCCTGATCACAGCTGGGATAGGTTCCAGCACTCCTGCGAGCCTTGTGAGGATAAGCAGCTAAGAAAATGGATGGATGGATGGATGGATGGATGGATGGATGGATGGATGGATGCTTCCTGGTCTCTGTATAGGATGAGAAATGCTAGATTTTGTTTTGCTTCAAAGAACCCTAATGTATCAATTAATAAATGGACACTCCTACTTAAAAGGCAACTTGCACTCACGATCAAACTGAGAGGAAAAACAAATGCTTTTCCTAAACATGGTGTGTTCCAGATTTACATGCAAGTCCAAAAGCAAAACGGGCACTCAAAGCCACACTGGGGAAGATGCACACATGTAAAAAAAATGGCGCGCACACACACAGACACACCAACAAGTTGTAACTGCCTGTGGGAGTCTGCGTGGAGGGAGAAGAGGAGGAGGAGGAGATCCAAAACACCTTATCTGCCTGTTCGAGTCTCCGGTCTGACCATAGCGCCACAGTTTACAATCTCCACAGGCTGCCAGACTCTCAGCATCGACGCCCATGCGCCCCCCCCAACCGCCCCCGCCCCTTCATCCCCGCATCCCCCCATCGCCGCTCACAGACCCTATGAATAGCCGCCGGCTGGGGAGCGAGAGCGTGAACAAGGGAAGGAAGGAGGGGAGGGTAGAAAGGAGAAGAGAAGGCGGGAGGCAGCCTTCCTGTCTGTCCCTCAGATTTAATTAACGGCCTACTCCAGCACAGAGACGACCTCCTTTCCTCCCTGTGCGCACGCACACGCACTTAAACACACAGGCGGCGCTGTCCGCCACCATAGCTGCCGCCAGCTCTCCCCTAATGCCGCCACCACACTCATTCATCTCTCTTTCCCGTCTCACCAATTCCAAATGTTTCTTCCATCATAGCGTCTCTTCGCTGTGAGTTTTCTCGACGTTTTCTCTTTTGCCTTCCTGTTTTTGTTTTTGTTTTGTGTGTGTGTTTGTGCACACTTTAATGCTCCTTCCCCACAGTTCAGTGTCATGTTGCCAAGTTGACATGAGAGTAGATAACACTGTAAAGTCGAATAATCCCCAGCTCGAAAATTTACAGAGAACCCCACGTGTGTATTTGGTCATCAGTCCTAACCTGCGTTGATTTTACATGGGCACGCATCTGTGCAGTTCTCTGCCGTTCGAGCACAATCGTGTGCTCGTGAATGTGTATGCGTCTAATTTCACTGGCAGACAGAATTAGAGGCAGTGATTGGATTGGACTTGTTTACAGACACGTAGCGAGGCGCGCAGGCAGCCTGTTAAATCGTGCTTTAATGCTCAAACGGGCAGGTTTTCGGGTCCCCGACCCCCTCTGGCGAAGGCAGACTGTGGTCAGCCCCGTCTTCTGTCCTTTCTGCGCATGCACCTCGATACTCTCCCTTTGTCTATTCTTTTATGGTGCCTCGAGATACGAGTGGCCCAGTTTACGAGTTCTGGGAGACGGTCGGTTATTTTGTTTTTGCCTTGTGAGCGCAAACTTGACATGTGTGCATCACCGGGAAGTGCTGTGTGCTAAGAGCCTATAAAGCGAGTATAACAGCGAGTCGATGCTCGTTGTTAATACTACTCCCGCCATTGAGCAAACAAAATAAAACAAACAATGTACAATGTTCAAGCGTTTGAGCATGAACACACACGGGCAGAAATTGACATGTTGGAGAGGGGGCGTGACACTGACGGAGGACCTGCCCGACACGTCGGCATCTTGGTCTGCAATGCTAAGCACCGGCGATGTAAGGGCGGGGTCAAGGACGTTTCTTCCGCGTCTGGCTGTGAAAGCTGGTGCATATCCAGATTTTACTAGGACTTCAAAAATGTTCTTTATTTTCTTTCTTTTTTTTCAATTAATGTCGAAAATATATGTAATAATAATATTACTTCACATTGGAGGGTTTATTGTACATGTGAATTTTGGGGAGAGTCTTCCTTGAAGCTCATATCTCAAGGTAACATTGTATTAGCGCAACTTTTCAACACAGGTTGAAAATGATTTAGATAGCATTTGGGGTGGACTACATTCCACACTTGGGTTGTAAGATGCTACCTGTCCAATAGCAGCAACTTATTACCCACAATGCCTTGCTCACACATACCGTATGGCCAACTAATCCTGCAGACAAAAGAGATGGGCAAACGGGGAGCAAGGATATGGAGGTGTCGGGTCTGAGCTGATTTGCCGCTTGCTGTGCTGATGGCTAATAGGATGAGAAAGGCCAGGGTCACTGCAGGGGCAAATTTCGGGTGTCCCCCCCAAATCTGCATTTTACTAGCAGAATAAAATCTGCTGTCACAGGCATTCAAGTAGAGCAATCCACGGCTCTAAAACTTGATACATACGTAACTCTGTAATTGAACATTAATCTTAGCCAGTATGATGCTTAACTATTTGTGTACACTTTAACTACTGTATATGCCCTTACTAATTGGTTGTTTTTTAATTGCATTTTAAAAAAAATGTGTACTTCATTGTATCTAATATGTTACTACATTGTGATGTTTTTTCAGTCACCTCTTTAGTATTTCATTATCAGACCATGGTATGAGAAATCAATTTATGAGAAGATGAGAGCGCTTTCCAAGTATTGCACATGCTCTAATTGTTTTCGTGTTTTGAGTTATTTATTTTATTTATGAGACAATGCCAAAGGTTGACGACTTCAGCTGGCATTCGGTATTCCCCTTTTTAAATTATTAACACAATTATGATTATGATGATGATTAGAATGATAAAAAGTAAAATTAATTATTATTAAATTGTTATTCATTGTTATTGTTGTTGCAAACAGTTGTTTGTCTATATGTCTCCTGTAATTGGCTGGCGACCAGTTCAGGGTGTACCCCAGCTCTTGCCCACGGTTGGCTGGTTGAGGATTCAGCACACAACCCCACCCTAGTGAGGACAGTCATAATAATAGGAAGAATTATTATTCTATGTTTAATTAAATATATTAAAATATCAAATGAATACATGGATTGAAGCATAACTGTATTTGTTAAATAGTCATTACAAAATCCATTAATGAATAAAATAATAAAATACTAATTAACAACAAGTGAGGTAATGGATTACAATAGGATGATAATTAAATAATTTTTTTCTTTTTTTACTTATACCAACAATAGTGCAGGTTGTGACGCAACCAAATTAGATTTCATCTGACATTTGTAACTCGAGCAAACGTGCCTACAATTGAATGTGATTTTCTCTGAAAAAAGACTGAGTGAACCAGGCTGTCATTTGGGAAATTGCCAATGCTTTTGCTAAGTATTCCGCATCTAATAATGAATGAAAATGATGTGCTTTTGGTGTATTTAGCTTATGCTAAACACAGATCTCTCACTGTTAACCTAGACTGGCATAAAACATCTAAACACAGCATGATAGTAGCTGATTAGTGAGGTCGTTTTGCAACCATATGTCTTTAGGGGCAGCGCAACATCCTCTCACAGGCTATGTGACAAATAACTGCGATTAAAGGCTGTCTGTGTTCTGTTCGTAAGCTCTTAGTTTAGCACACAATGGTTCCTCTTCTCACGTGATAATTCGGATTAATAGCAAACAAAGCTATTTATACGGAGGTGATTTGAAACCTGTGTTTTGACCCCAAAATAAATCCCGGAGTGTTGCTCAGAACATCGGAAGAACGTAAAGTAACAGACGGGAGAGCGACTGTTCACCATGGAGTCATAAGCGAAATGGCCTAATTGCACAAATTAGAGACAAATAAGAGAATGTTCACATATGACACAGGAAATGTGCCATGGGATTTGCCAGTGTCAGGCCCCCACCCCATCCCACCCCCCCCCCCCCCCCCCCCCCCAGGCTGCATCGCTGGAGGTCCTACCTGTGTGTCCTGTGCTGGCGTTGAGGTCGGAGACTGACTGGCCCTCGGGCGTGCCGTGCTGTCTGCTGTGGTGCAGGTTAGAGATGATTGTAGAGAGGTCGCTGTCGCGGCTGACACATGCACACGTGAGAGGAAGACAGGAGAAACAAACCATTAAGTACTCCCAAACAGAAATCCCCAAGTCCAAACCGGTGTGGCATCAACTTTTTCACACTCTACTTCCCACAGAAAGAAAGAAACGTGTAGACGGCGCTTCGTGTAAACTTGGCAGCGACAGGTGGCTGTGCTGTGGTGATGTGTGTCATACTCTGTCAGACGACTGGATCCAGCACATTTGCCTCTAAGATATTTTACCCGACATGTTCACAACCTCAACTGTAACACCTTAAAACCGGATTGTGCCGCTGTATGAAGGGAATATTGAGGAATGTGCAAATACTCTCTATGAGTTTAAGCACAACTCACAAACGATGGGCCGGGGGGGGGGGGCAGTTTTAATGAATCTGTACACGTTTTAATGAGTTTGAATGTGTTTAATGCACGTGGAAGGGGTAAAACTATATTTTTAAATAATTATCTTTACTTTTTACCTGCGGTGGGTGGGTGTGGAACAATCTTCCACGATAAATGTGGCCTCACTCTATTATTCTATCATTTTGTGATGTTTACAACAGCAAAACAACGTGTCGGACTAACTTCAAAACATTTTAGGTTGAAATGGCTCTTTCTGCTGTCCATCCAACTATGATGTATTTGAATTAGCTAAAATAGCCCTCTTTGATCTCAATGACACACTGTATCCATTTTTTCCATAAACGTGATCGACAATATATTTTGACGCAGTGTCTTCCTCCACTCCATGCAATCGGTTCCTCACTTTTTCCGCTGCGGCGAGCAGAATTACGTGTTTGGGTGTGAGTCACCGGCTGTATTTCTTTGTCCGGAATAGTCGCGTTCTGCCGGGCCGCTCGCTGTGCGGAAGAACTTAAATTGAAGACCTTCAGGGATATGAAGACATAACCTTATTAAAACCCGGTCTGCCGTCTTGAGCCGCGGTAAAATTAATGCTTCCCTTCCCAGTTCGGTTCCCAGTCAGGGGCACGCACAAGTGGCAAACTTTGAATACTTCTGACGGCGTGTTGGCACAAGCGTCAGTGCTAACATCACCATTCAGAGTTGTGGTCGATGCTTTCTAATACTCTGCGGCACACTGCAATAATCAGACAGGAACGAGCACTGTTTGTATTTATTATGGATGTTCCCTGGCCTAGCCAAATCCACGTCACTGTAGGGGGCGCCCTGGTGCACAAAAAGTCCATTCTTCCTTGGCCTTGCTTCAGGCACACAACAAGGAGCATGGAATGGCTTAACCTCCCCAGGTTGGCTGAAGCTGCCCCATTCCCCATCAATTACATCTTTCCTCACCAGCAGACCCACACAAGTGTGTCAGGGGGGTATTTCATTTGCAATCTGATTACCATCCTGATCGCATTAAATGCCATAATGATGGGAAATAGCCGCTTAGCATTCAGGGGGAGCGGCGCAGTAGTGTAGTGGAAGTGTCGTCACACTTAATGGCAAACAGCTTGTGGAAGCAGGGGCTGGATTTATTCTTTCTTTTTTCTTTTTTTTTGGAGCTGACATTCCCAAACGCCAAGTTAATATAATCGTTTTTCTTTCATTTTGTCAGGCAGATAAACCTTAAAAAGGCCTTTGTTCCCCCTGCTCTGTCTTTTTGATTTGGAAGCATCCTCACATGTCGCCAAGTATGTCATGTCAACTCACAAGTTTATTAAAAGGAGAACAATCTCCGAAGGGGGTCCGCTATGACTCGGCAAGGCAGCGTTTATTGGACAGAAGTGGTGAATGGCTCTGAGCTGCCACCGCTCTGACGATGCCACACTGTTTGCGGTTGCTGGATTTGGGTTTTTTACTGCCTCGTGATTACAGGCTGCCGCCGTAATGTCAGGCTGCGGGCCGCCAGGCTGTTTTCCACACGCTAAGAGAAAAGATGAAGGGGCAGCGACAAGGGTCTAATGCTGGCCTCGCCGGTCATTTTTCAGTCTCACACAAGCCGTGACTTGAGAAAACAGTCAGACAGTCACCACCTAAGCATGGAGATCTTTGCTTGGCCTGTGAACTGCAAGCATTTTACAATAATGACGGACGTCTTTTTGTGACGTTAACTTTAAAATTAGAAGCCGTCCCACTCTGCGAGGGCAAGAATTTCCATCACAATGAAAAGGAGATGCAGAGAAGATGTTTTTTTTTCCATTGTGATTTGAGTCATATTATATCGGTCTTCCCCATCAACGCTAACAAACAATGCCTAACACAGCAAAATTATCGCCACCCTCGCTCCATCATGCTTACTAATCATGATAATACTATCGTGAACTTCTCAAGGAGGTTATAGGCTTATTATCCTGTGGCAAGACGGCGGCTCTAAGCCATGAAAGGCAAGGGCGTTGTTATAGCGGAGTAATTAGCACACTTTTCCTGAGCTGTCCCGCCTCGACTAATGAGGGGCTGAAGCCGATCTTCACCCACATTTGGCTGCTCTCAGCACGCCCCCTTTTCCTTTCAGTGGATGGCAGCAAGGTCGTACTCCTGCCCTGGAGGATGGAGAAGGGGTTTAAGAGCCAGTCACCTGAGTCAGCGCTCCCACGGAATCGCTAAGGCCCGAGTTAGAAAGGATAGGGCGCGGGGAGCCTGGTCGCTAATAAGGGCATGAGCCGCCCATTTCATCCTAAACTCAGCCCAGAACGGGGTGACTCCACCCTTTCATCCAGAACCACAGCGGAGACTCACTGACCCAGACAACAGAGGTGCCTAAGACAAGTATTAATAATAGCATTATAACAGGGCACTATAACCATGTCACGTGACAGCACTAGCCCAAGTGAACACGATTTTCTTCAATAGATAAGATTGGGGAAAATGATGCACGGTGGCTTAACCACATTACTTTTTACTTGAAATTTCTTAAATCCTACTCCCTCCAAATCAAGAAAATACAGTGACTGGACTCTTTTGTGTGCTCCTTCTCCCTTACAGCAGCTAAACTACAGCTGAGAATAGTCCAGACGAACAGGAAAGAACTCGGCGTGAACACCAAGCGGTACCCCACTGAGGCCTTGGCAAGCTGAGTCTGAGGTGGCGATGCTGGAGGTCACAGCACGAGCAGGCATTAGCTGGCGCCGAAGGCACCCTGACGCCACATCTCGCGCCGCCAAGGCAAAGTGCTGACAGACGGACCGCAAGGATGCGAAGGTGGAGGAGAAAGTGTGAGTGAGACCAGTGAGAAAGAGGCCAAGAGTAGGATTCATTGTGTTTGTAGAGCTACTCCAGGCGTACCCTCCAAAGCAGCCCCAATCCCCAATCAGCTATAGCCGACATGCAGCAAAAGCCAAATGCAGTTACAGCGCCACTGCCGAGTTTGACCAGCATCAATTCCATGATGCCGCTCCAACATCAATTTGGTGGGGAACGGGAAAAACACAATTCGGGAAAAGAAGAACTTCTCCACCTCACACGTTTTATTTTCTTAAATTACCACTTGTACAACATTCGTGTGAAATGAAATCAGGGATTTAGGTAATGTGAAATATTTAAAAAAAAAACTTCACTTAAGGTCCAAATCAAAGACTTTTGCTATTTGGTCCTATCAAGGCAATCAATAGCAATGAAAAAAAAAACAGGAAAAAGAAATAAAACAAATAACAACTAAACATGGCTTAGGCAAGATGCATGATTCAATGAAAATCAGGGTGTATTTTTTACCTATAATTTTTGGAGTGCTTGAACTTCACACAATATTCCCCTATTAAGATATGACCATGGACAAAGAAAAAAGTGTTGATCGAAAGAGTCTTCCGCAGCACAAAATCAAAAGGACTAGTGGCCCACTACATACATTTACAGTTTGCTCATGCAATGTTTTTTTTTCCCTTTATTTAATTTATTTTTGTTTTTTTCTTGGGGGGAGCGGTGGCAGACGATGCCGCTTGCAGCGATGAAAAACAACACACAACAGAGAGTCAAGCAAGCAGAGGAAGGAATAAGTAAAAATGGAAATAAATTTAATAAGCAACGGCCGCTCCTCTTCACTTTTGTTGCTGCTGCTCCTCGGGAACTAAATGTCACTACAATGGCAAGAGTGTTGCTGATTTTGGCCATGTTATTAGTCATCACTCCTTTTGCCTGCACTTGTTTACACATTGCACTATGATTGTTTCTTATGGGCCCGTCACACTATGACGTTCTGGCCAGCGTCCTATAGCGTTTGAGGAACCGTTGGTAGTAGCCCACGGTCGCCGGGATAGCTCCAGAGTAGCGTTGTTTCCACACGAGTGAACGTCAATGATCGCTGGGAATCGGCGGAGAAAGCCGGTCCGGAAAAAAAAGTTTTGAGCATGCACAAAAGTTCTCACCGAGACCAGCATTCATCAACGTTTAATTTTAAACGCTGCAGAACATTCAAGAACATCCGTAGAACGTTTTACTAAGGTTTGCCGAGGGTTGCACGCGTTTGCCTATCGTTAGTCAGTTGTAACTCTAGCTTTACTTGGTTGTTACTTAATCGTTTGCTTTGCAGTGAACAACTCACTGGCAACCTGTCAACGCCCACTGAACAATCCCCTAGCGCACACAGCTTGTAACCAAAGTGAAACGAACGTCGTTTGGTGTCCATTGAGCATCATTCGAGCGTTTCCCGAACTTCCATGCAAATGGGTCTATAAACCGATGCTTTGTAAAAGCAAGGTCCATTTAATATTAAGCTCCAGTAGAGAGCACCTATAATGGAAGATCCAGAAAGCAGCAGTTCGTTTTCGTGGAAAAACTCCACCAGACTATCCTCAACAGCCCGGTCCAGGATCCTGCAATCCTTTCTCTGTCTCTTTGTCGGACTGTCCTCACTGGGGTTTGCAAGGTGTTTAGGATCGCCAGGGGATGTCACATGGTGCGTGACTTCGCGGACATGGTCTTCCTCCTGCTGTTGTTTTTCCTCCAAACACATTGCTCGTGATGAAAGAGGCTTAGCTTTCTTACTAGCAGCGCTAGTTGCTGAAGTCCGCGCCCTAACTTTTTTTCTTCTCGCCGCCATGATGCTCACTGTTCTAACTCACGACAACAACTGACTATGAACTTTCCAACGTTTTAGTGCCGGTTCCACTGTAAAAATTACACGCCAGCAAAACGCTTTTCTGTTGTTATTCACCCATTGGTCACACGCTCAACACACTCGTCTTAGATTGACAAATCGCTTGTCGCGCCCCAATGACGCGTTTGCACACGCTAATGGTTTTTCGGGGTATCTTATTTGGTCGCTGTTACACGCTTTTCGTGCGTTAGACACACATTAAGTCATCGTTAGACACACGTTAATCACACGCGTGTGTCATCCGCATTTGAGAACGCTGAAAAATAGAACGATTGAAATGTTCAGAGGACGTTGACCAGAACGCCATGGTGTGACGGAGCCTTAAGAAAGGGTTAGGGTTAGAGAAAATTCTGCAAGGAGTAAAACAGCCCAAGAGTATCATGTCACAAGCTGCCTTAAAATTTGAGATTTTGGAAGGAATTAATGTATTACTTGTAGTCAAGAGCAACTTAAATACAACTTTTGCAACTTCTTTTTGCCTTGGAAAACAAGCGTCAACGATCCCAAAAGGACAGCAAACAAAAAAGCTCTTCCAGAAAGCCATAAAGCCACCCCAGTTGACTAATTAACACTCTGAAGAGAGACATTTCCAGTAAATTCACACTGTCCGTGACCCCTTCCTGGAAAAAGGTTTTGCACAGTTGTTGAATCCTGCCACAAGACAAAATCTTGAACACAGCTTATGCCTAAGCTGTTTCCATATGGTTGGTTATTGGACCAGTTGACAACAACGCAACAATGCACAAATATAAACCAAGCCTACGCGAAACGGCCCGTGTTTTTCAGAAAACACAATGATTCTATTCATTTAAGTTCGAGCCTTCAAACGGTTGCACTGCACTGTGAATAACCCCAAATATTGCTGACTTTAATGCTTTCTCTCTTGAATGGGTAAACACAAACTCACAAAGCTTTTGATTTTGGGAGTTTTTTAAAAAGTAAAATCAAATGGTGTCATTTGCACAAATTATGCATGAATCTGCCTATGGATGGATTGGAAATTATACATAATTTAAAGTAAATGAGTTGGAACTTGTGCCACGTACTTTGCACCATGAACTCAATTTGCTCATTCAAGTAAGGTCCCTAGTGTCTTTAATATCTGGTTTGTCACATTTAGTATGATTATTATGCTCTCTGAAGTTCTATAGGTCTTATGGCACTTTCTCAGCTTTTGATGTCAGTATTTAGTGATGTTACATTTCCCATAAATGACGGTGATTAAGTGGCAAATGATGCGTTCTGGGTATTCGTATATCCCCCCACCCCTCAGGAGGTGCAACAGAAGACATCAGCGGGTTCAAGACATGGTTTCCGGGTAATCACCCTAACTGTTTGTCAGCACTTTTTAATCAATTTTAAATGAACTGAAAAATGAAAAAAAATCAAAATAAATAGGCTTTTTTGTTTGTTTGTGTGTTTTTCATTGGCTAGCATAAAACTATTATTTCTGAGGGATAGGGACCAGGATGGACCGCAAACATCTAAAATCTGTGGATAATTGACAGCCATTACAATGGTCTTGAAAAAAAAGGATGAGTGAGTATAAATGTGTGTGTGTGGCTATATATATATTAGTTGTGTAAATTTGTTATGAGGAGAAAAAATAGATATTGACAGATGTCACTTATTTTGTGTGGTCTTGACATTAATTTACGTGTTTATTTCATAAACGTTAACAAAACAAGCCTGGTCCTAAAAAAACAGTATTCACCCGGAAACAGGAAATCCAAGTTAACAGTGCTGAGCATGTTCGGAATTTATGCCAAAAGCACATGTTCCGAGCTGCTTGACATACTGCGAGCGCATTTACATCAAAAGTCATCAACATCATGAGCCATGCCAAAGGAAATTCAGTTACACCAGGGATGCTCAATGCATCGATCGCAAGGCAGTTTTGGTTGATCGTATGACGGCGTGCCCAAAAAAAAAAAAAAAAAAAGACGTTAGACTATAATCCACCTCATCGCCTGATTCAGGTGTGGCCAATACGCACAGACATAAAGGCGCTTTTGATCTTGGAGGGAAACAAATCTGGGCACCCCTGAGTTACATTGAAAACATTTCTGGCATATAATACAGGTAATGTTTCAGTATCTAACTATAATCAGCATGCAATTGTGATTTACTTTGACTTGATCTAAATTCTAACGTTAGACTAGTCTGTCCATATATCTAAATGCGACCAGTCATATTCCATATGGTACACGTTAACTTGAAGTTGAAAACCTTTCCCCTCTACATGCTTTAGGAAGATCTAGATCATCTACTGCTGGCTTTCATCAATGGATTGACAATAGGTACTGCCGTAAATTACACTAGATTATAACAATACATCCCGATTGGCGACAGGAATGTTTGTTCCAATCTATCGCTAGCTTGTTGCCACTAATACCGAATATGTTGAACTAAACTTTCAGCATCTTCAAAACATTGTGAGTATAAACTGTTTGTGTGTATTCCTTGATGGGCCAGACCATTTAACTTTTCTTCAGATAAAGTTTTTCAGATCAAGAATTTTTATTGATGAAATATTTTAAAATTCCATTTTATTTCATGTTCTACTAATATCAGTTGAAATTGGAAATTATCATTTCTGAGTTTGAAATTTCTGTTTTCTATTTTAGTTATGTATTTATTTATTTTATATTTAATTTACAGTTATGTTATATCAATCCAGTAAATTATTTTAAGGTCTTGAGATTCCATCCCTAATCACACCTGTAATTTTATCTGCAAGTATGACTGACCACACCCATGCATTTTTCAAACGTGAGTGACTTATATTTCATTTAATTTTTTTAACTAAAAAAAAAAATAGGAAAAAGTGGCGATAAACCCACCAATATGGATTTTAGGGGGTTAGTTCACCTGGGAAAAAGAAAAAAATTAATAAAAAAAGAAGAAAAAGTCAACCACGAGTATGCAAAGGTCCACTGTCCTCCAAAGCTAACAACATCAAGTATTTAGTCCTTGAAATGTTACTGAACTTTAAGTGCGATACATCAAGGAGCTTCCTTCTTGTGCCCTTGCTAAAAGATCCTGGAGATTACAACGTTCAGCAGTGATGTATTAACTGGCGTTATTATCCTCAATCCTCCAGTCCTCCTACAGAAATGCAATTTGTAACTAACGTAACCTAACCCTAACTCAGTCACTTGTAGCTAATAGTGAACACAAAGTGAAGAACTGAAGAAAGAAAGGCAAAAGTTTGTCTCTTTTGCAGCCTATTGAGATGTCTAAAGTTAACTTAAGATGGTCCATTTCGTACTGACACATTGGGCCTGAATTTAGGTGAAGGTCGTCACATGCGAGCGTGCCACACGTCGTAGCCACCGTTGATGAGACACACGCCGTCTCAAGTACAATCGTGCAGGCGCCCTGTATTTTTCACATCCAATAGCCAAATCCAATTTGTTAAGACCCTTCTGCGACTCACTTATGAAGCTGCGGTCAATGGAAATCGCATTTCTGTGATTGGACATCCCATTATCCCTTTCGTCCAGACCTGCATCGGCGGATAAAGCGGAACCGAGACGGATGCCCGGGACAGACCGGAGCTGCGGCTCCAGCGAGTCCGTCGCCTTTCCAAAGGGTAAAAGCCTGACATATTAGTCATAAGTGTTCTTTAAATTCATTATCATCTTAACACGCCAGCGGCACAAGTGTCAGGGGGAGGGGAAGCCCTCTTAAATGAGGTTAGTGGATCCATTTAAAGCGTCACAGTTGGTGTGCTGTCCGCTGTGTCACACGCAAGTCTCAAGACATGAAAAACATCCCCTCCGCTAATGAGCTTGCGCAAGCTGCTAATAATGCTGCTGGGGACTTTCTGAGGTTAATCAATGAACGGCCGCTGCATTGTGTTCATCCATAGTCTGTTGGATTTAAAAGAAAAAAAATCTGCTTGTTCACACTTCAAACTCATGTGGCGCCTCTTCTAAAAAGTCACATGAACTCGTTGTAAAGGGAGAAAAATTACATCTATTTTTCATCCATCAAAGCGCAACAGCGTGTTTGGCTCATCTGAGTGAGATGACCTCGCCCTGACCCTTGCCGTGCCTGCGCGGAATTACTTCTCTGTATTTAACCCATCCCTGAGGAGCAGTGGGCAGCAACAATGTAACGAATGCAGATCTTGTGTCAGCTCCTGGAAATTAACCTGACATATTTTTAGTTGTGGGATGAAACGGGAGTACACATCCTCAATGTACGCAGGCATTGTGAAAATGTGCAAACTTTACACAAAAAACCTCCACAGTCAGGTGTTACAGAGTGGCCCGCACTGGTATCAAACTCAGGAACCTGTTTGTTGCGGGGCGGCAGAGCTAGCCACTCTTTTACCAAGCAGACTCGCAGAAACGTTTATAAGTTGTAAACCTTCGGACTTTATCCAAACGTGATGACCAGAATTGTGCCAGCATTGGTTGGATGTATTTGCTGATGCCAGACAGTGCGCTTTTTAATTTGAGCAGGGTTGCTCTGGGCAGCGCCCCTTCTTCCTTCCATTAATCCTAGTCTAATTTATTCTGTTTGCATTAATTAATCACTTTGTGTGCTTAGATCCTCAATCTTGTTAAATGGGCTGGAAGAAAGGATGTCTATCAGGATGAGTATAGTCTACAAAAGTGCAATAACATGACACGAGGTCATAGCAACGAGGGCCGCTTCGGATGATGTGAAAATTGCACGAAAGCCATACTGACACAGGAACTGCAAGGCTTTAGAGCAAAAGCCAAAACTATGTTCTTGCGACACATGCTGCAGAATGAGCCTCACAAGGCCTTAACAGTCAATCGACAGCGACATACCTCTTTCGTACGATGCTGTAATGAAGTTCGTCCTCCTGCTTGATGAGGCCATGATCCCCACTGGCCCGATCGCTCCCTTCACTGTCGTCGCTGCTGAAGATGGAGGCCAGCTCCTTCTTGGCCACCCGGTTGGGGGGCAGCGGGATGGTGCGCTTCTCAGCCAGGCGGCCTCGATTCTGTACAACAGGAGTGATGCCAGAACTTTTTAAATATGCCAAGACAACAAATGCAGAAGTTCCAATGAAACATTTGATTCAGTGATGTAAAACATATGCAGCCTGGGTACGAGGCCACTTTTTGATTCTTCTCATGCGGGTCGTCCAGTGACCGAAGGGCAGCTGGTTCGAATCCCAGCTCTGACTGTCCATATGTCGAAGTGTCCTTGGACAAGACACTGAACCCTAATTTGCTCCAAATGGGGCTGGCAGCCCCTTCCGTGGCAGCAGCCTCCCACTGATGTGTGAATGGGTGAATGTGAGGCTTTGTAAAGCGCTTTGGGCATGGTGACAGTGTAGACGAAGCGCTATATATGTGCAATCCATTTACCGTTTACCGCATTTAATATTTGACTATTTCTTATAACTAAACAAGCTGGCCAATGTATTGAAAAACATCTGGCCCCAGACGCATAATGGGGCAAAATGTTTTCACTGTGGTTATAACATAGTTATAATGTGCACACAATTCTACACGTTTCTTGTGCATAATATGCACCCCCAAAGTTGACCTCGATATTCTAGAAAACTCTTATACCAGTGTATGATGAATTTTTACTATGGATGGTTTTGCTTCTATGTATATGATAAAACATGAAGTATTATCTGTATTTTATTGGTATTTTCCAAATAATTATTCTGAAGTTAAGCACTTTATTTGAACACATAGTACTTTCTTTTTATTTACTTGCTCTTAGTTTGATATTCAAAGTTGTACTATTATTTATTAACTGACAAATCACACAGTTGTGCTTTTTTGTTTGATTGCGCAGGCTGAATTTGTAAGATGTGTACAATTCTTGAAAGAAAACATGAAGAGTCATGTGAAACACATAACATTTACTTTTACTGGGATTTGAAACAAACTGTCAAGCATTTCAGAAGTGCGTTAAACAAAAACATTAAACATAACCGTGAAGAAATTAATAATAGTTGTTGTTCAATCATCAGTCGTATTTTTTAAAAAAATCACAAATTCTCCCTGGGTGTGACAACATATTGGCAGTAATAAGTATATTGGATATTGGAATGAAAGTGTATGCTACACCTTTTCATAACCTCTAGATGGTGGCATAAATTCATAAAATGTGAAAGTTGTCTTACATTTTTACTCCAGACCCATGTATAATGCGCAATATTGATTTTTGACACATTTCTGGGGGAAATGTGGATTATACAAGACAAATTATGGTTAACATGCACACAAAATATTAATTTGTCAGTTTCATATTCCTAGAAACAACTTGGATGTCTAAGCAAATAAAGTATACCTTCGGTAGAAACTGCAAAACGCAACAATATCGTGTCTTTTTCCTTTGTTGGTCTCATTAAGAACCCGAAAGACCAGCTTTGGTGAATGTCTTTGGAGCTGCTAAAATAAAATGATGTCATCCATCCATTGTGCAGCTTTAGCCCCGGCCTCTACAGTACTTCTATCTTAACATTCGACAGAAGGTGCTTTTGATTTGCTCAGCCAACTATCCAGTACGAATTCACAGCTGGTTGGTGGCCACAAAATAGTATTTTGTGCACACGTCATACCAACATTGTTGCCACAAGTTAGCATTTCCTCTCAAGCATACTGTGTGCACGTTATAGCTATACTCTGGTTGCCATTGAATCACCTTTCATGACAGTGGTTGCTGAGAAACAATTTGGGCCGTAAAGCAGTTCTACCTCACTGCAAACTATAATATACTTATTGCTAACCTAATTTGTCAGAGATTTTGGCAATTAGCACAACTAGGCCCAAATTACTTTCAATACAGGACTGGTATTTGAGGTTTTGTCGGTGTGCCTAATGTTGTGGCCACTGAGTGGATATCATGTTTGAAAAATTCACACCGAAGGAAAAAACAAGCGCAAACATTTAGCGCATTTGGAAGTGAAGCTCGGGGTCTTTTAGCTGTCACAACATGGTCCTATCAGAGGTAAATGGAAAAGAGGAACGCTTAGGAGAAAAGAGGATATTGAAAGAGGAAGGGAATTTAAGACGGTTGGAGAAGGAGTGGAGAATGGATTCATGTTTCTGCAAGAGAGGTGACGGCTCAAAGAGAATGAGAGAGACAAAAGAAAAAGTTGAGAAGAGAAGGTGGGCAGTAGAACTTGCGAGAACAAGCTCCACAATAGGAAGGTGGCTGGGAAAGAGTGGACACGGAAGTGAAATTCCTCCCTCGTCTCTGGCTTTCTCTGTACGCCGACATCTCCGCTCCGGCTGCCGGACGCCTTCCAGCCCTCCGGCTATCCCTTCCACCACACGCAATCCTGCTCTTCTCTCTCACCCCGTTCCCTTCCCTTCTTCTCGGCTCCCCCTCCTCGCCTCGCCCCTTCCCTCCCAGGAGGCGCTGCAGCGTGAGTGGCAGCCAGGCAGGCGGCGGCGGGAGGGAATTGGAGGCTCCTAGCCAAGAGGCAAACAGGTGCAGCCCCTCCGGAGTGTCTCAAATGGCAGACATTAAACAGAGTCGGGAAGAGGAGGGAAAGAGGGGGTGGGTGAAAACATCCCCCAGGATGAGCAGGCCACAAACTTCTGCCATATTTCTCCCTTTACCGTTCCTTCATTGGCCACAACACAAAAAGCACTTTTGCCCTTTTCCTCCTTTCCTGTCGCCGCTTTCCACAAGTACTGCGAGAATGCCAGAGGTCAGCGTGTGGACCGCTTTGTAATTTGAGATGCTGGTTGGTGTTGGGAAGGCCGCGAGGCTTCGTAATCAGGACCCAATCAACATCACGTCAAGCACGGCCGACCAAAACGCTCGCATCTGTTCCATGCAAATTCTCAGAGTCAAAGTGGCTTTATTGCTCTTGTTAAAAGGGAAATACACACGTGCCCCACGTTCCTCTCCTACACACACAAACGCACACCTGTTCCTGGTCTTCACACATTGCGTTTCCCCTGCAAAGCGGGGGATTTTACTCAGAGCATGCCAGCAATGTAGCGTATAGTACAAGAATAGCTCGTCTGAGCGCACTTGTGACTAAGACTGCCAATGCGAGTGTGTAGACAACCACCACATTGGCTGTGACATGGCCAGGCTGACAGTCCCCCCCAACAACACCCATGCACGCCCGCCCTCGCCTCTCCCGGAAAGCCCCAATTCTTTCTTTAGTGGCACTGACGCAGAACTTGGGTTGAGCTCCCACCGCTTCCGGCAACACTTCCGCAACATGGGGGAGGGCTCGCCAAAGTAAAAACACAGAGCAAAACACACCTCTGGCAGCCCACGTAGGAACCCTAAAAGGAAGGACATGAACACACACACATTACTGTGTGTTTTGTGTGCTGAGGCAACCTTACTGTGTGTGGTCAGCCTCCTTTCAGACGTGGAAAAAAGTCTCTCATAAAAGTCCCACTAAAAGCACCACTATGAATATCGCCTCCCACGCGTTCTCACTGACAGTCGAGCAGCCAACCAAAATATCTGGGCTTTGCATTCAGACATGAAAAAAAAAACTCACACGCAGCTTTTGCCGTTCAGCAGAGGACAGCACGACCTGAAAACCATTCAAAGCCACGAGTTTGATACGCTGTGTGGTTATCACACGGGCGCTCAAGTCCAAATGTAAATATGACATTCGAATAGGAAGTACTGTACAACTTCTTGTTATCACCTAAAACGAGTACGTCCAGTGCTGCCATCTCAATGCATGACATAACCACACCCTGTTAATCTTTTACGCTTATTTTATTTGGATTCTATTCTTTTTTTTTCAGCTATAAACAACACTAGCAATTATAATAGCAGAAAAAAAATGTAAAACTTTATTGAAAAAGTTAACAAGGGTATTTAAATGTGCATATGTGATGTTTTGATGAGATTTTTTTTTTAATTGAAAGTCTCTTGAAGCCCAATGAATGGGATTAAAAAGAAAAGCAAGCAATAATTGTGGTGCTCCTTTTAAGACAGAGTGTTCCACCTTCAAACTGAAAGATGTCATGAGAGATTTAGGAACCCAAGAAAATAACAAAGTGTGCTAAACTAACAAAACATTCTAACATCACGGGCAGACACGGTGATATAAAGTGGAAGTGTTTTGATTACGTTTTGGCAACAATGATGCCCTGAGACTATTGCTTTAATAGTGTGCATGAGTTCAAGTAGTTACGTCTGAGAATGCTATTACGTCTTGCAATTTTGCTTTAAACGCGTGTTAATTGAATCTAATATTGTTACATAAATTAATTTAGATACACAGTGTTCACAGAATAGTAGTATCTTATCTCGGTGTTTTTAACGGGTACAAGGAGGATGAAAGATGTACAGTTTTGCCACAAGTGTCGGTGTATATGTAGTTGTCAATGAGCATTTGGTGACAAGCGAGACTTCATGTTGAAGGAGGAGGGACAAACATAGTCAGAAGTCATGTTGATGCTAGTGAATGCCTCTGTTAAATACTTAGCTAGAGTTAGATTAGGTTACGAACCTACTTCATTGATCTTTATTGAAATGGTCTACGATAATTAATTTGAGTGCAAACAGTTTGCACAAGTACTGCTCAACTCTCAATGGTAACAATGGGATCAGTACTCGTAACACACCCCAAAAACTGTACTGGCTGTTCCAACACGGCAACCCGACAGACGCAATTGTACAATTTCCAGCCTGTGACCCATCTAAATGATCGTAACACTGTCATTTGAAGGTTAAATATTACATAGTATTACTTGAATTGAGGAAGGCTCCAGTCAGGAATGTGTGTCGTGAGGATTGTACCACAGAGAAAAGCATTCAACTGGTGCTTAAAAAGGGGAAATCCATTGGTTTGCATTCACAATGTACCCAATAGGTCATGTTATATGTACCCTATTTTGACAATATGATTTTAAATCCTCTCTCATTTTAATAGTGTTTTGAGAACATTTTTATCAACAATTGCGAATTTTCAGCGGCGCCAGCATTTTCGCGAGTCACATGACCTACGTGCACAGATGTGACGTGTTACGTGCCACAACTAAGGCTCGATTACATGGGACACCATTTATGCCCAGCGCTGATTTCCCGGATTTATCCCCATCTGATGAAGAAATAGCAGTTGATCGGGAAGAAGGTCAACCGATACTGCTACCGATACTGCTACCGATACTCTCAAAACACTATTAAATGAGAGGATTTAACATCACACTGTCAAAATAGAGTACATATTACATGACCTATTGGATACATTGTTAATGCAAACCAGTAGATTTCCCCTTTAAGCAAAGTAAAAGAACATACAGTTATTTGTCCATCTATTATTGTATATCTTTCAACGTCATCATGGACTGATGAATTTTTAGTCAAGGCATGGCTCAGGAGCAACAAAACCACCCTTGTTTTTAATCGATACACAACTTTGGCACGCAAAAGCGGTTAAATTCAAACGGTGATTATAAAGCAATCAATCTCTCTATATTTATTTCTGACTTTCAACTGCGCTCTTGGTGGAAAAAGCCAATAGTAGGGGTGTTATTTCTTCATTCTTTTTTTTTCTTTCCCTCACTTCCTTTGCGTTATTTCCTGAAAGGTAGCCTGCCGCTGGCTCCAAGCAGCATTAGCAAGCTCACACCCTCACACAGAGACGCACACACACACGCATACACAAGCACGCACGCACGCACACTGTGGTAGCCGCCCGTGACATTCCTGCAGCTGCGGCGCTCGCTCCCCCTCGCACGCGCCCCCCGGCAACTCCCTAGGGGACGAATGCCTAATGAGTCACGCGCCTGTCTGCCGTTACCTCGCCGTGTGTGTATGTGTGTGTGTGGAGGCGGGATGGCGGCCGACTTGGCGTGAGCGCTTTGGGGAAGGGGCGGCGGTGGGGAGATGACAGGGAAAGAGAGGGGAAGGGGGGGGGTGGCTGTGCAGAAGGCATGAGGGTGGGGTGAGGTGGTCATTACCACGTTCAAATAAGAGCTTTGAAAAAAGGCCAAAACAAACACCATGTCCTCTGTGTACAAGCTCGAGGTCCACTTCATCACCACGTACAAATTCTTATTTTGTTTAGTCTCGCCACCTCATGTCTGGCCCCACCGCGTGGAAACCGTGGTGACATTTTCACAGGTTCGTGCCTGACTGGTGATTAGCCGCTCGCCAGTTAGATTGAGATCGCTCATTATGCAAACATGGCCGACGTAACCTGATTACTGCCAATAACCGGATTAAAGTAGTAGTATGATTAAAGTGTTTACAAGGTTTCGGTAACCACATTTCTCCCCAGCTAACCGTCTAATCCGCCTGGTATGATTTACTTGATATTCCGGATAATGTGTGTCTGAAATAGGTTATTAGTGCCACAAGTACGTGTTGAGAATTTAGAAAGATGTGGATACGGAGGGTTGTGCCGTTTCACAAAGGAAAAAAATACATTTGATAAAACTGTTGCTGTCATCCCAAAGTAGTTGCTTGTTTACAAAAACACGCATTAGCATTGCACACAACTCATGACCTTTACGACGCGCGAGGCACAAATACATTGAGGCCTGTGACCAAAAAGAACATGGCAGAACAGCAGTACGAGCTACGAGCAACATAGCATAGTTTAGTCACGACATATGACAGAAAAGCAACAGTGCGGTTGTGTTTTGACAAGTCGATTTTAAAAATGAACCCAATCCAGCCGAATCTTTGCAATTAATTTATCACAAATAATTGCAATTATGTGCGTGACGTCGTTGCGGTTCCGCTTCAGTCCTGTGCGACGCACTTTCAAAGGGTCGCCGACTGTCAAAAACAATATCAAGGAGCCATTTCCGCACTTTTGCTAATGCTTACAATAAAGCGATGTGTGTATTCTCAGCTGTGCTCAAAGAAGAAGAACCACAAGAACCACGGGCCCACATAATCGCACGACTCCCTTCGTAGCATGAGGTTAGCCAGCTGTTCACCCACTTTGCACAAGTACAGTGATGGAAAAATGGCTGTGCGGACTGCAGATGACTTCAACCGTATGAGATCACTGTCGGGACCAACCACATTTTTTGTCCTCTTTCCGCCAGTTACCGAGACAAACTGGCCCAACTCATTCTAGAAATCCTGACGCTCATATTAGCGCGAGTGTCTCCGCTATTTTGCAAAAATCAATGTACAGAAAACAATGGGACAGGAGGAAGGAAAATGCCACCATCTTGTAATAACCGAAAAGGACAGTCACATATTTACCCATACAGTTTTTGCAAACGGGTGTGAAAGGGGACATTTTTCTTAAAATTATTCGCTATCGCCGCCGTTTAAACATTTACAAGTGGATGGGTGTCCACACTTGTTAGGTGTTCAGTCTGAACATGCATGCCCAAACACGTCACAGTCAAAACATTCATCGCTGAGCATTTGTGCTTATAACGCGTCTCCAGCAACACATGTCCGTCAGAGCCAGTTTCGCTCAAGACAATGAGCAGGTGTTTTTCGTTTGTTTGTTTGTTTGTTTTCGGTTGTTGTTGTTGTTGTATAAAACATGATAATGGCCGTCTTGTATAATAAGTGCAGTACGAACAGGGATCGACTTGATAATGAAGTCGTCTTATGAAACCAACCCTCGAAATATCATCATGGCACATGACCATCCACAGGTGACTGGAGGGATACACGTTTCCTAATTACTTCACGAAGATGAAGTATGTGCTTATTTCCAAGTACTGTATAGTGGTACATTGACTTTCGAGTTCTCAAACTTGTGTTCTTTCAGTTCACTCGGTCGATTCATTTCTTTGCGTTGCAGGCCAAAATTGGGAGGCGAGAGCAGGCTTGGAATAGTGATAAATAAAACGGAGCAAATGAAGGTACCATGATGCCCTTGCATATGGGCTAGGGGAGCCACAGTTGCTGGTGCACTTCCAGCCATTAATTGAAGAGAACAAACAGTAAAACGCACAAAAACAAAATGTGAGCAACTCACAAGGACGCAAGTTGACTTTGACTCCTGATGTCAGTTATGAGGCCACACTCCTTGGGGGAACACCAACACTTTTGACTTCTTTATATTCTCATTTATCCCATTTCATTATACTTTTATGTCATATGGTGATATTTTTTCTTTAATAGTACACAGGTAACCAAAATTATGTTTTCTTTCTTGAGTCTGAAACAAATTAACGATATTTCAAAAGAGAAAACATATTCGAATTGAGCAAACTTAGTTATGAGCATACTGATGGAACAAATAAAACTCAGAAGTCAAGGTACCACCAAATAGTCAAAAGACAGGCACGTGCATACAGAGGCTCTGGTGAGGCACAAGCACCTGCCCTTTGCCCTGGATGGAAAAAGAGCACTTTTTTCTGCAGCAGATTTTTTTCCACCCTTGGTTAATCAATATTATAATGAACAACTGTCATGATCCTGCCGCTCCAGCCCGGGCTGTGCGGGTGTCCGCGCGGTTGTTCTGATTGGGAGGTCCACACCTGCGCTCATGCAGCCTGATTATGCTGTGGATTTATATGACCGCGATGACAACTGGCCGGTGCCAGTTCGTTGATCTTCATGTCCCGTTCCAGCACTCGTATCCCTGATCGACAACCCGTGTGTACCGAGCTTCGCCTGTTCTCCGACCAACCTTGTAAGCCTAACTCCTTTGATACTTCTGTCTGCCTTGATCGTTCTCCTGTGTACCGACTCCTGCCTGCCCGCTCACCTGCTCTCTTTGCCCGACGTCCCCACTACCGCTGCTGCACCGGACTGCCTGCTCGAGCCCCGACCTCGGCATATAATAAACGTTTCTCCTTGAACTACCTTGCATCGTCCGAGTCCTGCATTTGGGTCCTACCCCCGTTCCGATGGGACGTGACAACAACAAAAACAAATAAAAATATCCTCCCAGACATCAATGTTGTCCATTACTTTGAAATCTGACTTTCCCCCTTTTTCCCAGCCCTTTTCCTTCTCTTTCCAAAGTGCTGCCATTAGAACAAGAGTGTGTTGACTTTTTATACCCACAGTAGCCTCCCTTCACCTCCTTTCTTAATAGTTGAATTATTAATTGTGGTGACTGTGTTAACATAAATCAATACATAAAATACAAGTTTGAACCTAATCACATGAATAATTTTGGTCGAAGATGCCCATTTTTTTCCATTTATTTTGGTCTATTTCTATGCCTGCCAAAATATTAGGAATCACCGACCATCAAATATACATATCTTTCCCAATAAGTGTGATTCTGTCCTATATCTGACAAAACTTTGTTGTTGTTTAAGGCTTTTGTGAGGGAGGCAAAGAGAGAAAAGCATTGCAGGGCAGGCAAGCATGCGACCAAGTCCCCCACCTTCCTGCACACACACACACACACACACACACACACACACACACACATTCATCTGCACCCTTGGCCCCCACGCGCTGAGCCGAGCGGCAGTTTCAGCCCAATGGAGCGGCACAGGGCAAAAGGGGGGAGGGTGGGGATGCTTTGCTGCAGGGGGGTTTGCGGTGACGGGAGGGGGCGGCGGTGCACAGAGGGCGAGAGGGCGGTGAGGCGGAGGGAAGGGGAGCGGGGAGGGGGCGTCGTGCTGGAGCGGCGCTGGGAGGTCAGCGGTGGTGCAGTCAAGCGTGCCAACGCGCCTCTCACGCTCCCCTGTCCCTCTTGTCTCAACCCCCCCACACCCCTCATTCCCCTCCTCCTCCCTCGTTCTGCCGCCGCCTGCGTGTTTGGATTGGACCGCCGAGACCACCGTGGGGGAGCTTTCCAGACAGGTTGCTACTGGATCTTGGTGACGGCGGAAGTGGAGGCAAAGACAAGGTTGTATCACAAACACACCTGAACTGAGTTTCATGACATGCGGTGGCACAATTAATCAAAAACACAACTAAAACAACACATCCTCGAGGGTTAGACAAACACTTTGATGAGGTTTAGTCACGCACACGCTCACACCACCTCTATGGAATGCAATCATTTTCAATCATCACTTACGTCGTGCAAAAAAGAGCCAAGATAAACACACGTTGCCCTCATTCATCTCCCAGAAATTTAACTCATTATCTGACTTTCCACCATTTTTTTACGTCCATAAATATCAAAAAGTTGTTCATACGATAAGCCGTTTAAGGCATTGTTCTGACCATGCAGGATTTCTACCATCTTGCCGAAAAAATCTCAAGTCAGGTTGTTGGAGTTCATCGGTGAAGTATTGCACGAGATGGGACACGAGTGTCTATGATGGCCCGATGTGACGTCAACAACTGGCAGAAGTCACGTGTTGGAACAGCAGGCGCACAGAGACGCTGGGAAGAAGCGTTTTCACAACAATCGCCATTGTTTTTGATTGCGGGGGCGGGGGGGGGGGGCAAACCAGCCTCCAACTTGTTTCTGCTGTCGGACAACATTCAAATTTTGAGTAACAGTGGGAAGCTCTCACAGTTTGTTTACGGACAGCTGAAATCGCTTAATGTAACAAGGCTTAACATCGCTTGGATGTCCATGGGATCGACCATCACCAAAATATATGTAGATCTCTCGGCTCATGCAACCCTCAACCTAAAACAATACAAAAAAATAAATATTCAATATATTGTGACAATATTTGCTATTTTATGCTTTTTCAGGCATACATTGAGCATTTTACAAAGTCCCCATTTAAAGCCAATCATTACATACATAACCCAACTACTGGGCAGCATGAATTTAATATGACCACTCCCCTCCAACCCTAAAAACAACAACAACAGGATGCGTCAAAATTACTTTTGGTCTCCATCGGTGTGCTTAAAGGAGCACATGCTCGGAGTCTCACTTAGTCTCAAAGTGCACAAACTACTCGACGTAACCACAATCCTGCACACTTCTCAGCTATTGGCATGTTCCATCGTTACCATAGCAACATAGCTTCAGCAACTCACATGCGAACACAAGCCCATCGAATGAACGAAGAGTCCACCTCAAGAGTTAGCTTTTATTTTCGAGCACAAGAGTGTTTGTGGCTATTTCCACAGATGTTTGTGGACGCGTGGGTTTAATTCCGTTTTGCGATGATAGGAAGGGGGGGGGCATGATTGGGGGGGCTTTATGAGCCAGAGGAGGCGACTGTAATTTCCTCCCATCCTCCGCCAGTTCCGCTGAAATAACAGAGTAGAGGAAGCCGAGCTCTCCCGGGAGGAGACGCAAACACGCACACGCAGCTTGCTAATCAGCCGGCCACCCTGAGCTCACCCGCCCGCACACGCACACAGACGTGCACATATAAAAGTGAACAAACACCACATTGACGGCGAGGCCCGCAGGATAAAACTTCTGCAGGAAAGTACCTGTCTTATATGGAAGCAGTAATACAGTACATATATTTCGTATGTAATGATTTGATCCTGATGATCACATGTGACGCGAAGGTGGAATCAGTCAACAGCCTATCAATCAATCAAGTGTGCACACGCGACATTCCACATTTCATTTAATCGCTAACTGTCAAGTGTCTGTGTGCCAACATGACAAAAAGCTCGAGTCGGCGCTGACGCTGCAATTAGCTTCCATGAGGTCTCAGCAGGCAGGTGGAACGTCTTCCCACCAGCTGCACAGCCACCTCCCCCCCCCCACACACATACACACACACATACTCCTTTTCCGAATGCTCGCCTCATGCCTATAGCCAAGCGAGATCACTTAAAGTTCAGCTGTCAAACTTTCAAAATAAATGTCTGCATGAGGTAATTTGTGTCAGTAGGCAGGCATATAGTGTGTGAGAGGGAGGGAGAGAGGGATGTAGGGATGGGGGGGGGAGTGGTGGCTGCCATGCCCTGAGGGGAGTCGGGGGCGAAGGGGGGGGTGGACGACGCCATAGAAGCCCCGCTGCCTTCCCTCCGCCGTCTCACCCTCGCCGCCCTCGCGTGAAACTGCTGACATTCTTAGGTTGCGTGTGCGTGCGAGTGGGAGTGTGTATGACTGTGTGTGTGTGTGTGTGCACGTTGTGCACGTGGGTGTCCTAAGGCGTCACGGTGGTATTCGCTTGCTGGGTTAAACTTCAGGCTTCACCGCCAGACAAGGAAACCAGGAGCATAACAACAACAACCTTCGGAGTCTCGTATGCCCGCTTACGTCAATAGCGACGTTTCACTCCATCACGTCTGCAAATTGAGGTTGAAGAATACGTGCCGAGTCAAGCCAGAAAGTCAATCAACGATAAAGCCAACCCTTGAGTGTAAACACATGCAAACATGCTGAGATGATCACATCCTCTGAAGAAGAAAGAAATCCAACTTTGCATCTCTTTCCCCGGCCCTTAGCTCCCCTCTCTGGCCGAAATCTGTGCTCTTGTGAAAATGTCACCAGTTTACCTGTATCACTCAAACAACTCCGACTTATCTAACACGCCTTCGCCTTGCGTGTCTCCCACACAATAATCAGCGGTAGCCACATTCAGTAGCTCGCTAAGCCTCTTACACACTTCCCTCAAGATTAGGCCTCGGGAGCGACAACAGATGCGCTCTGTGGTGATGAAAACACACACTTGCAGACCCACACCGCAGCACACCTGTGTGAATAGATCTGGTGTGCCTTTGCGTGTGCGCGAGATCTTGTGCGAAGCTGACACGCGCACAGAAAGTCAACGCCGTCATCGTGACACATCTGCGAGGCCTTCAGGTTTGGCGCCGGCCCCCGGTCGGGCCCTGCGGGGTGGGGCGGAGCGGGCAAATAAGAGCTTGTCAGCCAGGTGAGGAGTCCGACTGAACGGTGACCGACAGTGAACGCGACAGACGCGTGTGCACACGCACAAAGCCAGACAGCTCGCTGTCTCTGGATAAATGGCCGTTTGATGCTCGGCGTCTTTGAAAGGCTGGAAGTGCATTCGGTATTCACGCTGAGAGAAAATTACTGTCAAATCTGTCACAGTGTGCCTGTAGGGTCTTCGGCGGAAAGGTTATAAACAAAGGCGTCGCGCCCGAAACACGCTTACCCATCATGGAACTGCACGAAAACACAAACAGCGATGAAATATCTGTTGGTGCTTTCTCACACAACGAACTAGATGAGGTGCTCTTCAGTCCGAGTTGACAGAAAACCGTTCAATTTGCTTCACCTTTTTTCACAAGTTTCGCTCTCATACGTTTTGGCACCTTGCCGATTACGGACGGCAGTGGGCAGAGCAAAGACGCATTGCCGTCTAGTGATTGAGTGACTGAGAGGTCAGTCTTGTGCGACAAAGGGACACATTGGAAATAATACAAAGTGTGTTTCTCGTTTATGCATAACATCAGGACTAACCCGTGTCACATTCCTCATGTATTGGAGTGTTGGGGGGGGTGTGGGGGGGGGTCACACGATTAATATAGCTGAGAAAAGTATCGTGATCCCGCCTCCACATCCAAGACGGAAACGCAAGCCAGATCGAGGTTTACCACTCCAGACTTCATCCTGGCCAACTGGACAGTAAAGCTTGCAGAAAAATGACTTTGAAGGACAAAACATCCAAGAAAATGAGAAAAATGAAAACTTGACAGTTCTTACATGTGTCCTCAATCCCAAGGCAGGACAAAAGTGTGTGTGTGTGGGGAGGTGTTCATACTCAGTACAAACAAGCTCAAAGCTACCAATAGAACCAATGTAGCTTCTCTACGTCAGTGCAAAAACACACAAAAATGCTTTGGATTTCATGACAGGAGATGAAATATTCTTACCACGGGAGAGGAGATTCTACAACCTGGACAGTCACAGATGGGAGGATGCACCTGTAAGATTCCTTTGGACATGAGCGTCTTGAGACTTTTCCCTGTAAAACAAACAAACGAGACGCTCTGAGCGAGGAGAAAAGAACATGAACGCACCACCTGAACACATCAGCCGATAGGGTAGCAGCAACATGTTTTGTTTTAATATATCCAGGTAGGTCACCAGTAAGGATCATCATTCTTTTGCTTTCGGTACCTCCCCAGTGACGGCCATGTTGGTTATCCTGCAGAAGTACCTATAAGGTTATTCATATTTGGTTGATCTCTCCACCAACACATCTGAGCGCGTCACCTCACGCTGATTTCAATGTGGTAGAAATGCTAGTTTTCATATCTCACATGGCTGAAAAAAAGAAGTTTATCCCCAATTTTTTTTAGTCACGCGCCCAATGGCACAGTTGATGTGCCCCCTCGCCCCAAAATATCTAAATTAAGCCATTTTTGAAGCCAAGTTGGATTATATTAAATCATGCGGATATCACCTTTTAATCACCAAAATGTGTTGGGTTTTTTTTTCAGGGGGCGGGGGAGTTGAAAAATGTTATGATTATACAAAACGGGGACCCCCATGGGTGAGCGCACCTCAGTTTGGGAATCCCGACCTAAACTGCAGCTCTCGATTCAATACAGAAAGCGGACAAAAATGCTTTTAAGAAACGTGCAGAAACCAAGACGCATCAAAGTCATGAAGTTGCCCCGTTTTTTGGGACGCGGGACCACGCCGGGCGAAGCGCACGCCGGCCGGACTCTTCCTCTCGTAAAGTGGAGAGAAACTTCGCCTCCCCTCGTCAAATCGCTCCACGGAGCACCAAATACATTCATCCTGTCCCGCAGATGCCCCCCACGGCTTACCTTTGTGTCGAATACTCCGTTTCCAGTCCTTGGCCGTCTCCCGGCCACTGACAAACTGAAACTCGTTTGGAGTGAGCCACTCGCCCCGGTATTTAATGGAGGGTCCTTTGCTGCCTTGACAGAGTTTGTTAATGTAAAGCAAAGCCTTGTTTTCCCCGCACTCCACCTCGATGCAGGGCTCGCCGTTGTCAAAGAAGGGCTGGAAGTCCGGGATGGAGGAGAAGCGCTCGAGCATTAAGTCGTCCGTGGCGTGCTGGATGTGCTGGTGATGCAGCGTGGAGTCGTGCAGCCCCATGTACGCGCGGTGGTGGGCCAAAATGTGCTCGTAAGGCGGCGGGTGCGGGGTCACCACCGGCACAGGGGCCAAGTATTCGGAGCGGTTGAAGGCGGCCAAAGCCATTTCGTCGCCGTCCGGGCGCTCCTTCTTGATGGCGGGCATGCTGCCGTCTCGCGCCGCCAGCCGAGAACAAGTGCTTGGAGGGTGGACGTCCGATCCGAGCTACTGAGCGAGCTCGCCGCACTTGGAGACGCGCCGCTTGCTTTGAGGACGCGGAGCGCGCGGGTGAGACAGCGGTCTGCTGGAGTTGCCGGAGAGATTCCCATTCAGCAGTGGCGGCAGCGCTCTCCGCCGGCCCCGCAGCTCCCTACAGCGTCCCACCTCCCACACGCACCCACACGCGCTCTCCGCTCATACCTGACATGCGGACGTGATGCTGCATACTGGGATCATTAAGGGGCGCCTTGCCCCCGCCCCCGTTTTTTTTATTTTTTTTTTAATGATTTATTGCCTTCGCCTGAACTGGAAATTATTTCCGGGGTGTCACTTGTGTTTCGTTTCTACGCGAAACCTGTAAATTACATTTGCTCTTAGTAAACATTTGTGTTGCATTTTAGAAACCAACGAGCTTAACTTTTTTTGGTTTGTTTTGTGTTTTTTTTTCCGCCAGTGTGTGCTTGCGTGCGTGTGGAGTCAGGCTGAAGTTCACAGACGCAGACCAAACAAGACCGCGTCTCAACTTGGCCCATTTAAACAGCGGCGGACCGGGGGCGAGGGTGGGAAGGGGGGGGGGCGACGGACGACGCCACGTAGACTCAAAGGAAGGACCAAGCTTTAGGAGTTTGCACGCGACAAGTTTGATTTACGCTTGCAGATGGATGCAAATCATCTTAATGATGCAGTGTATGCACACACGTTTGAAAACTGTTCTGGGCTGCATTCCCGCCACCAAATGTGAGACTTTAGACTAGTTTGCTCTCTTTTAAATCAATTTTAACTCGCGAAAATAGGTGAGCTCTGTTAACCATGCCAGAGACAGCTGTGTGTGTGTTTTTAGCAACAAACTACTTATAGATCAGTCAAGTGTTACACCGCATATGGACAAAGTCCTCCCAGAAATTCAATATATTTTTGAATAATTGAGGACCTCCCCCGAAAGGATTACATTTGTCTATACTACTTTCTTTTGCCTATAAGTGACAAAAAAATGTTGGAAAGACACTACTTTTATCAAAATGAAACTACTCAACACACTTCAACAGTGTTCCTTAGCACTAAGCTACCAGAAGATAGCGGTAAAGCACTATTTTTGTCTAAAAGAAGCTCCACAATTCCGGTCAACAAAGTTCCTTTGCACTAAGCAACCACAAGGCGTCTGGCAGTGATTTGATTTGAGCACAAACCAACTGTGAAGAACGATCTTTTTTCAGCAGATAACAGAGGCCGGGTTCCCCAAAGCAGTGCAAATCAGTGAACTTGCAAACGTTTAACTGAATATTTCAGGCCTTCCATACGTCTGAGAATGCTGTGCAAACACCAACGCTGAGCATTTGTGGGCAGTTAAATGTATCACTTTGGATCCCAACTCAACTCAAAATTGGCCTTCCGCTTTATGTTACATTTGCTTGTCAATTCTTCGACTTTCAAACTCATTTTCATAGAACAATCATGATCATGATAAATTGCGTGGACTATATCATTGACCTAACAGGATAATTGTCCAAGTCATTGTAAACATCCTGTCAAAATCAGATTTTTTTTTTAAAAGCATCTTTATACTTTGTGTCTCCGTTATCCAGAGCATGCTAATCTGCAAAGGTTAAATCATGGCCATTTTTTAGTTATTTATGATTATGTATATTAACAAAGGCAACACGGTGACTCAGCTGGTAAAGCGTTGGCCTCACAGGTCTGAGGTCCCGGGTTCAATCCCGGACCCGCCTGTGTGGAGTTTGCATGTTCTCCCCGTGCCTGCGTGGGTTTCCACCAGGCATTCCGGTTTTCTCCCACATTCCAAAAACATGCAACATTAATTGGACACTCTACATTGCCACTAGGTGTGATTGCGAGTGCAGCTGTTTGTCTCAATGTGCCCTGCGATTGGCTGGCAACCAGTTCAGGGTGTACCCTGTCTCCTGCGTGCTGACAGCAAGGATAGGCTCAAGTACTGCCCGCAACCCTTGCGAGGATAAGCGGCTAAGAAAATGGATGGATGGATATATTAACAAATATTATGGGGTAAGCACCAGTACAGCCACGACCCTGCTGTGGATAAGCGGTTCAGAAAATGGCTGGATGATGGGGCGATTGTTATGCTTCTTGTATACAATAGAACATATGAGGTAAGGGACAAAAACCACCCTGCCTTCTACTTACAAGACTGGCATGTACACAAACACATTGCAGCTCAGCCTCTGGCTCCGTCGTGGCTGTCTCGTTTTAAATGATTGAATCACATTTTGTTTGTACAAAAGTATTGTGGGCTTTTTGTTGCCTTTTTTTCCCAGTACACTACCAAATGTGAACCAAAGCATGGACTTAAAACCAAGATTTATATATATGTAACTATGATTTATGGTGTAGCGTTTGTTATGACTGTCTCACAGCAATTTGGACACCCCAATTTATGAATAATTTAAAAAATATATAGTTATTTGCCATTGAGCTGAGATGATGAGGCAAGTGGAGAACTGCATGCTTTTGGATCTTCAACTCATTCATGGAATTCCATGATCAGGCAAAACCATCCAGTCCGAAAAAACCATTCCATTTCGTCTGTGTTCCTCGGCCAGTGGTTTGTTTTCCGGGGCCAAATGTCAGTGGATGTGGAGAACAGTTCAGAAGAAAGGGATGCTCACATGTGTACTTGCGCTGCTGGAAGCGTATCGCTTCAACATGGGAAGGCCATTTGCTGAGAGCACCTTCTGTCAGTGCTGTGCGCAGGCACTTTGCCCTGAACTCCAAGAGCTCGTGAGCAAGTTCGCATTTGACCCCCATCAGAGGAGAACCACCCAAGTGGATTCCCCTCCGACACATGGAATAGCCATTCCAAGAGCAGAGGTGGGGTCCAAAGCGCCGCACGTCCGGGGCCCATAAATCAGGGCAAACGGCCTCTGACACACACAGGAAGGAGGCACGCCACACCGCGGGCGGACGGGTCATTCGCAAGGGCCAGAGACCGCAACGTGGCCAGATCTGGTAGAAGGCCCGCGGCCCGAACCGGGCAGGCAAAGCCACTGCAGACATGAACAAAAACACACGCCGGGCACCGCAGCAAGGATGAAGACAAACGAGTCTACGGTCGGACCTCGCAGGCCGCGAAGGTGGGACTGGATCGGAAATAGACACAAATCACAGCACGTGAAGCTTGAAGAATGAAAGTAGATACATTTGGAAATAAACAATAATGTCACTTCCCCCGTTTATGAGTACGCTCAACAGCAGCACTGACATAAATCGTGACTCGCAGACATTTATGGAGTGTGTGTGTTTCGAGGGCGCCATTTCTAGGAAGACGAGAAGCTCTGAGGTTCTCCCGCTATCAAACAAACCTTTACCCAAATGTCAAAGTGTCGTCACGGAAACTATAGTTGAGGAGGCGGCGCCGACAGGAGACCGAGCTGAAAGCAGTCGGAAAAGGGAGCCCCCGTGCCTACTCGAACGCCCACTTCAGGTCCCCAGTCATGACTCACCTCGGAGGGGTTCCCAGAACCTTTACAATGTCAACCCTTTAACTTTCACATCGTCAGCCATCACCTCGACTCCTTGCAAACTTTTCCATCACTCTGTCTGCTGTTTGACATGAGGGGAAAACTTTGCTTAACCTTTAACTCTTACCTCAGAAGAAAGAAAATCTCTGCTTTTACGATCGCATGGAAGGAACACACAAGACTAGAATGGTGTTGGGCATAGCGCAGTGGGACTTCTGGCCCAGGCAAAAATTCTCCAGTTTTTCACGTCGCCATCGTGTGCATCACAGCTACGATACTGCACCTACTACAGAATTTTCCACTACTGCTCCAGTTTGCTGAATCTGGTCAGTCACAGGAAAAACTGAAAAGAAAGTCCTCATTCTAGACCTAGACCTAGACGTGTAGTTGAATTGAACGGGCTACCACATTTGGAGAACAGCACTCGTTTTTTTATTCAGCCATATCGCTACGCTCCAAAATACTGACAAGTGCAATTCTACTCCTGTGAAAGCAGGTGATTCTTTTGGATTCAGATTCTTCATTCCCATTGAAGGGTTTGAATTGGGTATTTTTATTTGGTTTGGGGTCGTAACCAACCCTATTCAAAGTAACTGGAACCTGTTTCAAAGTAAGGCTAATGATATCCCAAAAAGTAAGACAATTTTCAACTCATCTTAACAGCATTCCCCTAAAAAAAGACGATTTAGCCTAAGTTGAAAAATAAATGAATGGAAATCAATAGAATTGTCATTAATCTTCTCGGCCAACCAAAAAATAAATTAAAAAAATGTTGTGTTATGTTTTTTATAAGAAATAAGTAAGATATTGTACTTTCAAAAGACATACAGCAAAAAATATATAATTAAACAAAACATGATGAATGAAATGGGTCATTATTATTTGCTTTCTTTCAGCTTGTCCCTTTCAGGGTCACAACAGCGTTTCATCTCAGATGAATGCACTTATTCGTTTGGCACAATTTTACACCAGGTGCTCTTCCTGACACAACCCTTCTCAGGGAGAAGAGGCCGCAGTGGGATATGAAGCCACACCCCCTGGTTTACCAAACCTATGCTCTAACCACTGAGCTACCGTCTCAGCTCAGCTCTCATCATGACTATTAAGAAGTATAATACTGTATATACATGCAGATAGACAACTCTGACGGTGCCAACTGCTCAGTAAACTGCAGTGATATTTCTCATTAATTGGGTTTTCCTGGATTTTTGTATTCCGATTGTAATCTGTTTAGAATCCAAAATGGAATGAAAATGCGCCATATGAATTCCTCACTATAAACCGGCTGAATCTGAACAGAATTTCATTCAGATTTTCAGCAGTCATATAGTGCTTTTGCCAAACGAATCAGGCGTCAATTTTCTTCGTGCAACATGTGTCTGTACATGCTCCGTCTTGACATAAATGTGCAGTGACGTTATCATTTACGCACTTGAAAACATGGTTACTGCTGTGGGACTGAGATATTTTTAACTACTTAGCAACAGCCTGATTGAAATATGTTACAATCTTGAAAGTATAAAAAAAAAAAATTGGTAGTACTGGAGGTGGAAACGACTAACCTACATCTTGATGAATTACATGAAATTAGACATCCTTCCGGACATGTCAGACATCTGTAAAATGGCTGCAATGATCAAATGCAGTAGCCTGTGTAAACACCAAATGGGAATCGGTCACATCACATGTCAAAGATCGACCGGAGATCGTCAGTCGGAATGGAAAAAATGTCTGCGTGATAACACGGCTGTGCTTCACAGAGAATAAAGCCGGCGACATCTGTGCTACTTGTTAGCCTGTCTGTGCCATATTCTGTTGTGTGGTAGCATTATGCTAACGAACTTTCCTAAGGAAAAATTATGTGGTTGGTTTAATTCCACAAGATGTACTTTTCTGTTTTATGTTTACTTCCACCGCAAACTTTGATTGAAGTGTCAAAAAACAGCTTTATGCCTCTTGTTTGAAGAGTTGTTCACTATCTGTTGAACCTGTAGCACTTGTATGTCAAAGCTTTGCTGTATATTACACAGATAACATGAGCTTAAGAAACTTAGTACAGTATTTAGGTTTGGGAGGATATTGTTTCTTTCTTTTTGGCTATACACTCGTGCGAAATGACCAGGAAAATCCGAGCAGTTCTGTTGATCCCCGTTGCTGAGTCTGCATTTGCTCTGAAGTTTTCCAATGAATTATGGATGATTTTAGTCGTGTGTGTGATCTATAACATTGCTGTTGGAAGAGAAATTGGAATTAAAAAAGAAGGAAACACGGCTACGGTGTGGTACGGAGACGACCTAAGCGTTTTTTGTTTGTTTGTTTGTTTTTAAAATATAGAAGGCACTGTGAAACGATTTCACAGGACTCAAGTCCGCAAGTGACACACTTAACAGCAAGTGAAAAGTGTGTTGTTCCCAAGTCAGTGGCGTTTCCTGTTCGTCCGTCGGCGCCCCCCCCTGCCGCGGCCCCCGCCTCTGCGCTGTTACTGGCAGCGGCGCTGAGCCGCAACGCTGCCGGCGGTGGGAGAGAGGTAATAAATAACCCGGGGAGAGGAGAGGAGACCGGCGGAGACCGGCGGGCGGTGCACAGTCTGACCTGACAAATACTCACTGGAAAACCATCAGAGGGCTGGAGCCCACCCCGGGCGCTTGGAGCCACTCTTTCAGACATGAGCTGCAAAATATATAGCTGGCTAGGCCGGAAAAAGACACACACAAGCGTCACCATGCGCCCCCCACCCTCCCGCCATTTCTCCCCCAGTCTCCACCCAGACACCCTGAGACAAGGCGAGAGTAATTAACTATTTAAAGCACTGAATCAATTCTCAGCTCTTGAGGAAAAAAAAAAAACAAAGCAAAACTGCTGATGTGTTCAAATGTAAGAACGGTTGCCAGATAAGAGGATAAAGAGAAAACGGTTCTTAAGCTAAGTAACTCGGTCTTGTCGCATGAAATGACGAAGCCTGCTCAGAGGAGATGTGAAATGTCTTCTGAGACAAACGGAACGGCCCACTTGTGATCGATTCCACGCCCTGTGAATGAAATCACAACATTGGTAGTAATGACAATAATGAGGCTGTAGTGATAAGTGACAGGCCTGGACTCAAAGTCCACTCAGTGCCAGCTTCTATAGGTGCCCTGCAACTGACTGGCGACCAGTTCAGCTGGGATAGGCTCCAGTGCTCTGCGACCCGAATCGGGATAAGCTGTGTTGAAAATGGATGGTTAATAATGATGATGATGATAATCACAGGTGGGTAGAGTAGCCAAATATTGTACTGAAGTAAGAGTACTGTTACTTGACAATAATGTGACTCAACTAAAAGTAAAATGTATTCCTCAGAAAAATTACTGAAGAGTTAAAAAGTACACTGAGTAAATTGTGAGTACCTTTTGATATTGTTTTTAACCAGAGCATGAATAATCAAATAAAACAAAAATGAAAATGTGTGCAGGTGTACAGATTCTTTGATATTGCCACATAAGCCAAGAGATGCATATTTTACATGTATTTGTGACATGATTGTGTGATGACTTGCTAACCATCAAAGAGTCTTCCCTGGACTTTTTTTTCACAGATTGCTGGTCACATCTATTCACTTCACAGATCTACGCTTGATCTTGATCATATATCATAAAATAAAAATACAACCAACACATACCGGTGGGGCGTGGTATACCACTGTCCCGACATGATTATTTTGAGGTTACAAACAACGCACAATGGATAACGCAGTAAGTAAACTTCATTATGTGGAAGAACGGGGATTCAGTTAGCGTCGCACTCAGTGTTTTTCACGTAATTGTTTGATACCATTGGTATAAAAGTGTTTTTCACACAAATATTTACTGTAATTATGATTTTACTGTGACATTGGCATTGGTCAGTGACAGACTACACAGCTCATTGCAATTTATGTAACACTTTGGATTATGATGCCGCCGTAGGAACTGTCACAAACCGAGGACCCCGCCTTGCATTGTGACCTTAACTGAAGCATGTGAGTCCTGCAGTTCTTTAAATATTGTCCTCGGTTCTTTTGTGGCCTCCTGGATAGCAATAGCACATTGCTGTGCTATTGCGGTAGTTTTCGTAGGCCAGGCACTCCTGGGAAGGTTCACCACTGTTCAATGTTTTTGCCATATGAGGATAATTGCTCTCCCTGTGGTTCGCTGGAGTCCTAAAGCTTTAAATGGATTTTGTAACCCTTTCCAAACTGATAGATGTCAATTACATTATTTCTCGTCTGTCCTTGAATTTCTTAGGATCGTGGCTATTTCTTGAGGCTTTTCGAGATCTTTTTGCCATCTTCATTTTGTTAGGTTCTATTTGAGCGGTTTCTTTATTGAATACTTGTGGAGGTACCCAAGTTTGAGTGGGGGTCAATGGAAATTAACTCAGCTTTCCAAAAATGGTGATTAGCCACAGTTAATTCATGATTTAAAAATGGAGGGAATACTTTTTTCACAAAGACGAGTTAGCTCTAAATAGCTTTTTTTTAACTTCATAAATAAAATCATTGAAAAAACTACATTTTATTTTTAGATATGTTGTCTTTGTCTGATATTTACATTTATTTGATGATCTTAAAATTTAAATGGTGAAACTCCTGCCCACCCACATGCCCCAAAAATAATTTGAGAAGGAGGCATTTCTTTTTCGCAGCACTATACTGTGTTCTCACACATACTATCTTACTCTCATGGATAATCAAAAAGTGCACGACCATTCACCAACTGCTTATGTGTAAGTACAAACTAAACTAAAATGGCACATGTACATGTACATGTGCCATGTGTGTAGGTGCTGCCAGTGGCTGTCAATCCAAGGGTAGTTCAGGGAACAGTTTCCAACAAATTATACAAAATGTGCCACTTTGGCTACCTGTACAATATTTTGGAGTCTGAAAATGGATCTCGTAG
This sequence comes from Syngnathoides biaculeatus, assembly GCF_019802595.1. NCBI lineage: Eukaryota > Metazoa > Chordata > Actinopteri > Syngnathiformes > Syngnathidae > Syngnathoides > Syngnathoides biaculeatus. The sequence continues at coordinate 33,536,841 of NC_084641.1, forward strand.
TGGAATTTATGAAAAAAAGTTTTGTTTTCATGTCACCACAATGAAAACAAACAGTCATTTTGGAAACTGCACGAGCAATTTGAACCAGAAAGCAACGGCACTTTTGACAGATGACAAATTTGTGTTGTTGAACTTTGACCATCTTCAGATGAGCCATAATGCTGAGGAAAATTCAAATTTGGTTGAGTGGCATTTTATTAGTATTCACTGCCACAAGTACAAGTACTTTCCAGTTTGCAAATTTCATTTCTGAACATTAACTGTCATACAACCAGAATGGAACAAACAAACAAACAAATGGAAGTAAACCACAAATGCCATCTAAAATATTTTACCTCACATAATAATAATAATCTAGAGTTTTAATCTACTTGTCAAACAAAAGGACAAAAAATCCCAACATCAGTCCCAAACATCCAAATCAAACATCCTTTGTTTACAAAAAGCTGTTTGGTTATGAGTTTTATCAAGGCAACGGAACAAAAACAGGAAGCAGACACTTACCAAAATAAAACAGGAAGCGGCGCTTCTGCGCTATCATCCACATGAGTACTAGCCATCATCTCCAACCTATAACCTGTGATGCATATCACAGTGTTTAGAATCATTTTAACTGGGTTTAGCAACATATTTCTACAGATATCTTCCCAATTTTACGTGGTCGTAGTAATGTAAACGACATACTCAAGTTTTTGACAAAACAGCTACGGAGTGTTGGAATAACAAAGTTCTGAAATTGAGTCGGCGACCCGGGGTAACACTACACCAGTGAGGGGGCTGTAAGAGGCGGCGGCGACAGCGGGTGGGGTGCAGGGGTCACGGTGTCGTGCCGGCACCCTGAGCCTCCCCCCGACGGATCTGAGGGGTCAGGCGGCTGTCTGTGATCCCGCACTGCGTCCTTTTCCACATGGGATTTATTTTCTTGCTGGATGGGCAGGCAGGCGGCCCATGAGGATTCTCATTTTAGACCGGCAGTCTGTAGCTGTCAACGCCGGTCGACAGAGGTGAGCGGACACCCGACCCCGGGGATCCTCCCTCAACACCCCCCATTTGACTCCCTCCTTTTATTCGCCAATCGCACACACACCCAAGCACGTGCGCACACGCATGGCTTTAATTGTGACGTTGCCGCATCTTACATTGACACTTTATTGGATGTTTACTTTTAAGCAGTAATACAGCCGCATTATTGTTCCTAATAAAGCTGTCCAGTCAGGTCTCTGTGGCTCCCCCACCCCCAAAAAATGCAGCACGTCTACTCCCCTGCGCCGTTAATAATTTGTGCTGTAAAAGATAGCGTGCCTCTCTGAGTTTGTGAGAGTTATTGGCACTGTATTCCCCACCATATTTGTGCGAGGCAGTGATAGAAACATAAATTATTCCTTATCTCTTCTACAATCCATTTTTCAAAGGGTTCAGTCAATGTTTGAAGCAGAGCAGCGGCAACAGCCACAGCCTACATCAGCCACAGCCTAGATAGTCGGCTACTTCAAAAGATCCGAGGTGGGGATTTCAAAGGCCGCGATGAGGACACAACAAGTTGATTATCATTGGGTGACTCCATTTTAATGTCAAATTAAGATCCTGGACCCAAAAAAAAAAGCCCAAAAAAACCAAAGGTGAAAATTAGCGTGAAGTCCTCAGGATTGGAAACAGTAAGGGCACTCTTACCTCTACCAACGCATGGCTTTTATTTTTGCCCCTAAAGATAAATGCATGGCAAATCTTTCCATATGATTATGTTATGCATAGAAACCAAATCACAAGCGAGCCACATCGTGCTTTGGCAGCAGTTTGATTAAATTTGAAAAATTCGATTGAATATGTTTTGATGTTGGCAGGACTACCTCTATGATTTAGTTGGCCGTTAATAATGGATTTATTTATTTTTTTTGCAATAATCACTGAATGAAATCAAGTGGCCAACATCTCGCATCGTCTCTGAATTGTCTTTTTTTTCATTATTCAACACTTGGACCTCGCCAGTAATCAATCTACTTTCAATTAGATTTGCATTGCTACCATGGTAACCAGCAAGCTAAAGTTAAAATGGTTGGTTCGCACTGATTCCTTCGGTTGACATCCCAGTAGAATCACAGGCCACTTTTCCAGAACAAGACCACTTTGGTGATTTGTGGAGGTCAAGAGGTTCTCTCTCAGTGGGGACACCAGAAAGTTTTTAAAAGCTTGAAAAGTCCAATAATAGCTCAGTGTGGTCGCTCCAGGAAACCTGGCCAGAACCGTGTCCTCCAGCACGCAAAGCAATTTAGATACGACGCCCAGTCCGGAATGATCTGCATAGACAAAATGACAGATGATAAATACCAAACCTGCCACTGTGGGGCATGAGCGTTTCCTTGCAAAGAATAAACCCGAGCTCTCCTGGCTACTATTGATTTTTTTTTTTCTTCCTCCATGTGATGTGAAACCAGCAATCAGCACTCAGGCTGGCAATAGCCTAAAACGGCAGGCGAGACGTCGATGAGTCGCCAACACATTTCAATTAGCCAGCCGCCCTGGACGATCTCTCCCGCGGGGGCAAAGAGCGCGAAGGGTGGGGAGCACCGAGCCCCCGTCCACATATGGTTCTGTGCTCGCTCAAATCAATCAGATAAGGCACTGAAGGGCAGTTTATATACGCCGCAGCCAACTGACAGATCGAGTTGTGGCCTGCGTCCGTCACAGGGCGAAGTAGAAACTCGTTTATGTGCCGAGTGACGGACGAACGGTCAAATGGTTAGCAGTTCAGCTTTTGCATGATCGCGCTCAGGCCGTGCAGAACAAGTTTTTTTTATTTCACCATTATGACACATCCATGGTACTCATGCGTGCTTGAAACTGACCAATATCCACCAATGTTTAAAAAATGTGGGAGGCGGGAGGTTACTTTTGGATGTGTTTTATTATTGTATTGTGAACACCAGATGCAAGTGTGCTATCTGATAAATCTGATGCAAGCATTTCTTTGTGTCTTTTAACATTCATCAGTGTATGTGCACATTACCAATAAAAGTCGGGAATGTCCACATGTTTGTGCTGGCTGTTGTGTATGTACAGCAATGAGACACAATGGAGGGATGAAGTTAATTTTGGGAATTTGAAGGTAGTGTCAATCGCTGTAACAGAGGGCGGAACAACACCTTCATGAAAGCTGATGCTGTAGTGACCGCCTGAGAGTCAGTAATGGCTTCTACCAACTTGTTGTGTTGAAAGCAACTGGTACAGTCCAACAACAGCGCAAGCAGTTCATTCACACGTTACAAAAGGCAGTGGCACCGACACTGTCACGCATTCATTATGCAACTGTGTAATCACTTTCTATGACAATATCCCACTTTGGTGAGTTCTGTGTGAAAGATGGATGAATGCTCTACATTGAAAAAGTAAAACAAAGCTGTCATTTGTCCTTTTGTTTTAAGTAAACACTTGAAACACATCTCAGTTATGTTAATGGCTAAATGTATTTTATGATGTAGACAGGAATTGAAATTTACAACATGCCAGCAAATATTCTGACTGAATGATTTTTCTTTAACTGACTGTTACTTGGACGGAAGGAACAACATTGACATTGGTTAGAAGAATTTAATTGTTTATAGGTAGACAGCAGCCAATTTAGGATTGGAAGAACTCCCACTTAAATGTACAGTATATACTTAAATTGTTGTAATTTATTGCAATTGTTGTGTATGAGCACTGAAACTTGCAGATGTGTGTTTCTGAACTAAAATTTAGCTTTGTTAGCAAGAGCTAACACCAAACCGGCTAATGTTTCTTCCACCATTCAAAAATGGTTTACATGATATAGAAAGTTCAGGTTACATGAAAAGAATCATTTTTATGTTAACTGAGCAAAAATATTAACAGTACAAGTTAAAAATGTGCATTGTGTTATCAATTGTTAAATCTTTTTCAAAGTATCTCCGTGTCGTAATTCGGTGTCTGCACAACTTAAGCACAGAATAAAAAAAAATGAATAAACAAAAAGGTGTCAAAATGTGTTTGTGAGATGTGTCTGAAGGAGCCTTCGATTTGGGACAGCCTTCCCGTGTTATGACATAAACAGCTTTCAAACGCCGGCTCCAAAAGATGCAGTCCACAAATTGGGACAACACAGTCAGTGATTATTTTCTTATTTAAGTGTCTTGCGGGGAAGCCCTAAAAGCACTGCCACGAGCGAAGCTCGGCCATGTTGTTTCATTTTCTGACAGCTCTCATCAACAACAGATTAGTGCCGCTATAGCGTGTGCACGCATGCGTGTGTGCGTGCTGTACATTCCCCATTGAGGGGCCAGAGACAGGAGGGGGTGGGGGTCGGGGGTTGTGGTCGGAGCCACGGGGCAGCGGCGACAACCCTCCGCAGCGACCGCCCCCCACCGGCTCCGCCCCTCAGAACCCTTCTGGCCTTTTGCTCCTCGCCTGGCTGGCGGCCCTGTATCACGCAGACACACCACAGGCTCCACCTCCTACCGCCACAACGCCCACACCCCCCGACATCCCCACCACAAGTACAGCGCCTCCCTCGATCGATACGGTTCTCTTCGCCTTTCATCTGACCAGAGCTTTGGAGGAGCCGCACTTCCTGGAGCAAACCCAATACAGCAGCGCCTCCTCCCACCGCGTTTGTTTGTGCATGAATGCGTGTGCGCGTGAGTGGGTGGACGTGTACTTTTTTTTCCCATGTTCCTGTGCTTGTGAGCGACAATATTTGGTTATAGGAGCACAGAGTTGCAAACTGGAAAGATTGTGACAGCCGAAAAGCAAAAAGAATTATTTGCCTCCATGAAGCAAGAAAGACTGATCTATTTCTGCCCTTTCTTCTCTCTTAATCCCAAAATATTAGGAGTCAAATTAGTGTTTTTTTTAAACGCCTTACCCCGATTCTTTTTGTTTTGTTGCACAAGTAGCCATGACATCATAGACTGATCAACATAATTAAGTAACATTTAATGTCTTTATCTTTAAAAGTGATAAAAACACACACACATCCATATAAAGTCTCCCGTGCTTAACTTCAACGCCTTATTTATTGATGCAATCTAATGATTTGCTGTTAAAAGAATTTTAGCACAATATATGTCGCCAGGAAGAATGACTCACCGAGGGCAGATCGATGTAGCTGCATACATCGATGTAGTGAATGAATTGTAGTACCCCTATAAAATTGACTGTTTTCAAGTGACGTCACACAGCTTCCGATTTAGATCGCGGGCGCCATCTTGGTTTGGTGAATTTGCGTAAACAAACAATAACAAAGCAGGAATCATTTCAGAGAGGTGTATGAATGGGGGCGCACTGCTATGTTGTGGGTTGCTCAAACGAAAGTGGGCGTTGTAAAGCAAGAAGCAGTGTGATAAAACAGACCAGTTAGCAACCAAACGGCGACGACTGTGGCTGTCTCGTATTAGCAGAGCCGATCTAGCAGCAAAGTCATTCCGAGTTTGCTCAGAGCATTTTGTTCTTGGTGAGTATTGGATATCTTTTAGAATTTCACACCTACTTAGCAATAAGTAAGTTCTGTGAAGGAGAAATATTATTCAGGGCCAAGGCCCTACATAATACTCGTGTGTGTATGCAATGCATGTCTCCAAAATCTGTATTTTCTGTTTTATTATAGTAAGTTTGCAAAAACGAGTTACCGCACCGCCAGCTGTTTTGTGAGTTGAGTTAAAAATGTAGCTGTGGAACTGGAGAAAAAGGTGCAGCCTCCACTTGGGACTCGTCCCCGTCGAACCCCTCTCTCTCTCCCTCTTGGGAACAAAACCAAAAATAATAATCTACACCTCTTCCATTGGTAAAATCAACATAAATTAACACAGTGCTGACTATAATCACGTGGTACATATTGAAATTGCATTGTGCGCTACACTAACCTTAGCTGTGTGGAGACACAGGATGCTTACAATGGATGGCGCCGCATCACGAACCCAGCCATTGATGAATTGGTTGTGGGCCTCCAGACCTTTGTAATGCTTTTGTTGGTCCACGGTATAAGCACTTGTCGAGAAGAGGAGATAGTTGACGATGTCTGGATAGGTTACCGATGCCCACATTTGTGTGCGCCATTGTGTTTCTCCACGGGATATGGGTCGATATTGTCGATCAAAGCCCACTTTTTGTCGTAACGGTTTCTTGAAACAACATCTAATGAGCCCCGATAACTTTCCAAAGTCTTTTTAGCCATCATGCGTCACTTTTAATAGTCGTACAAACATTTGTGTAACTCCGGTCTGTATGCAAAAGCCATAGAGTGAACAGCGCGTCAGTAGAGTGAACCCAACCAATGTGGCCAGGTGCCCCGGATTTAGTCACATGGTCAAAAACAGTGTATTTCCGGCCTTATCTTGGGATGGATGCTAATTTTCCATTTTACCACAAGATTTTGGGACCAGTTTGGGGAAATCTGCTTTTCTGTTGGTGGTGACAATGCAAGGTGCACTAAGCCTGCTTCCGTGGCTTCGGTGTGGAAGAACAAGCAAGCTCCATCAAACACCTCCGTAAGATGGAAACCAGGCCACAAATCTTCGGGTTAATGGACAAAGTGTTCCAATACTTTTGTCCGTATACTATAATATAATGTCCACTATTTCTCTAAATAGTAGTCAGATTCACCCCCCTCAAAAATGATTCTTCCAATTCTTCCAATGTTGAGTTTGTATCTTGTTTGTCTTTTTTTATAGTTTAAGTAATTTGATTTGTTATCACATTTGAAAGAAAAAAGCATTTATCATTATCGGACAATTCATAATTAAAAATGCCTGTTTGATGAAGCTGTTTGGACTGTTTGGAAATTATCATACCAACTATAAATGATCTAAATGGGACATTCTGTAATGGGAAATTCATCATGACAGACGTTCAAGCAGCATCAGGGAATGGATTGTAGTCCACCTCTGAGGTAATAAGCAAAGCCACATCTCCAAAAGTGTACCCCGCATATGCAAACACATGAACCATTCCTAAAGTTGCCATTGCACTGAAACTGAATTTTTTAAAAGCTGCACGGGGGCCACATCTTCAGCACAGTGGCGCAACACTGAGCGTCAGCTTTTTCAGGTGTGAGTTGAGGACATCTCACTGTTCCCTGCGGTCAGGCGGAGGGAGGAGTTGGGTTTAGAGGGGGGTGGTGCAGGGGAAGGGGTCCAGGAAGTCACTTGGCAGGAAGATGAAGAGATGAAGATCAAACGGGCCAGTGTGAGAGTGATTAATGCAACGGGAACATGCAGGATGAAAGCAAGGGAATAAATCAGCCGTTGGGCCCCGTGCTAATTGTAATTGAAATTAATTCTTTTGCTGCATGACGTAGGGAACTGCAAATTGTCCGAGGGACATGAAGCGTCAAGTTTGCCATGTCGCTCGCAGTCAAGTCTCACCTGGCATTGAGCGCGAGGACATCAAATAAAAGTTAAGGGTGGACATTACAATATTCATTTGGTAAAGATAGACAATTTGACGGTGATTGAGTAAATTGTCAAAACAATTATGGTTTCAATATTATTTGTTTTTTGATGACTCATTTCTCTTAAAAGGCCAATTTTAAGTACGGACAAGGGGAAGAAAGAGGGGAATACTGCAGCAGTACCACAAACCCTTACAAAGTTGTTGTGGTCCGACCTGTCAGGAAGGCGCTGCCATCATCAGTCAGTTATACTCGAACTTCCAGTTCAACCCTCACACTCAACAAACGAGCTGCCTTTTCAGGAATCCAACGGCTCAGCACAGACCGGCCTACCTGCCTGCCTGCCTACGTGCATTTACCTGAAGTGAAGGGTGGCCAGAGAATAAAATAAAACAAATAAATTAATAAAAACAAAGTAATAATAATAATTCATACAACAATGAATATACAGTATAGGGTCTCATGAAAAGCTCCATGGCGGAAATTATTAAAAAAAAAAAAAACAACTCTTTCAAATGCTGGGAGTCCTCAGTTCATGACGCTCTGCCATACTTACGTACTGTTTTTCATTTGAGTGCTTTTTACACAAATATTCACAGTAATTATAACTTTACTACTATGCAGGAATATGTTCGTGATAGACTACAGTATATTCTAACATAGATATTGCAACTTTGTAAAACTTCATAAAAGTAGGATTTCATGTACAATGGTGTCTTGGGGGGAAAAAAATATTTATTTCAGACAGTATTATGCTTATACACCACCTTCAAAAAATACACATTTTCATAAGCCTGGCCAAAAAAACTTACAAGCTACAAGTTGATAAACATCCTAACCCAGTTGATTGACGAAATTATTTAATTTTACTTTGTAAAAAAATGTGTTCTGTTGTGCCTATTCAACAACGACAAAAAAAGATACAAAACAAAACTAATTAAACAATAACCATTGTTGTAATTATTTCAATGACTTTCACAAAGTAATAAAACTAATTACATTTGTTTACCACACATTTTGGAATTAACTACTTATTTGTTCTTTAAACAAAAAAAAATCTAAAAACAATTGCCATGTTTGTTGCAGTATACAGAGTTGACGGAAAGCATTCAGACCCCCATAAATGATCCATTCTTTATTCAATTCCAGGCATTTGCTAATATCCTTTTAGTTAATTTGTTGTACACACACCCCATATTGACGGATTTTTTTTTTTTTTTTTTCAGATTTATAACTGAAATATCGCACAACGATGGACTCTTTGCTCAGTATTTACTAGAAGCACCTTTTGATCTCATACCGCCATGAGTGTTTTGGGGAATTGTGCAACACGTGGTGGACACATGAATTTGGGGGTCCTCTGCCATTCCTCGTTGCAGATCAGGTTGGAGGGTAAATGTTGGTCAATTGGGTTTCAGTCAGGGCTCTAACTGAGCCATTCAAAAACAGTTGTTAGAAAGTAAACCTTCGGCAGTCTGAGGTCGTGGGCACTCTGGAGAAGGTTTTCATCCAAAATATCCCCACCCTTGGCCGTATTCATTTTTCCTGAACCCACGCCACAGCATAATGATCCCACCACCATGCATCACTGTTGGCATTGTATTGGACAGGTGTGGAAATTTTCTACACACAGACCACTTAACTATAAGCCCAAAGGTTTTCAAACCAGACAGTCTTATTTCACACCATCTCGGAGTCATTTAGGTATTGTATTTATTTATGTATTTTTAAGAAAACTCTGTGTGGTCTTGCATGAGTCTTGCACTGAGAAGAGGCTACAGTGGGACCACTCTGCCACGAAGCCCCGACTGGTAGAGGGCTCCCGTGATGGTTGACTTTCTAGAACTTTTTCCCATCTCCAGACTTCATCTCTGCAGCTCAGCCACAGAGATCTTTGGGTTCTTCTTGTCTCATCAAGACTCTTCTCCCCCAATTCCTCAGTTTGTCCCGAAGCTGCCAGGTCGGCTCTACTTAGTGTTCTGGTCATCCCAAACGTCTTCCATTTAGGAATTATTCAGGCTGCTGTGCTCTATGGAAACGTTAAGTGCAGCAGAAATCTTTCTGTAACCTTGGGGAGATCTGTCCCTTGCCACAATTCATGTCTCTAAGCTCTTCAGGCAATTCCTTTGATCTCATGATTCTCGTTTGCTATGTCTGCCATGCATGGTGAACTGTAAGGTCTTATACATAGACCGGTCAAGTCCACTCTATCATCAAACATAGTTGGACTCCAATGAAGGTGTTGAACCCCCTCAAGGATAAGCAGAAGAAATGGAAAGCACCCAAGTTATATATATGCATGTCATAGCAAAGCGTCTGAATAATTATTGCTGAGCAATATTTCAGGGTTTCTTGTTGTCTTGTCTGCAAAATTTTCAAAGATTTCAACAATTCAGGTTTTATTTGGCAAGAAGGGGTGCTGTGTATCAATTAATGAAGGGGAAAAGAACGTAAATTATTTTAGCAAATGGGTTCAAAATAAGAGAGTGGAAAATGTAAGGGAGTCCAAATACTTTCTGTCCCCACTGTACATAAACAATGTGAAAAAACACCCAATGACAGTTGTCTACAATTCAGACAAAATCGCTTCAACTCAGATACTGAAAGGGAATGTTTCATTAAAAAAAAATCCAAAATGATGAAGATGAAATAATTCAAAAGTCTTTTGTTCTTTTATGTGCTGAAAAGTGTAACTCCAACTCTCTAGCCTAACCTTTTTAAAACCTCAGACAAACTTATACAGAGAAGAAAATAAGTATTTGAACACCCTTCTATATTGCAAGTTCTCCCGCTTAGAAATCATGGAGGGGTCTGAAATTTTCATCGTAGGTGCATGACCACTGTGAGAGAGATAATCTAAAAAAAAAAAATCCAGAAATCACAAGGCATGATCTTTTAAACAATTTATTTGTGTGATCCAGCTGAAAATAAGTATTTGAAAACTTGTCTATCAGCTAGAATTCTGACCCTCAAAGACCTCTTAGTCCAGCTTTAAAAGTCTACCTCCACTCCATGCGTTATCCTGAATCAGATGCACATGTGTGAGGTCGTTAGCTGCATAAAAACACCTGTCCACCCCATACAATCACTCAGACTCAAACTTGTAACATGGCCAAGACCAAAGAGCTGTCCAAAGACACCAGAGACAAAATTGTACAACTCCACATGGCTGGAAAGGGCTACGGAGAAATTGCCAAGCAACTTGTTGAAAAAAGGTCCACTGTTGGAGCAATCATTAGAAAATGGAAACAGCTAATCATGACGGTCAATCTCAATCAGAGTGGAGCCCCATGCAAGATATCACCTCGTGGGGTCTCAATGATCCTTAGAAAGGTGAGGAATTAGCCCAGGACTACACGACAGGACTTGGTCAATGACCTGAAAAGAGCTGGGACCACCGTTTCCAAGGTGACTGCTGGTAATACACCGAGACGTCATGGTTTGAAATCGTGCATGGCACGGAAGATTCCCCTGCTTAAACCAGCACATGTCAAGGCCCGTCTTAAGTCTGCCACTGACCATTTGGATGATACAGAGGAGTCATGGCAGAAAGTTTTGTGGTCAGATGAGGCCAAAATGGAACTTTTTGGTCATAATTCCACTAACCGTATTTGGAGGAAGACGAATGATGAATTCCATCCCAAGAAGACCATCCCTACCGTGAAGCATGCTTTGGGGTGTTTTTCTGCACATGGGGCAGGACGACTGCACTGTCGTAAGGAGAGGATGACCGCGGCCATGTATTGTGAGATTTTGGGGAACAAACTCTTTCCCTCAGTCAGAGCATTGAAGATGGGTCGTGGCTGGCTTTTTCAACATGACAATGACCCGAAGCACAGAGCCAGGAAAACCAAGCAGTGGCACCGTAAGAAGTATGTCAAGGCACTGGCGTGGCCTAGCCAGTCTCCAGACCTAAACCCAATAGAAAATCTTTGGAGGGAGCTGAAACTACGTGTTTCTCAGCGACAGCCCAGAAACCTGTCTGATCTAGAGAGGATCTGTGTCGAGGAGTAGCCCAAAATCCCTCCTGCAGTGTGTGCAAACCTGGTGAACAACGACAGGGGACGTTTGATCTCTGTAATTGCAAACAAAGCCTACTGTACCAAATATTAACATTGGTTTTCTCAGGTGTTCAAATACTTATTTACAGCTGTATCACACAAATAAATCGTTAAAAAAACATACATTGTGATTTCTGGATTTTTCTTTTTAGATTTCTGGATTTTTCTTTTTAGATTATCGCTGTCACAGTGGACATGCACCTACAATGAAAATTTCAGACCCCGTCATGATTTCTCAGTGGGAGAACTCGCAATATAGGAGGGTGTTCAAATACTTATTTTCTTCACTGTAGATTGCGCCACAAAGTATCATGTTTGAGACGATGGCAGACAGTCACATGACCAGAGAGAGCTAAAACTGTAATGGATTCCAATTTCAGATATTTTGAATTGTGGAATGTAATTAATTAGTCTACTCCGTATTTATTTATGTACTCCATATTTGCGGTTTCTTGAAAAACGTTACGCAACAAGTATGAATATGATCCCTCAATCCTAACTCCATTATTAGAAAATTTTAGTGACCAAATAAGCATGGTCAGTGCATTGTGTCGGCCATTTTTGTGGGGTGCTTTGTTTTCGAGTGCGACGAGGCAAGCTTATGAGCATGTGCATGGGCCTTACGCAACACAGTCAGAGTCTTTTTGTGGGTATAGATCATGCTTAAACTCGAGCCTAATGTTTTCTACAATTTTGTACTAATTTCTCGGAGGGTGCGGGGCCTTTGTCCTAGCTGTCGGGGCTGTTTGCTCCCAGCACCACACACTTTCTGTTAGGACCCGGGGCTTTTCTCTGATTGCACACTCCCTCCACCACAACCGCACCTCCCCTCCCCACCATCCTACGCCGTCCTTCCCCTCCGTCAGGAATCTATATTTCATAAGCGAGCTGTGGAGCTCCAGTGCCCAATTATCAGCAGATAAGGCGCAGGAAGCCCTGGAGCGCCGGCACGGCTATTTAGACGGGCGGAGGGGGGAGCTTGGGCGGGGGGAAGCGGCAGAACGAAAAGGCAGGCAGGCAGGGACTCAACCCCCCAGGGATGCGTCGCCCTCACCACGCTATTTTTTTCTCCACCCCCAATCCCCCATTGACAGCCACCCCCACCCCTCCCGCCAACCTCGCTTCCCTCCCCCCATCAGCGGCAGGGTTCAATTAGTGCCGGCGGCGGCAAGCACCCGCAGCCTCGCTAAGGCTGCGAGCTGAAGCGTCTATCAGCACACACACCAACAACACGCAAGGCTGACTTCATCCAGCTTGCGTCACACAACTGACTTCCAAGAGCTCACAAGTGAGCACAACAAGGCCATCTTTATTCGTTTTATTTGGATGAAAACTGCTACTTTTTGGATGGCGTTTTTTTTTCATTGAACTTAAACCTAGAACAAAATCGTAATGTAATGTTTGCATACGGCCACATGTAATATTAACCCGTAATCTCATCCCAGGGTACAACTTGATTTGCCTCTCACGTTTTCAGCGGCCAATGGAAAAACAAACACCGACCAGCGCCGCTGAGCAAGGTCAGTCGAGGGTCAGGCACGGCTCATAGATACGAGACGGATATCGATTCGCGGGGACAGGCTGTAAGCATGCATACGCACACTTTCTTTCCCCTCCTCTTTTTCCTCTGCAGTCGCAGGGCAGGCGTCAGCCAATAGATCAGCCAGGGGCAGGAAATGGCCCAGGTCAGAGGCGACAGTGTGTGTGTGCGTGTGATGAAAAGACTAACAGCCTGCTGAAAGCCGTTCTCAAACAGAGCCATTCAGGACCTTCTGGCTTTGTCAGTTCACCTCGACTCAGCGAAGAAAGATCACCCCGACCAAACACTGAAACACTTCTATTTTACTGCCCCTGCGTGTCTTACATCTCCACACAAAAGTCTGCCACTATGACCAAGATTTAGGGTTGTCCACAGCCATGCAAGTCATTGTTTGTAAGTGCATCTCTCTAGCAGGAAGCTAACATAACGCAACCCTTTCCCCTGCAGGAGGGGTGCGTGGTGTTGTTGCCGTGGCACGGGGAGCCAGGGATAAGACGGAGGCGAGGCTTCACCCGCCTCGGGAGGACCCGAGGCTCAGCTGGAGTCCCGCACGTACAGCGTCGGCCGATGCACAGGGCGTCATGTGTGTGCATGTGCCATGTATGATTGCTGTGCCTGACTGACTCAGTTTTGGCCTGTGTGTAAGCGAATGTGCCTAAATCTGCATGTGTGTGTGTGTGTACTGTATATGTGAGAGGAAGTCAGAGGGCAGTGAAGCGGAGGAGGGCAGGCAACGCTTCCAGGCATAGAAAGCAGGCCATCTCCCACTATGGACGCTTTCAAAGAGGAAAGGGGGCGGCTGGGGGCTGGAAGAAGCGAAACAGCGGAGGATTCCGGCCTATAAGAGTTCATTTGCATGAGATAAGCTTTTCTACTCTTGTCACACCAAATAATAAGTGCATATCACAGCAAGTCTAATAGGCAGAGTCATACAATGGCACCGAATGGTCGTTTTGGAATACAAGCGAATCGCCAAGGTCACATACTCTTATCCGGGATCATGGTCCACATGCAAGTTGTTGGATTTCAATACATTACGACAGACTTCAAATGTAAAAGCAAAGCTCACAAACTTTTGGCGTGCAGTGGACTCACACGTATTATTTTTTTGAAGGCAACTACAAGGAACATCAATTATTGCAGTCAATGTCTTGACCCACCAAAAGCTGAATCCCCCAAATGAAATGCAGGTTGACGAGTGATATTCATGATATATATCAATGGTAAAATACATTGCAACGGTCTGGGTTTGTTTGCCATAGTAGTTATGGATGACTGAATTTGCAGTTAATAATACGGTTGAGCCGGCAGGGTGGATCAGCTGGAAAGCGTTGGCCTCACAGTTCAAAGGACCCAGGTTCGATCTCGGCCTCGCCTGTGTGGAGTTTGCATGTTCTCCCCGTGCCTGCGTGATTTTTCTCCGGACACTCCGGTTTCCTCCTACATCCCAAAAACAAGCAACATTAATTGGACACTCTAAATTGCCACTAGGTGCGACTGTTTCTCTCTATGTCCCCTGCAATTGACCCCTCCGTAGAAATTGCGTCATCCGCGTCGCTGACCAATCAGAGGCCAGAGATCTGCATAAACCACGCCCCTTTCTGGACCCGCAATTCCCTCAGACAACGTTGTATGGTCCAGTATAGCTTTTGATAGCGTTTTATTGCGTATTTGGGTTCTTTAACAATAGATATGGTTAAGAGGCGTAGTCACGGACTTTATAATAGTGACGACAGGTATCCTGAAAGGCTAGTTGGTGGAGTTCAATTCGTACCCTTTCCAAAACCGAAGACCCAGTACGAAAAATGTCTTTGATGGATCAAACTTTGTGGAAGACCGCATCATCAACTGAATCCATCTAAAATCAACCGGAACAGAAGACCGAGTACGAAAAATGTCTTTGATGGATCAAACTTTGTGGAAGACTGCATAATCAACTGAATCTATCAACCGGAACAGATATGTTTGCACGAAGGTAAGCCCTATATTTGATTTTCAATACATGTCTCATATAAATGAATTAGCAGTTCTTCGCTTGCATAACATAGCTACGTGTGAATGATTGACACACTTGATCTGTGTTGAGCGATATTTTGCGATGATCTGACTGCACAAATGTGTCATACAGATTCTGCACACAAGTGTAATAGGTAACACGAAAATAGGAAACTGTCAATGACGAATTCGTCTTTGGGTTATAATATATTATATTATGTGGCTTCTCGGTCTTCCTCTGACTCCGGAAAGATCTTGCGCTAATATCAACGGTTTCTCCGTCGATATGCATGTAAATACCATTGAAATACCGCTCGCTGAAATACTTGAAGCCCTGCTGTCTGCTTTTCAATGATATTTCACTGTTAGGCGTGGTTAAGTGCCCTGTACGGAGGGGTCAATTGGCTGGCAACCAGTTCAGGGTGTACCCCGCCTCCTCCCTGTTTGAAAGCCGGGATAACCTCCAGGGCTCCTTCGACCGTTGTGAGGATAAGTGGCAAAGAAAATGGATGGATGGATGGATAATATGGTTGAGTACACATATTCCTAAACTACGGAGGTCCCTAAAGGTACCGTATGCTTGGCCGGGTGAGAACAAAACATTGACAAATTTTGTTTGCACTGGATGTAATTATATCCATTTCATAGATATATTCAAAGCAGCATAAGATGTATTTTTCTTTGACAACAGTTTCATTAAATCACATGTATTTGAACATTTCAGATTGTAGATCTTAATTATGCGAGTCATGTTGGGGTAGTGATGATTCAAATATGGGACAGTGTGGAATATTGTTGACTTGGGTTGGAGCCGGATCCTGGGAGAAAAAAAAGCAGACTATTGAGAACTTAAATCTTACCTTGGTCAAATTCTACACTCAACAAACAATAGGGCCACCAAATTTGTAATTTTTCCAAGTATATACGTTTGTAGGTGCTTTGTGTTTTTCAGCAGCCTCATCAGAAGAAAACAAGACACAGACAAACGACACAGCAGAAAAAAAAACGGTTAGGAGGAAGCGAACTTCCCCAGTTGACACTCTAATTCCACGGCGAGAATCCCCCGGCCGCTAACTTCAGACATCTGCTTTCAGTTAGCTCGCAGCGCTTTGACGCGTTTCCTGTGCTGCTGCTTCACGCAGGCCCGGCCACGACGCAGCTTTCCCAATGTCACCACAGACGAACCCTGGAGACCCACTTGGAGACCCACACGCAAACAAACAGCAAACCACATGAAGGAGAAATTTCAAATCACCAACAGTTTGGCGAAAAAATATGAAAATGAACATAGGACGTAGGTGGTATCATAATACTCGTGATCTTTTGATATCTCCTCAAAAGATATATGAGAGGGAAAAGATGCAACCAAACAGTGACGGCAAACTAAGATGTCAAGTAACTGACAGTAAATCCAATAATGTGGAAGGAAGAACTGATGCCAAGGTTGGACTGGTACTCGTACTATTTCAAGATTAAATTTAAAAAAATTGCTGTAAGATTTTGCCACTTTAAAATAGGTGCTTTGGCGCTATAAAAGTTTGGGAAACATTCCTGTTACCTTACCAGAAGTCAGTGATTGTATGGGCTGAAGACCGACCGCACTCGTGAGCATCAAAATGTGAAATAATGGCACAGTAAGTCATGTCACAAAGGTTTCAGCTCAACCACAAAGTTTTTTCAGTGAGGTGAAAACCTCAGTGGGCAAGTGGAAAGATGGTGACCCGAAATGAAGAAACAAAAACACACCAAAAAAAAAGAAAAAAAATACTGCTCATGAAGCCTTGCAGCTCTGCAGAGGAGCACAGCAAGCTCACGGGTCACACACAGGATTATGGGTAGTGAAAGTAATAACAAGGGTCTGAAAGTATAGCGAGACAAAAGCACTGATGAACAGGGAAAAAATATGCTGGGGAGGAGCTTTCGAACGGGATTTCCTGGATTGGAAGAACTGTCCACAGACCAAATTCTGGATTGACACTAACCTGATCAATGATGCACATCTGAAACACCCAAAAATAAACATAAACCAATAACAGGACGTTCCAAATGTTTGATTAAAGGGATGTTTTTAATTCCTTCTGCAAAGCGCAGGTGGCACATGTGTTTTTGGTGCAGTAGGTTGATATGTTACCACCATAACTCAAAGCCGAGCACCTGCATCCATGTCCAAGTGTGGAGGAGTATGGGACAGGCAAATGAGTATGGCAATACAATTTGGTACAGATCCATGATATGAACCCTGGAGTACCAGAGTGAGTGATATTAAATCAGTCCGCTAGTGAGTGAGTGAGTGAGTGAGTGAGTGAGTGAGTGAGTGAGTGAGTGAGTGAGTGAGTGAGTTAGTTAGTTAGTTAGTTAGTTAGTTAGTTAGTTAGTTAGTTAGTAGTTAGTTAGTTAGTTAGTTAGTTAGTTAGTTAGTTAGTTAGTTAGTTAGTGAGCATTTTTCGCTCACTGTCCAATATGAAGCGAGCGGTACACTGACCGATTTTTGAAGTGAGAAACCCAAACAGGACAAAACAAATCTGTGTTCAGCCTGCTCTTATAGTCTGTGGTATATTTGAAATGACCAATGCAACGTACCACACGCTTAATGCATGTCGTAGTACCAAGACTGAACTGGAAGAGGTAACGAGAAGCCAACGGCCACCCAGACTAACAGAAAATACAAAGAAGAGAGAGTAGTAGTAGCAGTAGTAATAGTAGTTGGAGTAGAAGTCATTCTTGGGAAAGATTTTATTCTCAATGAGGCATTTATGGACAAATCCGGGTTCGAAATATACATGTAGGCTCTTGGCCTTTGCTACACCAGGCAGTGTAAATACAGTGTGAGCTGGTGATAACAGCAGGTGATTTATATTACCGCAGACCTCAAGTATCTATCTCCACCCACATTATTCATGTGAACCCCTCCCCCATAGATGTGTTAAATTATTTGAAAATATAATGTCCACTGTTCACATATTTATGAATGAAATACTGTACGTGATCCACCATATGTCTGCGGAGCTCGCGTATCTTGTCTGAAGGCACCGTGGTCAAATTCATTAAACTCACATTCGACTGGCAGTTTACCTTGGACAAAAAATAATCTAGATGTGGTTTGAACAGGAGTATGTTTAGAGGCACTTTCCATCACCAAATGATCACATACGGAAGGTGGACTTTGTACAGCCTTTGAAAATAGAACACACCTTTGGACTCAGGTTTACTGTCCACGACGGTGACGCGGAGTATATGCCTTTCTCGGAGCCAATTAATCACATTATTGATCAGATTGGCCAATTACAACATCAATACCGATTGGCTGATCAGCAAAAAAAAAAAAAATGCCAATTATCAGCCGATCCAGTTTGAATTATCTTGATGATTCGTCATACTCAAGTCTGATGATATACAAATTCTCAAGCCACTGGAGAATGCAGTTGAAAATATTTCCATTCATTTTATTGTGTTAAATGATTTTGGAGACTTTTCATAAACATACTAAACAGTTGCTGCTATATTTATGCCCGGCAAAAGCTTCCTAATTGCCTATCGTTTACTTTTATGTCACAATCATTGAGTCAGCGGATCAACCAAACTCTGCACACATGTAAGATTGGATATACTGAATAGGTTTAACATTTCAAATATTCGACCCAAACCATTTTCCAAACAGATTGGAGAGAGGGGAAAAAAATCACTTTCAACACAGCCCATACTACAACATAATTGCTCAGAATAACGCATTAGAGCCATTTGAGAATCACGCCTTTGATGGAGGGAAAGTGCTTAAATTTGGCGCGCTTGTCAGGATATGCGGTATGTGGCCCATTTGAGTTGCGGTTTGTGCTCCACACAGTGCGTGGAATGTGTTACATTCTCCGCCGAATTTGGATGTGTGTTCCTGCAGTATGTGCCGACGTGCACAAAGTTAAAGATCCAAAGTTCAGTTCGAACATGAAATTGCTCTGAATATTACTGCACTGTATATACAACACCAACACGTATAACAAAATCACTTCTCGCATTACTTACCACTTCTTATCTTATTATTAGCGTACCGCCTTCATTTTTTTTTCTTCTCCCCAATCGTTCTGGCATGAGTCTGAACAAAGACAAATGGAAGTTTAAGGAGGAAGTATTGATTTGGGTGAATGTCAGGGTCATCGCTATTGGAAAATCAACAAACAGCCGCCAGCACCCTCCTTAGCTAAGCGACTCACCTTTTGACCTGGTTGCCTGTTACTATGGCAAATGACCCAGAACCACGAGACCTATATTTTTGCCTCATTGCAAAGCACCACAAAGATGGTGCAATGTTGACAATGGCTTGCTCCATTAATTGTTGAAACCATAAAGATATTGGAAACTTTATGATGCCACTATTATTTCAAATTTAACTTATATTACCCTTAGCCTGTGCATACTGTTCCTGTCAAATTTAACCCACATTGACATTGGGTAGCAATAAAAATACCCTACGTAATTCTTCCACCCAGAAATGTTGTGGTTTTATAGTAAAGTGAGGCAAAATACACAAAAATGAAAATATTTTAAAAAGCCATTCTCTTGCATAGGTGCTACAAGGTTTGTGTACACTGAGGCTGTTCTGGTGTCTACTACAACAGCAATAATAGTAGGAATCTTGAGACTGTGACACTATTGGCACATGCCATACATGTATATTGAAGCACCCGTACTAACAGTGTTCAAGGGGGAGATTGACATTGTGCTTAAAACTGTTTTCACCACATTTTTAATCAGCCACCTGTCAGTCTTTGAGAAATCTTGAAAACAGGAAGGGGGGGGGGGAAATTATCTAAAAACTAAAAGTCCTTCACTGATTATACTGGCATTTAGGCAGTAGTTTTGGTCATCCTAAATGGCCTTAAACCTGAAACATTTTGTCTGATTTCATGTCATAAGGTGAGAACAACATTAAGCAAGCATACTGAACAACTAAGCTACGGTTTGTTTAAATAACCAAGGTGTAATTGCCGTTGTTTTATGTTTTGTTGGACCATGAAATTCAACTCAAAGTCTATTGATGGATTGTTTACTATTTGCCAAAGTGACTTCATTTGAGTTCACCGCTACCGTACATCACTAGTATCTCAAGTTTGACCCCACAAGTCAAAACAAACGAAAAAAAAAACATGACAGCTCACATCTTCAAAAACTACCAAGTGGGTTGACACCGTATCTCAATGATACACTGCACTTCATTAACACCGATTACTATGTTCCTACTAGCCAGGGCCTTGGCGCCATCAAGTGGCATATTAAGGTATTACAGAAAGAAACAAAAACGTGCAAATTAGTGAATTTGTGAGGGCGATGACTTTTGTCGCTCACATTCATACTGTGGATATGAAGTAGTGCAGGTATTGCCCAACGTCATCGGTTTTCACAGACGTCAGACTCCCCATGAGACCCCTGGCTCACCCACTCTTTGCATCTCGTCTCCAACTCGCCCCTTCTTTCCTGCGAGGCAGGCAGGCGGTGCGCTAACCAAGCCTCTGGCAGTGTGTTCCTATCCTGCAGGAGCCCTCAGGTTCCAACCTGTCAATATCTCAGCAAAGAATCTTGGCTCTGCTGTGGCTCAGTTAACTTCCTCACCCACCGCAAAGACAGGAGGGGGGGAGGGGTTCCTGTCCCCTTGCCAGCCCAGAGGCAGGCCCCGTCACTCCCGCCCCGAGTCCCTCTACAAACAAACTGCATCCACAACCATAAAGGCCACCATCCTGGCAGATACAGCGAGCAATATGGCAGCTGACGGCAGTTTTTCTGCTCGCTGACGCCTTGGATGTTTTGGATGGCGGTCACGTCGACGCTGAGGGTAAAAAGTGGGGAGGGGGGGGGTGTTGGAGAGGAAAGCTAGTGTCCTCAAATTTGGAGACAACGAGAGAGGGCGAAACAGGAAGACGTTTTGCAATGATGTATGATGTAAGTTGGGTGACCAAAAGTCAAGGTGAGTCTTCATGTTGGTGTGTGTATACTGTACGCACATATGGCTCATCCCAACGTGTGACAGCACGTCTGTCGTGTGTGTGCGCTCAGACATGCGCACACACACAGTTCTTGACTGCGAGGCACCGCGGCTGTCTGCCGGGAGCTCAAGTTACTGCCAACCGGCGGGACAGACTTTATGGAAACCTGTCTCCCACACCCACTCGACCCGTCCACAAGGCTCCAGAGGAGGTATCGAGTTGCCAGTTCAGCGCCGGACAGGCTTTGCGCTGGCGGCAGCTTGTGATCTTGGGTGTGTGCGGATGTGTGTGTGCTTTTTAATCTCCCACTCTTTGAGGGTACCGGCGCACAAAGCTGGCGTCTCCTCCAGGTATGTAGGTGTGTTTTGCAGTGCTGACGCCTCACCGCACACACGCCACCGCTTCCTCCAGCACACAGCAGGAATATTCCAGCCTGCGAGCCCTGCCTCTAATAAAGGCTGATGAAGAGCCCGAAATGCAATTGAGACGATCCACGCAGGAAGTGTTTTTTCCAATAACCTTCACCACATGTATGAATTGTTAAACCCGGACAAACAAAAACCACATGCTGAGAGATCATGGTGCATTTGAGGATGGGCAATTGTCGCTATGGTTGTCACTCTTGAAGGGAATTTATATTTTGTCATGGCTTATTTAGTTTGAGATGAGCAATTTCTGTGAATGTGCCCAAAAGTCAAAGGAATTTATGGATTAAAAATGCTGTTTGTCATTTGGTGAAAAAAAAAAAAAAAACGTCCATTTTATGATCCTCGAGCTTTCAACCATTTTACCCCAAAAATTCTCAATACTGACACCTACGGGACTGGAGTGGTACACATCAACTACTACCTAAAATATCCCAACATAATAACAAACAAGTGCTGATTGACCCCATACAAATGAAAAAAAGTGTTGGGGTTTGGGGGTAGGTTCTATTTGACTGACTGGCGAGTGGGGTGGCCAACCCTGGTCACCCTTTGCTGGCTTGTATTTAGGATTTGGTGCTAATGTGGTGTCTTTGCATGTCCCCCTTGAGTTAGCGGAAAGAGAGCGAAAAGAACCGGTCAGGTGAGTAGGGAGGTTCCTCCATCACATCAATGTTCTTCTTAGGTCATCATGAGCTGGTGCTTTGTCATAGTTAAGCGGCCATAAATTGCCCTGGCATAACTCTTCTTGCCGACGGATCTTTTGTAGGCCTGCTGCATCTGTGTAACAAATTGAAGGAGAAAGCTCAGTTTATAGTTTGGGTTTGAAATGTCTTTTGTTTTCAAAAACTCCTGTTTCTTTTTTGCAATCGGGGCTATCCTCTGTTATTTGCAGTAAAAACTCACCTATTCACTTTTTTTGTGCTCAGTCCATATCCCTGTTTTTTGGAAAAGTAATACTTTGCCGCCATCTTGTGACATCAATGGGAAATTCTAAACCTTTTATAAAGGTTAGTCAGTAACTCTGAGACGTTTGTGTAGGGTATTCGGATCGAGCCCTGGCGCAAAGAATGGGGAACACTGTAAAGTCAAGTCTGAATTTAGAGTTGCGCACCTTCAGTGTCGTGCCACATTGTATCGTAACATACCCGAGAGTACGGCGGTTTACTGGAAGAGATGCAGAGCAGTTAATAGGAACAGGAAGAAGGGGCAGAGAAGGTCTCCAACTACAGCATCCTCTAGTAATAGCTGTTGCTGTTACCACAGAGAGAAAATAAGGTGTTCGCACAAAATCATAATTGTAGGAGGTATTTCAAGATTTAAAAGCATCATAACATCTATGGTAATTTCCGTGAGCTCATCTATGATGTTTCACATTATACGTTAGCATCAAGCTATCAGACTTACGCTGGATGAAATTGTATGGTTTGGTTGATGAGATTGGTTTTTAAATATAAAATGTTCAAATATCTTTTGTTTTATGAGTCAGTTTCAGTAAACTTGAACTTGGACTGAGAAACTCCTTGAAGCGTGCACACTTTGCCTCTTATTTAGAGCAGTGTGAGCAATGGACTTTTCTTGTTTCCACTACTTCAGTGACGTTATACGATTGTCCACCAATTTTCTAAGGTGATATTAGTTATGGATCGCGTCTAAATGTACGTAGAGACACGTATTGATAGAAAGTCAGATATATGCATGAAACCATAATTGGTCACCAAGACATGCCGTGTAAATTCAGCCAGGGCAATGTACTGTACAGTTTGTAGAAAAGGAGTGGCAGCCATGACGGAGTCCTGTGTCTATACTCATGGGCCCAACTGTCTCTCCTTAGAGATCTTGGCGCAACAGAGTCAGGGAAACTGGGACGACACACAATCCCAAGTGCTCTACATCCTGTGACGGCATGAGAGAGCGGCAGTCCAGACGTGCCACCCAGAGGAAACTCATTCAAGCCACAGTGATGTCATTAACTCAGTCACGATCAAAAACTTGTGAGCGTGACAGAGTGGAACATAAATTTTCTGGTGAATGGAGATTTTCATCCCCTGCCCATGCCAGTGAAGTTGGCATTTCCGCCTTTCTTAGAAGAGAGCTGGAAATCCCAACTTGTAGGTTGTACACTGCCCCCTATTGATTAGAAAACTGTTTCTCATTCTGAGGCTGACACCTGGAATAAGTTCTAAAGGTTTGAAGCTTCCATATCGTTCCAACTGAAAAGGTCTTCTAATGATAAAAGTGAAGTGGAACCGTAATTAAAGTATTGCTTTCAATTCTACCCACATTTACCTGGGAAAAAAATGAAGCACTTTTTATTCTTACGTACTCTGATCTTGCTGTTTGCATGCTACACAGACAACTGAGCTATGACATGAAAAGTGACCTTTTGGCAGGGAAGGGGCACTCAAAACATCAACGTGGAGGAGTCCTGCTATATGCAAAGACCTTACGATGGGTCTGCGATTTGCTAGCTTGCTAGCGTGGCATGGAACGGCTCTCATGAATAATGTATAAAGACATCTGCCACCCGTGAATTATAGATCTGTGCCGTCCAAGCATATGGGAAAAGCCCAGCGAGTGCTAATGGCCAACTCCATGTGACAAAATATGGGTTAGAGACACGTGAACGATAGTCGGGTCGTGCAACCTTTCAGTCATGTGACTGCAAGACGGACTGTAAATGAGGATTATTTACAGGTGAGCCGAAATGTGTGATATATTTGTGCGTCGGCATTGCAGAAAGTCTCCAGTAAATGAGCTCAGTGGCTTCCACTGTGTTGCGGATGTGGAATGAAGCCTCCTTTGGTAACAGTCCCAAAGAAAAGCCACCATAGGATTTCCATGCTGAGGTATATTAAATATTGCATGTCAGTTCTTCCAAACAATGATCCAGCAGGCTTTATATTTCTTCACCAAATTAAAATGAGCAAATTGATCTATCTTAAAAGAAACTTCCCAAACCCTATGCCTGACAAGCAATGGCTCAAGTCTTTTGAGTCTTTCATGCACACTTCCGCCACTGAAGTGCAGCCTGCTTGAATATTCTATACGCCCCGCATTAAAGAATCACGGCGAAATTCGAGGGGGTGGGGTGGTTGGCGTGCGTTTTCTTTGGACCCAACTGAGCAGGAGGCCCTGTCTAGAAGGGACCGCTTCGATCACTGGCTTTCACTGCAGGATTATCCTCTTATCAGTGCCGTAAAAGCCCAGCTAAGAAGCAGTGGTAATTAGCCCATCTTTAATTAACGAGCGCCTCGTTCGAAAGCCACCCACGGCCCACGCCGGCTCCCATTTGCAAGGCAGTCAGCCCAGCATCAAGACGACCGGACTTAATCTTGTTTTTGTCTGAGTAAGAAAGAGTCAAGGTGTGGAAAGAGGACAAAGTTGATGTTGGAGCGGTCACACCAGACAGAGGGTCCCCCATGAAAATGGCCTCTTCTTGTAGTATGTTTCAAAAGAGTCTCCTTCAGCTTCCTGAGACGCTCCACGGTGTTGTGCAGGGGCTTGGAACGTGCGTTGAGCTTCCTGTGAGTGGATGGATTAGTGCAGTCAAATGATGTAACGATACATGGTGCACCAATATCTTGGGCCACCACATGTGTATACAGACAGGCCTGCTCAGGACAGTAAACTTTTTTTTTTGGCACTGAAAATGGTGAAAAAGTGCATTTTTGGTTGCACGCTGAAATACTTTTATCATTGAAACATCCAGTCCGAAACAGGACTTCGTGATGATGCAAGGAAGAAAAAAAAAACCGCGACAAGCACACGTCAGACTATATAAACCTGCCAAAATTGGCCTCAAGTCGAAACCCGATGCCAATGCCGCTGGCATTAGCAGCAGCAGGACAATGGAATGGTGGCGAGGGACAAGGGCAGAAGCGCAAAATGAAGCTTCGTTGTTAGGGTTACTTGTGTGGACAACTGTGTGCTAACTATTCATCTCCATGGAAGAAATAACCATAAATGTCTTAACATGAAAACAGTCAAACGTGCTAAAAAGTTTGGGTAACAGTGCATATTGTGCATTATTTTTATGTACTGGTATTTATTCATTTCAATGATAGCCCCCTTGAGAGGCATCGTCTCATTTTCAAGAGTCCTTTGAATACATACAGATAATAACCAATATACAAAATATTAATTTAAGGTAAATCAAGGTCAGTGCTTCACCATTTCAGTTCTCCTGATTTTTCTGTGGGTTTCAACAAAGAGGCTCCACTGAGAGGATGCATAGCGCCATCTATTGTAGCGGAGGCACAGTTATTTCAACCAGTGGGTACATCTTCCTGCCATGCACATATGCTGGACCAACTCGAGTTTAGTAACCACTCACCGTATCGCAGTTCACTTATTGCGGATTCAGCGCAATGTGGACTTAAAAAAAAAAACGATTATTTATTGATCTGCATATTGCAGTTACTTAGCTCTGTAATTGCAAACAAAGGCTACTGTAACAAAAATTAACATTGGTTTTCTCAGGCGTTCAAATACTTATTTGGAGCTGTATCACACAAATAAATCTTAAAAAAAAAACATACATTGTGATTTCTGGATTTTTATTTTAGATTATCTCTCTTACAGTGGACATGCACCAACGAGTAAAATTGCAGACCCCTCAATGATTTCTAAGTTTGAGAACCTGCAATATAGCAGGGTGTTCAAATATTTATTTTCTTCTCTGTTTTTTTAGATCATGTCAAAAGACACCGGAGAAGCGTAAATATAAACTTGCTTTTGTATTCAAATATACTGGGCACGATGGCGATGCGGAGTAAATGCCTTTTGCGGAGGCGATCAATGACGTAATTGATTGGATTGGTGATTGGATTGGTTGATTATGACATTGAAGCTGATCAACCGATCATCATAAAATGCTCATTATCGGCTGATACCGATATCATTGATCAAATCAGCGTAAAGTATAAACCCAAGACAACATCCCACATTTAATTTCTGCACGAGTGGTACATTAAATGAAGAGCATGCTAATAGAGTCTGAGGCACAAGGTCACAAGAAGGAGAAAACAGGGACAACGTGACGACTTGAGACAAAAAGTGCTAAAGGGAGAGCGGGATGTAGAGCTGGCCCGGACCTGGCACAGACGAGGGGGGGAGGGTGTGGGGGGCCCAGCATGCATACATTAGCAGTGCTTAGGCGCACTAATTGCTTCTCACTTAGACAAATCTCCTGCAAATCACGACTGCGCCGCCAGCACTGCCCAGGCCCCCCGGGAAGTAGAGACGGCAGGCAGGCGGGCGGGCGGACGGGCGGGCGGACAGAGCGGGAGGCAGAGTGGGAGGAAGAGGAGGCGGCGGTGGAGGAAAAGCGGGGGGGTTGTGAGTGGAGCGTGTGTTGTAGAGGCGCCTCAGAGCACGATGGAGGAGGAAGAGGAGGTGGGGAGGGGGGAAGGAGGGAGGATTCTCCCTTGAGAATGAGGGGAGAGAGAAAGAAAGAAAGAAAGAAAGAAAGAAAGAAAGAAAGAAAGAAAGAAAGAAGCTCCAACTCTTGTCCTCTCTCTCTTCTTTCCTCACTCTATCCATAGTTAAAGCTAAGTACCCCCTCCCCAAACTTCTTCCACTCTTCTTACAGAAGCCACGCCGCCAACAAAGCGCCCCCTACCCCCCTCCCTCTCTGATCTCCCCCCTTCTCTCTCTCTCTCTCTCTCTCTCTCTCTCTCTCTCTCTCTCTCTCTCTCTCTCTCTCTCTCTCTCTCTCTCTCTCACCCCACAGAAAAGTGGAGGAAAGATGAAACTCGAGAGGGTGGGGTGGGGATGGGGGGTGCTACGCGGGAGAAAATCAATAAGACAGATGGATAGCCGGATAACAGGGTCCGGCATGCTTCAGCGGTGAGGCAATCCAGAGGGTGCCCACACAACTTCCACACAGACGGAGGCGCAGACAAAAACAGGACGCGGGGAAGAGCGTGGTGATCAGCCTCAGGAAGACGCCGCCATCCGCAACACACACACGCACACACTCACACACAAACGCACACATGCACGCACACGCACACACGATGGCGAGACGAGGACACGCATATCAAAAAGTAGTGCAAAACAAAAGCATGCAATAGCTCAAGTCTGGCGCACACACACAAATGTTTAACATCTTACCTAAACTTAAACGTAAGCAAGTTTAACCGTATTTCCACAGACAATCTCCCCCAAACCAGAACCTGTTTGGACTACCATGACTAGGACTTTGGCAATTATGGAACAAAAATCATAATCATCATGATTTTCAATTCTAATTACATTATTTGAGTTCAAAATTCACTATTTGTTCAACTGCCATAACTCACCTTTAAGTCAAACTTAAACCCCCCAGAAAATAAATTCGTAGTAAGTACTATAACAACATAACATATACAATAATAGTAAATTTAAAAAAACAAGGAATACAAATAAATGTGTGGTGATGCACTCATAAAAATAAAAAAGTACAGATACAATGGGAAACTTGCATCACACTTCAATTTTAGACTGTCACTATCGAATATTTTTTTAAGAAATTAGTCTATGATATTTTGTCGCTTAATCGCCACCCACCCCAAAAACGTTTTTTTAAGTAAAAAGTTTTTTTTTTTTTCCCAGATATTGTAAAATAGCAAAACAAATGAAAAATTGAAGGAAAAAAAAGACCATCAATTTATTTTCCGCCCCGCTTATCCTCACTTATGCTGGAGCCTATGCTCGCTATTTTTGGGCAAGAGACAGAGAACACCCCCATCTGGTCACCAGCCAATCACAGGACACATACACAAACAACCATTCATATTCACACCTACGGACAATTTAGATTCTTTAATTGACCTACCCAGCATGTTTTGGGATGTGGGATGAAACTAGAGTACCCGGAGAATGCCCGCACAGGCAGAGAGAGAACATGAAAACTCCACACAGGCAAGCCCGGATTTGAACCCCGAGGGTCAGAACTGTGAGGCAGATGTGCTAACCAGTCATCCACCTTGGCACCTGAGTAAATATGTGAAAGATAAATTAAAATCTGCCACTAATTCTTGAGTTCCAGCAAGTCTTCTACGATTGGTTGTTTGAAGATAGAGAACTCCCATTTCAAATGCTATTTTTGTTAG
This sequence comes from Syngnathoides biaculeatus, assembly GCF_019802595.1. Taxonomy (NCBI): domain Eukaryota; kingdom Metazoa; phylum Chordata; class Actinopteri; order Syngnathiformes; family Syngnathidae; genus Syngnathoides; species Syngnathoides biaculeatus. Next base: position 33,565,330 of record NC_084641.1, read on the forward strand.
CTCGTCAAAAGCTAAAACACAGTGTAGAATGTATTTAAATATGCAAAGTTTGCAATTAATATGTTGTATGTTTAGTTTTACAGTGAACACCATGTGGGGTCGTGTCTTTGTAGTACACTCACTTGAATAAACTGGGAAAACACTGACAAATAAACTTCAAATAATCAATCAAATCTATTAGTCGCCCAGCCTTACTGTGTCCACCCATCAAGTGAGAAACTAAGGCAAATATTTGGTTATTTGCCTATTCTGGAAATAAGCACAAGCACTACATACACACAGTGTTCTGTAGTGTACAAAATGTGACCGCCACAAGTACAAAAATACTGTTATTGTCTTTATTGACCCCCCTCCCCCAAATTTGGGCTCCGGAGAAATTGCTATGGTAAGAAAATCAGAACTTGCCATTGGCTAAGCAGTGTATGAGGAGGCGAGTACAGTTGTGCACTTGCATGAGACAGAACTAATCTCTTATATTATTTTCTAATTTCCAGCAAATTTCAGCAAGACAATATATTGGGAGTGTGAAGTGCACTATAATTATTGAATGTATTTTGAGGCACGCACGTCACAGACATTGTTTCGACACATGCAACAACATGCACTCTTTTAAATAGCGGCAAAATTGCAGGACAGGTCAAACAAAGCACACAAAGAGACCCCACACTACTCTTCTGTATCCACTCTGAGAAAATGAAAATCTAAGTACTTTTTTTGTGCTATTAATCACACACAGTGTACACAATACTTGACATCCTCTTACGCAAATCTACCACTTAAAAAAAAACCAACAACAACAACAACATACGCAGTCATCTCAAAACGGTGCTGAGCTTGTTTTATTTGATGGTGAAAACAGTTTTTTTGCTCAGCATGCAACAAAATTAACTGGAAGTCAACTCTTGTCCAAATGAATTTTTCTCCATCAATCCAACTCACAACCACAAAATTGAAATAATTTCATTTCAATGTAGTAAAAAAAAAAAAAAAAGGTTAAGCATCATCTGTGATAATGACTATGACACAGCAACAGGGACGTCTAAGTAATAGCTGCAGAATAAATATAGTTCAGTGGTAATATTTGTAATATCACTAGCGCCATCTGCTGCATTTCCTCAGTTCTTGTCTTCATGATATGCAGCAAGCATGTGCACAGCGTTTGATTATAGCGCCATCAGGTGAGAAGAAAGCTACATCTCACCTCACACTCATAATGACGTCATTTTCCAACTATCTGCTCGAGTTCTGGGACGTCAATATCTGCCTTATTCCTCTACAGAGAGGCGGGGGGGGGGGGGGGCTGGTCCTTTGAAAAGTCAAAAAAGATTTCTCTCTTTTTCATTTGTTTGGGGCTTTGTAAAGTCCATCTTCCAAGCCGCTTATTCCCACAAGGGTCGCGGGAATGCCGGAGCCTATCCCAGCTAACAATGGGCAAAAGGTGGACTACGCCCTGAACTGGTCGCCAGTCATTTGCAGGGCGCTTATCGGCCCCATCACTGAGCAGGAATCGAACCCACACTGCCCGCACCCAGAATCAGTGACTTCCTTTGAAAAGGTTTTAAGAGATTTCTTTGTTTTGTTCATGGTAAATTGTAAAAGCTGATGTCGTAAATGTTGAAATGAAATTGAAAATGAATTCTGCTGCAAAAAGTTCAATCATAAGGGTTGATTTCATCAAATTGGAACTCGCTCGGCCTAAATAAACTCAACTTGCTAAAATGCAAAACGCTTCGTTCCACATTTGAGGGTCTTGCAAAGTAACGACTCATACTACTCACTTGTTGCTTCTGGGCAGCACTGTGCTGCCAGAACAAAAAGGACAGTTGAAATGATAAACCTATAAACTGCAGACAAAACACAACTCTGCATCCACTAAATAAGCATGTGTGGCCACAAAATAGGCAGAACATTTTCACAAAATACTCATTTGTTGGATTAATATCATTCCCATGAACAAGGGTAAGCAAGTGGAGGACCAAAATAACAACAGACTTCACGGCGATTCTGATCGGAATGAGCCAACAAACGGCATTCTAGGCTTAACGCCTGATCGGTTTTCATGTCGTTGTTCACCGATCTGATCAATAACATCATTGATCATCCCTGCAAAAAACAATTACACCGTCTTGTTATCGTGCACAGTATATTCGAATCCAGAAGCTAGTTTATTTTTAGATAGTAGTAGTTATATAGTTTTTTTTAATATTTCTTTTAGTTAGGGTTGCTGTAAATATCTGACAGCTAATAAAGTTATTAAAAAGGAAACGTGCCAGAGCATTGGACAGGACGGCTGAGCGACGACGACGCTTAATGCTCGTTTCAGACTACAAGACAAATTAGCTCTCTCACGATTACACTATGTCAGAGAAATGACATGCCGATAAATCTTGTATTCAGATACCACCGCCTCCTGTTTTTTACGATCAGTGGGCCAAATGTTATTGGATGGACTCCTTACCGTGGGGATGACAACGCGATTAGATCTCGCTGACTGTCTTATAAAAAGAAAATAGGGGGGGGGGTCACTCGTGCTCAAGACAGGAGAGGACTTCGTGTTAGGTTTGCTTGAGGTATGTTCACATACTTTCAATACAATGCGGCTCGCAAGAAGGTTCTCCTCGTTGTATGTAAATACAAGCTGCCGTCCAGTTGAACACTTGACCTGACCAGAGCGTCGAATTCCAAGAGAGAAACCGAGTGACCCTGAAGAACCATGATTTGCCGCATTTGAATAAAATGTAAACGTTGTGTAAATAATGTGTAATTGCACATTCATTGCAGTAGATGGCAGTGGTGCTCTTGTAGGAGTTGAGAGTTACAGTGTCAGGCCTCAAACCTCCGTTTGAAAAGTTGTGCAAAAGGTGCTCATTGTAGGCATTAATTTTGACATCTTTTTTATATATAAGAAAAGGAGTAAGAAAATCATCACGTCGTTTCGTTCATTTTTTGATGAGTTGAAGAGTTTTCTGCATTTTTATATAAAATGTTTAGTTTAAACAGGTTATTTATCCTCTTTTATATTTTTTCCTATTTCAGAGAACTGTATGCACTATTTTCTGTTAGAGACTGAAAAGAACAATACTTTATTGTAAATTTATATTTCTTTTGCACTTTCTTCATTGTTTACAAGGATTAGATTATCCTTTATTCACAGTGTTATATAGATGTGTAATCGCGGGGGCTGAGAGTGGGGTCGCAATTTTACATATTAGTTTTCTATTCTTCTTTGCCTCCTTCATTTGACAATGACAAACCCCCGTGGTTTTTTGTTTTGGTGCAAGTTCAACGCTGTACTGTACAGTGTTTCCTGGACGTGTACTTGATCGTAATTTAATAGTATTACAGAAGCGCTTTCTGCAGAGATATCAATCGACATGCAACACGTGTACACGATCGTCTTTTTTTTTTAAAGATTTAACCTCACAGTATAGTGGCATTTATGTCTGAATCTAGCTTCACAAGTCTGGAACAAACTCCAAGAAAGTTTAGATCAGTTGAAACACATTTAGTCTAGGTTAATGACACACATGTTCTTGGCTGCTTTTTAATGAAGATCCAAATCTGGACTGTTAATTTTGTAAATGTAATCATATTTTACCTAATGATATTTTCTAATGCACTTTTTCTATTTTGTTCATTTTAAATTGTATTTTTATTTATATTTTCATGTCTTTTTAAAGCACTATGAATCACCTTGTTGTTGAATTGTGCTATACAAATAAACTAAATTTCCTGACCCGTACAGTATTTAAGTTCGAAGATCAGACATTTCCGTAATTCCCCAGTAGTAAAGTTCCCTGACCGGGAATCGAACCCGGGACGTGGCGGTGAGAGACTTGCACAATAATGCTGGCGGTACCACATATAATCATTAAAAAGACATGCTAGCGGATTCACAAAATAATACTGTGATTGAACACGCAATATTGGCGTTTAGGAGTTCGTTTGTGTACACCCATCGTACGTAAACGTGGAGGTTGTTGGATATTTCCACGCCATCCGCTAGAGAGCGGTGTGCACTAAAATTTGAATCACAAACCTGAAGCGACCCCCATCATTCAGATGCAGCAGGGGGTCGACGTTTATGGATCTGGTGGGGGAGGAGGACCCCTAGCCATTCATAAAGCAAAAATAAAAAAGTGCATACAAAACTGCCCGTTGTAATCAAATTTTTAAAGTTAAGAGACAAATTTTTCTCCTCCTGCCACATTTCTTGATAGATTCAACTTCAAAATATTGATTTCATTTAGGACATCTTAGCCACTGTTCTCATTTTCAAAATATCCAAATTTGTACAGTAAAACTCCAAAAAAAGAGAATCATTTACACATTTACCTACTCTTTCAACAAAACCATTGATTGAAACCATTGGAATTTCGTATTTCGTATTTCTTACAAATTGCAAATTTCAACAATCAACAAACAACCCAGAGAATTACCATTTGCATACATTTCAAGAAAATGCTACCTCAAGTTAAGCGTTTCCTAACCTTGGTCGGGCCATGGTGTCCATCATACAGAAGAAAAATATCACAATCCACCACCTAACAACACTGAAGTGAAAAAAAAAGAACACCCACCTGTCACATAAATCATAGATATTTTCCAATTAAACAGAAATTACCAACTTCTTTTTTTTTAAATACCAGAATACCAAAATCTCATGACACACCATTTAACAAAAAGTAGGAATAGCGAATCATGGTTGTGTCGTCCAAAGTTAATCACATGAAACAAACGCAGTGAGAAATGTGCGCACCAGCACCAAGTCATCAGACCAGGTTTGCAGCGCCATCTAGTGGTGAGGTCGTACTTGTTGTGGCTGTCACTCCACGTCAATGGCATGGACAGATGAAAGAGGACATACAACACTATACTGGTAATTAACGAACAACCACTTCCAGACCAATGAGGTTAACTTGGGCAATGATGTCTTACAGCACGCGACTGCTCGGTTAGGAATCTCTGCTCGAGTTTAGAATTAAAGCCTAGAGTTTCTGTCGCCCCCGAGGCTGGAATTGTGTATTACAACACCAGAGGCGACGCTATGATTTGAGACGAGGGCTAGGCCCACCTCCCGTGATTGGGACACCCGGTGAGTCGGCAAGGCTGTTATTGTTTTGAAGGACAGGAAAAAAGATGGCTTCCTTGGAATAAGTTATTTTTGTACGATTGGTCTCTCTTACAGGAATGCAAAATAACTTCTTTAGTTGGCTTTTTACAAACAGTAGACAAGGGACCACGTTCCACCCATTTTTCAGTTCATCATTTCCGGTGTGCCGGCAAGGGCGGAGCACAGGAATGTCGCCGGTCAACGCTAAATATAAAATGTCAAACAGTGAAAAATGCAGATGCTAGGAGCTCATAGGCTGAGTCAGCATTTTCATCTCCCCGAGTTACGCATTTCTGTATTCATGTACAGAAGTAACAATTAATTTCACAACTATTTACAAATGTTTTTTTTAAAAAAGGTTGTTGTATTTTTTTTCACTATTTTTTAACAAAATATTTCCTGACATCAATGAATGGATAAAACAAATAATGAGCACATTTTAACCACAACAATTTGAAGGAAAAAAATGGCAAAATTAAGGCAGTGGAAAAAAAAACGACAAATACTACAGGAGTCTTGTAAATCCTCAATGGGCCGGATTCTAAAACAGAGTGGGCCGTATTTCGCCCCTGGGCTGTACTTTGCCCACCCGCGTGTAACAGTCACAAACAAAACACACAGAACTATTAGGATATAATGTAAAAAATAGAGCAAATGTGCAACACCGAATTGAATAAGAAGAACAAAAGTAATCAAAGGAATACAAGTTGCGAGGCAGCGGATTTTGATGGCTGCAGCTTCCGTGGCAGCACATATTTATTTATATGCCGTGTGTGTGTGTGTGTGTGTGTGTGTGTGTGTGTGTGTCTTTATTGTAACCAGAGCATATGCCGCAAGCCCTCGTCGTATTTCCTCAACAGCTGCTAAATCCATTAAATCTGCAGCCAGCCACTGGAGTGGAAGGTTTACAGGGAAATGGGGTGCGGGGGCTGCATGGCGGATTGTATGGGTGTGTGTGTGTGTAGGGGGGGGCGTATAGTGATAAACCATCCATCTTAACCCCTCCCAGCACCTCCAACAAACTGTAGATAATTGACGAGTGTGATCAAATAAACATGCCACATTATGATTTGCATTACATTGAATGCCAACTAAATGGAAAAAAGCACAGGGGGTGGACTGCACTGGACTGGTTATGACGCCCTAATTCCTGGCAACCACTGACGCACAACATGTGATGAGTGACCTTGGGCTAAGTCTATGTTGTGGGATGGGTGGGAGGACACTGGTTGCAAGTTTTAGTCGTGCTCAAATGAAGTTTCTGGTTCCTTCAAAGTGTCTAAATGGATTCAGCAACATTATCTTGTTTTGGTGCGCACAAGAACTTTTGTCTGTGGGGCCCACTGGTGGGTTTATCAGGCAGCATTCATTTCGTAAACCAGGGGTCATGAGTTCGTATCCCACTGTGGCCTCCGCTCCCCAAGAGGAGTTGCGTCAGGAAGGGCATCCGGCGTAAAAACTGTGCCAAACAAATATAAGTGTTCATCTGAGATGTTAAGTTGTGGCGAACCCAAACGCGACAAGCCTAAAGAAATTTACTCTATTCCACAGATACACCGTCCTCCACGGTCTCACGGTGGAGATAAATTACTCTGTGGAGGTCGGGGGGGGGGGTGCAATGGCCAATCCACCTGAGGTGCAAATTAGTGGACAACCTCTTGGTGCAGTGGCGAAACGCTTTGCCAACACCATCGATCACATCCATGGCCGTTACACAAACAAGGTCGGTGGGTGGTGCAGGGGAGGTGTTTGCGTCTGCCCCAGACTCCCGACTACTGTGGCATTCTTACCACTCCCCCTTCCCCCACGTAAGGTGTGCTATCGAATTGGAGTCTGGTCTGAGAATGACTCTTGGAAGACTGATGCGAGCTGAGAAAATTGCAAAGGGGGGGAAGATGCTTAGAGGCTCAGATTTATTGGCGACAATCGGCCTTCATGATGCCCCCGCAGCAGGTATGACACCTCCCTGCATGATGGGAAACTCTGCACACCATCTTGGCATCGACAGTCAATCCCTGAAAAGGCATCTGACTTTCCAGACATAACGTTACGCACACCTGCAACGTCAAATGAGAATTGTTGGTTCCAACTTGAAGATTATACTAGTCAGACGGGCTACATCATTTGGAGCGTTTACTATTGCGCTTCTAGCATCAATTTATATTATTGAATTGTTGTGAATGGGGCAGCACGGTAGCTCAGCTGGTAAAGCGTTGACCTCATAGTTCTGAGGTCCCTGGTTCAATCCTGGACCCACCTGTGTGGAGTTTGGATGTTCTCCCCATGCCTGCGTGGGTTTTCTCTGGGCACTCCAGTTTCCTCTCACATCCCATAAACATACAACATTAATTGGACACTCTAAATTGCCCCGAGGTGTGATTGTAAGTGCGGGTGTTTGTCTCAATGTGCCCTGCGATTAGCTGGCAACCAGTTCAGGGTGTACACCGCCTCCTGCCCGTTGACAGCTGGGATAGGCTCCAGCACTCCCCACGACCCTCGTAAGGATAAGCGGTGAAGAAAATGGATGTTTTGCATGAGCTAACTTTCTACCCCCCCTGGTAAATGTATATGGTGTTCTGTGCACAAACACGCAGGAGGACACGACGCGCAGGCCTCACTGAATGTGAACTTTCCGCCAGCGACATGTTTTACGACAATGCATTAAAGAGGAGCCTGCGAGTCTCGACCGCCACCGACACGCCGACCTGCTGCGCTTGATCGGACTAAGCCAGTCTGCTTCGTTTGCAGTCTCTCTCCGGTTTGCTTTGTTTGCAGTCTCTCTTCGGGGAGCTGGTGGGAGTGCGGTCACGTCTGCTGGGTGAGGAATGCACAAGGCAGGCCGGCGCCCGACCAGGACGCGGGCTACGGTGGCAATGAGATATCATTTGAAGCGTGAGAGCCGTTGATCAGGTCTAAACACACGGCAGGCTGTTTTGTAAACAACCTCTCAAAAACTAACCTCTGCGAGCAGGACAAACAACTGCGCCTCATTACATTGCAAAGGAATGACGGGAATGAGGAATCAAAATGGCCGGGGCCAAAAGCTGGCGCTGCAGAAAGAATCTGCAGGAAGGGGGCCACGGCGAGCATAAAGTGCAGTGGGGGGTACTACAGGAAAACTGACAAAGAGCAGAACAAGCAACGTGAAAAGATGTAAGCAGATGCTGCAGGAGGAAAAGATGGAGGGGAAGTGAAGGAGAAAGCGCGGCAGGGGGAGTTCACGGCGGACGTTTTCAATGGTGAGCTGAAGGAGGAACTGCCTGAAGATCTTGGGAAATCAGTTGGAAGGCTGTAAAGGTTGCCCAGTTGACCCATGAGATGATTAACTTCAGATGTATGCAATTGTAATGTAGTGTAATGCTGACGAACATGACCCCCCCCACGACCTCAAAGTGTCAAATTGTGTTTTTTTTTTTCTTTTCTGAGACTTTCAAAACGTTCGACTCAGTTACACGTTTGAACACATAAAAGAACGCTGACCGTTCAACACTCATCTTGATCATTTGGGACACATCTGGTTTGGCATATGTAGCCATTTCTAAATTTCAAAATTCGTCATTACAGTATGGTGGTTTTCCACACACTGTACGCATATGATGCAACACACATGATATGACATCATCACGTTTTTTCTTTTATTTGTATCAAGAACAAGCATGTGGTTATTTCAAAATAGTGATCTATAGTTTGCATCATCCAAGGGTACTGTTGATGCATTCATTTAAAATCAAGACATAAAAACAATCAAAAGAGGCAATATATTACTTTGAAAGTAACACTACTGTTACATTTTCAACGGGGTAACCAGCTACATTTCCAAATTGCAGTAACTTTCCAAACGCAGGACGTGATAGAATAGGATGGAGCCCGCAAAGATACATCTTGTTCAATTTTGCGGCCAGAGAACAAGGTTCCCCCCCAACATTTAGTCCACTTTGCAGGGAAGTGTTCCACAGCAGCGTGTTGGCTAAGCTAACAATCCAGAAAAGTATTTTCCCATCACGCAGGTTCCCTGGTGTACTTTGCACAAAAACATCATGTTCACCTTCCCTTGAAAATGAAATGCTCTTTTATTGCAAGGCAGGCTGTTCAAACACAGACAAGCCTCATTTCATTAAAAAAAAGCATACTTTAGTGTGCTATTTACACGCTTGATGCGTTTAATTACCTCGACTTGGGAGCATCACATTTCTAGAGCTGCAGTGGACGGTTTACATAACCGCCGCGTTGCCACCTTTGCAAAGCAGCTACAAATGAGCAATGAGGCTCTCCACGGTAACGGTTGTTCATCTCAGCAGGGGGGGCACCTTCCTCTGGGTCACGATAACACCGAGCGAGACACAAACACAGCGGCAGCTACACGCTCAAAGAACATGGCGGCCTTTCAGAGCATCACACCGCAAGAAAGACAGTGGGAGGTATGACGGTGCGGAAGCTCGAGACGTTTTGTCTTGTGAAAAAGTACTACCTCCCTATGAAATTACCATGATGTTTTTGCACAGTTTTGTCAAGAAGCTCTGGTACGGGGGCGAACCCAAATGCAGGACTTCGAGACAGAGGAATAATGTTCAATGTGGTTTATTCCGGAAACTGGGTCATACATGGTGTAGCAGTCCGACAAGGCAGAGGCACAAAAACGCTAGGCTAGGCGAGATCCAAAAGACATACAACAACGTCCGAAGTGTATGGGGCCCTCTATCAAACTCAACAGGACAGGATCAAACAAAAGTTCACAGAAGCTGTGACTAGGGTTACTCTAACCTACACGTAAAAGCGGAGAGTCCCACAGGCAGCGAATGGAACTCAATACATAAACAACGAACTGGCAAATCCCAGTGACAAAAACACCAACTTAAATGTCTGTCTAATTACAGTCAAAATGTGAAACAGCTGTGAACGGTGAGAGGTGTCATCGCACGGAGCAGTGACCTGGCCACGCCCCTCTTGGCAGTGGCCAAGCCTTGCTCATGACAGAATCCCCATTAAGGTGCGGATCCCAGACGTGACCAAAAAAAAAAAACCTGAACGTAAAACATGACCATGGGAGGGTAGAAGGGGGTCCAGGGGAGAGCACAAACCCCCAAGCCCAGTCTGTCTGGTGGCTGTCCAGGCCACCCAAAGCGAGGCGTCTGGCCGAGCAGGTCGGGAGGTCGGCCAGAACGCCAAGCACCAGGGTCCCCATGGGGCGATTCGGAAGGAGTCCTCGAGGAGGAACCCAAAGGCGAAGCAGGAATCAGACGGGAGCAAGCGATGGGTCCGGACGAAGACCTCCCAGGACATGGTGGTGGGGCGGCTGGGGATCGGTCGGCGCCGAGGCTAGGTCAGGAGGCGGCCGGGAATTGGTCGCCTCCGAGGCTTGGTCGGGAAGTGGCTGACGATTGGTCGCTGCCATGGCATGGTTGTTAGAAGGCTGGGAATTGGTCGCCTTTGAAGTGTGGTCATCAGACGGCTGCAGATCGATCATCATCGAAGCAGGAGAGGGAGGCTGCTGCTGTCGAGACAAGGGGCGTGAGGAGGCCGCGAGGCGATTGCCGTCAAGACAGGGACGTGAGGCGGAAGAATACCTGTCATTCCCGAGACAGGAGCGTGACGCGGCATCGTGCCAGTCGCTGTCGAGACAGGAGCGTGAGGCGGCCAAGGATGGGTCGCCGCTGCCTGAACAGGAACGTGGGATTTGGAGGTGGCGCCTGAAGAACCGCAGACTGCAGAACGCTGTGTTGTTGTTCTTTTGGTTGGCACACCTGAATTGGGAGCTTGCCCATGATTGAGAGTCTGCGGCTTTCGTCAGAACGGGACTGGCTTCTCATCTGGCTCAGAGTCAGAGTTCCTGGTGGGAGACTAGCAGAAACTGGGGTGTGTGAATTGATTGTTCTTGGGAAAAGAATGGAGCGACGGGAATGATAAAGTCCTCTCACTTTTCACTGGAGGAAAGTAGTTTATCTCGTCTTTATCAGAATCCTCTCCATCCTCTGCACCTGAGCCCTCTGCAGACCATTTCTGAGTTTTGTCTTTTTGGTAAACAAACCCTGGAGGCGATATGGCAGGCTTGTCTTCGTTCGCCAAGTCCACCATTTTACTTTGACGCTCATCCAGAAGTCTGTCACCACCACGGCGAGGGTGTGGCGTGGGACCGGGTCTGTTGCCACCGTGATGTGGATGAGGCGAGGCAGCGGGTCGGTCGCCACTGCGACGTGGGCTTGGCTCGGTAGCGGGTCCATTGCTACTGCAGCATGAGCGTGGTTCACCAGGAGATCTGTCGCCGCCACAACATGAGCTTGGGTCGGCAACGAGTCTGTGGCTACCGCGACGCCTTCGTTTTAATTTTTAAAAATTTTTTTCAAGCTATTTAGATGTTTACTTGTTAGTGTGTTTTGTATTGTGATCCTGCTGCAGAACCCCTTGTTCTGAGCTCACAAACTGATGGCTGAACATTTTCCTTTAGGATTTTTTTTTTTTTTATTAAAGAGCAGAATTCCTGGTTCCATCAATCGGAGCAAGTGGTCCAGATCCTGAAGGAGGAAAGCACCCCAAGACTGTGCTACCAGCTGTGACGAGACACAAAATGTTCATTTCATTTGCCCTTCTAATATTCTCCCAAAGGTTTTTCCTCAAAGACGAGCCTTATATTCTTTTTAGTCTTTTCATCTTGGAAGTATGCCATGGATGCCATTTTTGCCCAGTCTCTTCCTTACCGTTGTGCCCTGAAGACTGATTCAAGGGAGGCCGCAGTTCTTTACAAGTTGTCCCGAGTTCCCTTTTGTGCCCTCCTGCTGTTCTCTTGGGGTAAAAATTGAAAGCTGCCATCCATTCATGGGAAAGTTCACGACTCTTCCATGTTTTCTCCACATGAGGATAAAAGCTTACCCAACAGTTCTTTTTGAACGCTAAAGACTTAAAAGACTTTTTTAACCCTTTCCAGACTAATACATGTGAGGTACTTAATTTCGCAACTATTTTAGAATTTCTTTGGATTGTGTCATTTTGATTCTGCTTTTTTAAAATCTTTTGTCTGACAGGATTTTAATGCAGCCCTATGGGGGCACAAACCAGTGCAATCTGTAGGCCGGTCCCAAGCCCGGATAAATGCAGAGGGTTGCGTCAGGAAGGGTTCATCTAAAGAATCCCATACCGGATCGGTCGTGGCCCGGGTTAACAACGCCCGCCCGCGGCACTGCTAACCTGCAGGGTGTGGGTGGAAATTCAGCTACTGTGGGTCGAAGACAAAGAAGAGGAGGAAACTGCATCCATCGTCAGAAGAAAAAGAGGAATGCACAGAGCCTACAACTGAGCGTAGGGACTTTGAATGTTGGGACTATGACAGGTAAAGCTCAGGAGTTGGTTGACGTGATGATTAGGAGAAAGGTTGATATTCTGTGCATCCAAGAGAGCAGGTGGAAAGGTAGTAAGGCTAGAAGTTTGGGAGCAGGGTTTAAATTGTTCTACCACGGAGTAGATGGGAAGAGAAATGGAGTAGGGGTTATTTTAAAGGAAGAGCTGCCTAAGAATGTCTTGGAGGTGAAAGAGTATTAGATCGAGTGATGAGACTAAAATTTGAAATTGAGGGTGTTATGTATAATGTGGTTAGCGGCTATGCACCACAGGTAGGATGTGACCTAGAGTTGAAAGAGAAATTCTGGAAGGAACTAGATGAAGTAGTTCTGAGCATCCCAGACAGCGAGAGAGTTGTGATTGGTGGAGATTGTAATGGCCATATTGGTAAAGGAAACAGGGACGATGAAGAAGTGATGGGTAAGTACGGCATCCAGGAAAGGAACTTTGAAGGGCAGATGGTGGTGGACTTTGCAAAAAGGATGGAGATGGCTGTAGTGAACACTTATTTCCAGAAGAGGGAGGAACATATAGTGACCTACAAGAGCGGAGGTAGAACCACGCAGGTGGATTATATTTTGTGCAGATGATGTAATCTGAAGGAGATTACTCACTCTAAAGTAGTGGTAGGGGAGAGTGTAGCTCAACAGCATAGGATGGTGGTGTGTAGGATGACTCTGGTGGTGGGTAGGAAGATTAAGAAGACAAAGGTAGAGCAGAGAACCATGTGGTGAAAGCTGAGAAAGGAAGAATGTTGTGCGGCCTTTCAGAAAGAGGTGAGACAGGGTCTTGATGGACAGCAGAATCTACCGGAGGACTGGACTACGACAGCCAAGGTAATCAGAGAGACAGGCAGGAGAGTACTTGGTGTGTCTTATGGTAGGAAAGGGGAGGAGACTTGGTGGAGGTTTTGAACCTTCGGAAATCAATGCACAATAACGTTAACCCTTTCCGGGCAGGGGTTGCAAATTTGCAACATATTTAATATGATCGAAAATTTTAAGTCCAGAGTATCATTTTCTGAAAGAATGAGATTTTTCTCACCGCAAAATTTTATTTGGTCCAGAGACGGTTAATCATGATTTCAATATCGGCTGTAAGATGGACTACGACAGCCAAGGCAATCAGAGAGACAGGCAGGAGAGTACTTGGTGTGTCTTCTGGTAGGAAATGGGAGAAGGAGACTTGGTGGTGGAACCCCAAAATACAGTGAGTCATACAAGGAAAGAGATTAGCGAAGAAGAAGTGGGACACTGAGAGGACTGAGGAGAGGCGAAAGGAGTACATCGAGATGCGACGTAGGGCAAAGGTAGAGGTGGCAAAGGCTAAACAAGAGGCATATGAAGACGTACATCAGGTTGGACACAAGAGAAGGAGAAAAGGATCTCTACAGGTTGGCCAGACAGAGGGATAGTGATGGGAAGGATGTGCAGCAGGTAGGGGTGATGAAGCGTAGAGATGGAAATGTGTTGACTGGTGCCGGTAGTGTGCTGAATAGATGGAAAGAATACTTTGAGAACTTGATGAATGAAGAAAATGAGAGAGAAGGAAGAGTTGAAGAGGCAAGTGTGAAGGACCAGGAAGTGGCAATGACTACTAAGGGGGAAGTCAGAAAGGCACTACAAAGGATGAAAAATGGAAAGGCAGTTGGTCCTGATGACATACCGGTAGAGGTATGGAAGCAATTTGGAGAGATGGCTGTGGAGTTTTTGACCAGCTTATTCAACAGAATACTAGCGGGCGAAAAGATGCCTGAAGAATGGAGGAAAAGTGTTGTAGTTCCCATTTTTAAGAACAAAGGGGATGTTCAGAGCTGTGGGAACTATAGAGGAATAAAGTTGATGAGCCACACAATGAAGTTATGGGAAAGAGTAGTGGAGGCTAGACTCAGGACAGAAGTAAGTATCTGCGAGCAACAGTATGGTTTCATGCCTAGAAAGAGTACCACAGATGCATTATTTGCGTTGAGGATGCTAGTGGAAAAGTACAGAGAAGGTCAGAAGGAGCTACATTGTGTCCTTGTGGATCTAGAGAAAGCCTATGACAGAGTACCAAGAGAGGAACTGTGGTACTGCATGCGTAAGTCTGGTGTGGCAGAGAAGTATGTTAAAATAGTTCAGGACATGTAAGATGGCAGCAGAACAATGGTGAGGTGTGCCTTAGGTGTGACAGAGGAATTTAAGGTGGAGGTGGGACTGCATCAGGGATCAGCTCTGAGCCCCTTCCTGTTTGCAGTGGTAATGGATAGGCTGACAGATGAGGTTAGACTGGAATCCCCTTGGACCATGATGTTCGCAGATGATATTGTGATATGCAGTGAAAGCAGGGAGCAGACAGAGGAACAATTAGAAAGATGGAGGCGCGCACTGCAAAGGAGAGGAATGAAGATTAGCCGAAGTAAAACAGAATATATGTGCGTGAATGAGAAAGGTGGAGGGGGAAAAGTGAGGCTACAGGGAGAAGAGATAGCGAGGGTGGAGGACTTCAAATACTTGGGGTCAACAATACAGAGCAATGGAGAGTGTGGTCAGGAAGTGAAGAAACGGGTCCAAGCAGGTTGGAACAGCTGGCGAAAGGTGTCTGGTGTGTTATGTGACAGAAGTGTCTCTGCTAGGATGAAGGGCAAAGTTTACAAAACAGTGGTGAGGCCGGCCTTGATGTACGGATTAGAGACGGTGGCACTGAAGAAACAACAGGAAGCTGAACTGGAGGTGGCAGAAATGAAGATGTTGAGGTTCTCGCTCGGAGTGACCAGGTTGGATAGGATTAGAAATGAGCTCATTAAAGGGACAGCCAAAGTTGGATGTTTTGGAGACAAGATTCGAGAGAGCAGACTTCGATGGTTTGGACATGTTCAGAGGCGAGAGAGTGAGTATATTGGTAGAAGGATGCTGAGGATGGAGCTGCCAGGGAAGAGAGCGAGAGGAAGACCAAAGAGAAGGTTTATGGATGTGGTGAGGGAAGACATGAGGGCAGTTGGTGTTAGAGAGGAAGATGCAGGAGATAGACTACGATGGAAAAAAATGACAGTGTGGCGACCCCTAACGGGATAAACCGAAAGGAAAAGAAGAAGAAGAAGAGTCTGACAGGATTTTGTCGGCACAGATTCTGTTAAAGTGATTTATTGATTGAACAGCCTGGAGGTCATCAGGCTTGGGTGTGATCACTGAAAATTAACCAAAAATTGTCATTAGCCACAATCTATTTAACAAGGGGGTCATGTTTCACACAGGGCAAGGTAACGGAATATTTTTTTGCTCATTAATACATGAAATCTCCTTTTAAAATCAGCATTTGAAGTTCCCTTGGTTTATATTTGTCTGATGATCTGAAACAAAGTGGACAATTTGAGATTTACTTTTTTACAACACTTGAGATCATGTTGCTGATCAGAAACAACCAGCAAATTTGTGTGTCTTGGGAGATGATGCATCCCTGCGCTTCCGCCGCAGGCCTACACGCAAAAATCTGAAAAGGATTTGACTTGACACAAGTCACAATCGCTTCATCCTCGATGTGGAAGGGGAAAAGCGGGGGGGGGGGGGGTTGTTGAATCATTTAACCAGCCAGTACTTGGCCCTGACATTGTCGTCATTGCAACTGCAAGCAGCGCCTCCCTGACGAGAGGAAAGAGCATCCAACCTGCATTTGCATGAGGAAAGAAGCATCATTTCTGCGCATGAATACATTCATAGATACCTGAGGGGTGGAGGGTGGGGGCATCATTCCAGATTGCATGTCCATCACTCCATACAGTGATCAAGAGGAGGGGTTCCTTTCAGCTTAGCCCAGCTTTGACGTTATTACGTTAAAGCAGTGTAATATCGAACTCACAGATTCTGCATCTGCTGCTGAGAGCTCAACTTCTAAAGCAAGCTCAGACCTCGGCAAGGAAAGACATGTCACCCCCAGTCTAATAAGTTCCCCATTGAGAGAAATATTTCATTTTAAAGTAAGTGTTTGACCGTAGAACGAGCTGTGCTGAGAAGATTACTTGGGAAATATAGTTGGTTTATTACCAAGCTAACCTATTGAAATAGTATTGAATAGTACATTTTCCATCCATCCATCCATCCATCCATCCATCCATCCATCCATCCATCCTCACAAGGGTCGCGGGGAGTTCTGGAGCCTATCTCAGCTGTCAAGGGGCAGGAGGCGGGGTACACCCTGAACCAGTTGCCAGCCAATCGCAGGGCACTAGAGACAGACAGTAGTCGCAATCACAATCACAACTAGGGGCAATTTAGAGTGCCCAGTTAATGTTGCATGTTTTTAGGATGTGGGAGGAAACCGGAGTGCCCAGAGAAAACCCACACAGGCACGGGGATTGAACCCGGGACCTCAGAACTGTGGGGTAACACTTTTCAGCTGATGCCTCTATAGTACATTTTATATTTTATTTGAAATGAATGCATTAATGGGACCTGTGTATATTTAAACCAATGTAGATTAAAGTCATGGATCATTTTGGAATGAAGCACAATAGTGATTTGCACAAATAAACCAATAAAACATGCAATGTAAATATACAGGAGAAAAACTTGTTTGCTGCATTATGTGTACAAGTGCAAAAGATACATTGCCCTAATGACAACTGGTCACAATTTAGATAATATTGCTTCATATAACAACCCAGATAATGTTCAATAAAAAAAAAAAAGTCCAAAAGATGAAACTGTTCAAAAGTCAACATTGTTTTATGCGTTTGAAAGTTTCAAATATAAGTCTAACCATTAAAAAAATCTTAGACAAAACAAGATGGCCACTTTGATGACATTTGGAACAATGTCTTGTTTGAGACTACGGCGGAATGGCACCAGAGAGAGACAGTGAAATTATTCACGCTTTTCATTGGTGTCCTGTGGCTCTTTGCAAATCTTCTTCACGTGGCCGAAAGCATCTCTGTATACAGTATGTAAAAACTAAAATGACAAATTGACATTTGAGTCATATATTGTGGTGTAACTTATTCGTTTATTTTAATTCCACAAATTTTTCAAAAAAATTACAAAATACTCAAATGGAGAGAACACAGGACTCACAATTGTTCTTATTCTTTCTACTTTTTGTTTACATTGTGTCATCCCATGGTGACTACTCATATGTACAATAAGCTTCAAGATACCAGTATATATAGAAATCTCGGCAGTCAGAACGGACATTCTGCTGCTGCCGCCTTGAAACGAGAAGCTAAACCATTGACAACACTGAACACCAAAGGGTTGGAGACACAAAAAAGGGAAAAGAGGGACGCTTGGGGAGGGAAAGGAGTATGAAGAGTGCGTCAGAAAGGGGAGGTCAGAAGACTTTCCGCTTGTAAAACAACAACAAAAATAGTGCTCTGAGGAAGTATGACACAGTCATTTAAATGCGAGTACAGTTTCTTCATTTGGCAAAATGAAAAGAATACAAAAAAAAATGAATAAGCCACAGTTGTGCCGAGTTCCATGACAAGTCAAACAGTCTTCGTGCATTGAGTTGGAAAACATGAACCGTACACTGGTGTGTGAGACACACACACACACACACGCACACACACGCACACACACACACACACACACACACACACACACACACACGCGCAATTCCTGGTGGTCGCATGACGGCAGGTCACAGTGAACATGACGGGAGAGGGCGCCATCATTAATAGGTCCTGTAGGGCTCCTTTGATAACCTTTCAAATTCACCAAGTGTATTAAAAAAAAAAAAAACTATTCCACAACTATCCAAATAGTTTAAAACATTTTTAAAATCAGCAATGATAAAAGGTCATTTGTCGTGTTTGGCTTAAATAATGACACGGCAGAAGGATAAAAATCAATTTCAGTGCAAACGTTCTGTTTCGTTATGGTCATGGATGAACCCGAGCTTCAAGTGTTTCAAGTCACAAAAACGCCAACAAGCTGCGCTGAAACTTTCTGAAAAAAGCTGGTGTGTGATGAGTGGGTGTGACAGGTTTCGGGTTGGGGCGGGACGGGCCGGCGGTCATCGGGTGGGCTACGTGGGACTAAATCTAACACGGCAATGTCAGACCAAGGTCACAACTCAAATGGCTCAAATTATAAGAATAATAATAATGCCATGGTGCTCCCCTCTGAAACAAGGGATAATGTATCAACACAACTGCAGCTGAAGTTGAAACGACTTGTTTGTCCACACCTAGCAATAATAATTATAATAATTATATGTTTATATATACTATTTACAAATTCCCCCAAAGAAACTCCATGCGGGAGCTCTTCTTAAAATGATGATTTAAAAAAAAAAAAAAAAAAAAAAAAAGCTCCAACAATGTAATAAAATAAATGTTGACTTTAAGATAGCACTTGTTATCTTTCCGAAAGCGGCCATGTTTTGTTGTTTGGATAAGCACAGTGTCTCTTTGTGTTCTAGCACCTACCAAAAAAAAAAACAAAAAAAAAAAATGTCAAGGAAGCTTGTCATGCAGGAGTCTTCAGGCTGTTGTGTCACTTTTACTGGCTATATACCAAAGAAATGTCCAGTGAGAAAAAAAAAAGAGTTTTGAAAAATAAGAAGAATTGTATCCACTTGGCCTTTTTGCGTTCTTCACGAGTTACCTATGGCTCCCTTGGCCTGTTACAGCTGCTTGTCGCTCTCTTTCTTCAGTCGGCTGAAATGAAAAGAAAAAAAAAAAGCACAAGAGACTCATTAAGCCTTGTTTGGATATTCTCATGATGCCACTGAATTAAAATCCCTAAACATCTATGTACGAAACCCTGATAAACTTAAAGCGGATTCCATATTTTTGCAGCACACTGGAAAAACTGCATACACTGGAGTTGTTCACATGTCTGAGATTTTATTTGTTTCCCATTTTTACAACCTCTGTAAGAATCACATACCGGACAATCTCAACAGTCATTATAAAGGACGTTAAGTGTGAGGCATACAGCGACGTTAGAATGTACAAAAATGAATCAACGATTGCAATGAATTGTCTAACGAAGCCTGACGCTGCGGTGTTCCTGGTCTGACCTGTAGTAGTCCTCCTGACCGGGCAGTGGACCTCCATGCATGTGATGGTGTCCGTGCAGCCACTGCTGCTCCATGGCCAGCCTCTGGAGCTCGGCGGACTGGGCGTGCATGGCCTGCAACTGGTGGGCGGCCGACATAGGGGGTGGCAGACCTCCGGGCAGGTCCCGTGGGTACGGAGCTCCTGCGTTACGGCCCAGTGGTTAGATAAGAGTAAAGCGTAAATGTACCGCGAGACCGGCCAGGCGCCTACCAAAGACTGGGTGACGCAGCATCTCGTGTTCGTGCGGTGGCTGGCCGAGGAGCGGGTTGGGGATGGCGCCGGGCGGGTATGGGAAGCGAGCCAGGTGCGGTCCGGCCGCCAGGGGGTCTACGGCCAGGGGGTGGGCCCCGGAACCTGGAGGACACACAAGACATTCACCACCACCTGCTGGGTGTCAGAGTCTTCCATTCAGGGTACAGTGGATCATGTTATTGAAACATACAAGTTGTACTAGCCATTTGTTGTTACTCATTACAATTACTTTTGCGTGTTCCACTCAACAGAAAAGCACTGAAAAGTTGGGCTAAAACAAACATTCTAATATGGAAACAAAAAGCAACACGCTTGCTTGCAATTACTTTTACCAGAAAAGGCTATTCTTTGCTTCACTAGACTATCTGACCGCAATTATTTTGTGCTTTTAAACATTTCAAAATGGCACATGTAAAACATTCCGCTTCAAAACCAACAATGTTAATTATAAGTATTTGCAAAATGTAATAATAATAATAATAACATGCTTCACAACATTAGGGATATTTACTGTAGCTTTTAGGTGAACTTTCAGGATGAACCTAAAATGCAAACCATAACCTTGACAGGTGAACTTATTCTGAGCACCTCTAAACGTTTGAATGTACTCGTCATACTGTTTGTTTTGGTGCCTTTCGCACAACTTGCAGTTGGACAAGAGGCTGTGTGGTAAACTTCACAAAAGGTGTTTGATCCATGAATTGACTCCAAAAATATTTCTTGGTTCCATAAGAATTGGTTATTTAAACAATCCTTTTCATCCTGCTCTTCACATTTTGCCATCATAAGACCAAAACGAAAAAAAAAAAAAAAAAATTGATCAACAGTATCTCGCCGCTGCAAGGCATCAAACCAGGCCCATAACCATAATGTTAATAATCAATTAATCTATAGATGATTTTTTTCAATAAAATGCAGTATCAGATTCTTTAAAAAAACATCTTCAATAAAAAAGATTTGAAATTGACACTGCTGAAAATGCAGAAACAAAATGATTATAATTCAGTTACTGATAGTGACCATAACGTCAGACAATAGGCAAAAATGTTGATGTTTTCCAAAATAAAACCAATTCTTTGAAACGTTGTGACTTGGATGGGGAAAAAAAAGCAGTCTGCTTTCATGGAGGACTACAGAATCCATCCATCTATTTTCTTTGCCCCTTATCCCCACAAGGGTTGCAGGGCATGCTGGAGCCTATCTCAGCTGTCAACAGGCAGGAGGCGGGGTACACCCTCAACTGGTTGCCAGCTAATTGCAGGGCACATAGAGACAAACAGCCGCACTCACAATCACACATAGGGGCAATTTAGAGTATTCAACTAATGTTGCATGTTTTTGGGATGTGGGAGGAAACCGGAGTGCTCGGAGGGAACCCACACAGACACAGGGAGAACATGCAAACTCCACACAGGCGGGTCCAGGATCAAACCCGGGACCTCAGAACTATGAGGCGAACGCTTTACCACCTGATCCACCATGCTGCCTATTGCAGACCATATTTGTACAAATAGAGACTTTGCAGCTGAACCACTGTGCCGCCTGGCAGACAAAATATATTTTCCTGCTGACTGGCTGAAAACTGGAGTCTTTGGACCATTTTAATTGAAACAGATTTTCAAAATAGTTGATTCATTTGATCATCGATCAGTTGTCGATGACGCAAACTGCTGCCCCTGTACTTTATACAAAGTTCTCAGAGGGAAATGGCCACGAGAGAGACTGGACAAGTCACAGAAAGAAAGCCATAGAAGCAGGCATCCTTGGACATTTGTATGGCTCAAACACCGGTTTCGAATCTCGCTGTTCCGCTCAACAAATTGTGCAAAAAAGTACATAAACATTTGGACAGAAGGCCAAATGCAATTTAACCTGTTAAAGGTTGAAGTGCATTTTAGGTTCGTCCTGAAATATCACAGCAAAGCCCAATATCTCAAACTTATTTTATTTTGTGACAAATGTATGATGTTTATGTATAAACAGCTCGTTTCTTTCCCTTACCTTGGTGAAGAGGGTCTTGCTGGTGGAGGTGCAGATGAGAGTGGATGTGCGAGTGCTGGTGGTGGTGCGGCGTGACGTTGAACATCTGGAGCCTGGCGATGGGGTCGTTGGCCACGGTGGCCATCCGCTCGGCGTGCAGTCTCTCCGCCGCCAGCCGCTCTGGGTAGCTCATGTCCGGCCGCAGCTGGGGCCCGGCGAGGGCGAGCCGCTCACGCTCTAACGGGTTCAAACCCGGGTGGAAGGAGGCGAAGGGGTGAGGCCCGGCCATGGGCGGCAACGTGATGGCCCCGTGCCGGGCAAAGTGCTCCATGGGGTTTGTGGAAGGGTGGAGAGTGTCCATTTCGGGAGGTTTGACCTCAAAACCGGGCTTCATCCTTTCCCGAAGCTCCCTCTCGCGAATCTCCCTCTCGCGCATCTCTCGCTCTCGCAGCTCCCGCTCCCGCATGGCCGGGTCGGCGTTGTACAGGTTGGGCATGTGGTAAGCCAGCAGCGGGTCTGCGGGGTTGAGGGACACAAAGAAGGGGTGGTTTCGATTGGTGGGGGACATGACGTGCGGTCGGGCGTATTCGCTCAGTGTGCGCAGGGCAGGGGTGTCGGGTCCGATGTACGGAGGCACGGCCGCAATAGTGGTGGGCGGTCCGTCGAAGGGGGGACGCATGTGAGCAGGCCCAGCCATCTGCGGCTCGCCCATTCTGCTCTCATGGGCTGAAGACGAGGCTTTCTGTGAGGCCAGAGGACCCGTGATTAGAACGTGTTCACAGGAAATCATCATCAATAAAAATCACAAAACAAGTCACGAAAACTGACCGCCGCTCGCTCGGCCTCCTTTTCTCGTTCTCGCTCTCGTTCCTTTTCCCGCTCCCTCTCTCTCTCCTTCTCTTCCCGAATTTTCTGCTCTGCTTCTCTCTTGGCCTTCTCTACAGCTTCCTCGCGTTTCTTGGCCAGTTTGGACGAGGCCAACGGAGTGAAGTAGAAGTCGGTCCTAGCGCACGAGTTGTAACCGCGGTCCAGATGCTTGTAGAAGCTGTTTAAAGATGAGAGGAAAAGATGAAATAATTAAAATCAGGCTAGTTCATTCAAAAGTTTAAAAGTCAAACTGACACTATTCTGAACCAGGCTCAATTATCGTTTGATTAATGCATTGGGTTGGGGGTTTAAAGGGTGGGGTCGGTGCTACATCTCACCTCAATTCCTTGATTTATTTTCTCTCAACATTTGTTTGTTAGTTGTCAAACTAACCAAATACAAATAAACTTCAAGAATAAAACATTACTTTTTAGGAAGTCACAACAACATGCAAGGCAGTTTCAGAACCATTTCAGCGATCCAACAATACACAACAACATTTCGTTGGCTTG
The DNA here is from genome assembly GCF_019802595.1 of Syngnathoides biaculeatus. Lineage (NCBI taxonomy): Eukaryota > Metazoa > Chordata > Actinopteri > Syngnathiformes > Syngnathidae > Syngnathoides > Syngnathoides biaculeatus. The sequence goes on from NC_084641.1 coordinate 33,588,422, forward strand.
TATCTCTGCTGTAGTGGCGTGATCATTCCGAGTCTGGTGTGAATTGTGCCCAGAGATTATTGAGGTTGAACATTTCAAAAGTAAATCCGGGAGATGAACCACTGTTGCACGTGTTCAAAGTCAGCACCACAGTTATGGGAGGACACATGCGACAAGGCACATGAAATGCTTACACAATGCAAAGATAGTGAGGGGAAATCTGCACCGAAGAGCATACCGTGCAGACTGGCTGGCATGACTTGGAGTGTTGACGACAGTGGGCTCAGGGGAGGGACTCCTCTGTGGAGGCGGGGGGCTCTCTGGCTCCTCTGTCTCGTCCAGCGGCTCCTCCTTGATGTGCACGGGCGGGAACCCCGCGCCCAGGCCACCACAAGCGACAGACGCGGGGAGCGGCATGGAGATCGCGGAGGGCGGGACGGAGGAAGACGCGGGTTGTAAGCCTGGCATAGAGTTTGACGAGGACACAGAGGGGCCAGTTGGAGGTAGAACTGCACTGAAAGGGTGAGCGGAGAAGGGCAACTGTGGCGGCCCATTGGGGTGCGATGCCCCCGCAGAGGGCTGGTGGCTGGATGATGGAGGGAGGCTTTGGGACTGGGTGAGAATCGGAGGCTGCGCTGGGGGAGGCTGAAGCTGCTGCCCCTGAGACATGAGCTGAAGGGGAGGCGGGTGGGCCGACGGTGGGTGGTGGGTGGATAGAGAGCTGAGGGGCTTGAGGGCAGGAGGAGGTGGCAGGTTGGAAGGCATCTGCGGGAATGGAGGTGCTGACACATGCGGAGGGTGTTTGTGGGACTGTGGCGTGGGTATCTGCGAGATAGGTGTGGTCGGTGGGGGCTTGATGTGAGGCATTGACATCGGTGCAGGTGGGAGTGGCTGTTCCCGGGGAGGCTGCCCTCCACTGTGAGAAGATGATTGTGAGGGCGGGGTGTGTGGCCTCGCTTGTGACTGACTGGACATTTGTGGGGGCGGGACCTGAGACTGACTGACGGGGAAGCCCTGGGCAGGCATTGAGTGAGGGTGAGGCATGTGAGGGGGGCCGGGCTGCAGCGGGTGAGGCATGGGAGGCAAGGGACCGTGATGGGAGCTGGGTAACGATGCAGGTGGAACTGGGGGACCAGGAGGCGGAGCTATAGTCATAGGGGAATGCGGAGAGGGAAGCCTTTGCGGATGGAGGGAGGCTCCTGACTGGATGAGAGCCAGTGGGCTTGCTTGACGAAGAGGCTGAAGCGGCAGGGAGCCGGAGGCCGCCGTGGGGGAGACTTGCGGAGGCAGCGAAGGGGCTGAGGCTGTGGGAGGAGGCGGTGGTGGGGCAGAGAGAGCAGCTGATGAGGTGCTTGGCTGACACTGGATGACTGGAGGGTGCTGGCTCTGCAGCAGCTGCTGTTGCTGGGCAGAAGAGTCCGAGTCACTCTCATTGTCGCGGGGACTGGGGATACTGGGAGAAGAGCTGCGGTTGTCCTGGTCAATGTCCTTAGGATCACTGCTGAGTTCCTCATTGATACTACGTCCATCGGAGCTCTCACCCTCACCCTCCCCTTCTCCCTCACACTCGGACGGTGAGTCTGGTCGATTTAGCTCCTTGAGGAAGACAAAGGAGAGAATTGTGAGCCTCGTGTTGTCACATGCTTACATTCACATACAGATGAGGAAAAAAGGTTAAAAAGTACAACTCACTTGCGTTTTGGACTTTTTTGCACCAGCCCTATCGGATTCCTCTGTGTCTGAAGTTCCTTTCTCTCGCTGCCGTTTGGCACTCTTCATGGGTGAAGGACCCTCCTCTTTAATCTTCTGTCGGCACCGAAGACAGGAAAACATGTTTTAAAAACAAGATTAAATAATTAAAAACAAAATGAGTTGTCTGCACTGCATTTACTTTGCTGGGCTTTTTCATGGTGTCCATCTTGCTGTCGGTGCTGTCAGTACTTGCAGCACTGGGTGAAGTGCGCCCGCTGGAGCGCAGGTCCTCGTTGATGGGCGAGGCTCGGCCATCGGGACTGGCTGTTTGCTTCTTACGACCACTACGTAGCGTTGACATCTATAGAAAACAAACAGACAATAACAATCAGGATCGAGGCGCTAAAATGAACAACACTTTCAAAGACAGCATGTAACGTTGGCCCAAGATGACTGAGAGGTGATGCCTCACAAGTGTAAAAAAAAAAAATGCTCGCACCGAGCCTCGGTTCCGTCTTGTCCTCATGCTATGCTTCCCACTGAGTCCATCCTCTTCCTCTTTGACGGGTTTGAACATAAATGGCGGCGGGTCCACGGGCTTCTCAATGGGAGGCAGTTCACCGTATTTTTTAAAGTGAATCCGGCAGTCTGTGCAAAGCAAGATGTTCTCTCTGCCCCCGTGGTGCCAGTCCTTGGAGGCTGAAGGAGCACAAAAAAACAGCAGCATGAAGCACAAACACGACACATATCTATCTGAACACTACAGCTGTGAGATATTTTCAGTAATGACGATACTAATGAGGTCTGCGAAGCTCAAGTTAGTGACCGCCCTCGTTATGGCGCTGTTAATGTGAGTGAGATCAAATGGGAGCCAGGTGTGAGTCAAGAGGCAATGGATGATGAGGCGGCAAGCTTTGAGCTCTGGCCTCATGTCTGATTTGATTGAATTAGAAGGAACATTATGTGAAGCCCATCTGTTTTACAGCACAGTGTTAAGCAGTCCGATGCCGACACGTGGCCAGTGAGGGTCTATAAATGCATCGCAGCGGCTTACTGGTAGTGAAGCAGTGGCGGCAAGCGTAGCCCTTCAGTTCCTGTTCACTGTCCTCGCTGTCAAAGTCATCCTCACTGGCTGAACTGAGGTCCACTAGAAGACATGAAAGGACAACACACGTCATTTACCTTTACCTGACATGAGAACGTAAGAGCTTCTCTTGCCGTACACATATGTGGGGAGTATCAAATACGTACAAAATTCGCTAGAGGGTGGACGGGAAGGAGTGTTGACAGGAGTCGAAGCTGTTCGTGTCTTGATGCGCCGAAAGACGGGTTGGCGGCGATGTCTGCGATGGGCTCGACAGCTGGCTGCCTCTGGTGTCTTCTTCCAATAGTAGTAGAAGGTAATCAGCTCACCCTGAAATAGAATACAAATTTGGTCAAAAATGGTGAGCAAATCCCAAAAAGTAATGACGCATATGTATGAAGAATCTGGGACATCCGGATGTACAATATGCATACAATAAGTGAGATGCAAAAAGGAGTTTAGTCCAGTCCAGGATTTCTAGCTGGCTGGGCATGTTTGTGCTGTGGCCTTCTGTCTGTCCTAGGATTAGGCGAGAAGGCTGACTGAATGTGAGGATATTAGGATCAGTGCACTGGAGGATGTCTGGGTGGCAGCGAGCTTGAATGGGAACAAAAGAACATGTCAGCCAGCGCTTTGGCACTACAAATGGGGAGTGAAATGGCTCTTCGCCCCTTCACTGGAAGAGTCAATTGAACTTTAATCAAACATTCAGAAAGGCCATCTTGCGAACAAGCGGGGCAAATAAATCCAGCCTGCAGAGAGGCCTGTCAGGAAATCAATAACCAAATGAAACATTAACACTCACAATCATGGAAATAATAGCGCTCTGGCTGTGCATATTAGCCAAAGCTCTCTGGACACACTCGTAAAACACAAGCAAGAACTAGAAACTTGCCATTCGTCTGCACTGTCTTTTCACCTTTTAGTAGCAACCCCCCGACTGCCTCCAATACAAATTCATGATGGTGTCCTTGTAAGATGAATCGTAAGTCAATCGTAATCTTTAAAGCTCAAAGGGCATCCATTTATACCATCTAACGTCTGTTAAACTGTTTTCCGACAAAGCTCCAAGGGTTCAGTGCAGATTGATTGTTACTCTTGCTTAATTTACAAAACTTGACATAAATTAGTGAGCGGATTGCATACTTATGTGAATCAACAGCTTGGTCAGTGTCAACATAGCCCATTTTATCTATTGGAAAAAAAAAAGCCTGAAAAGGTTTACTACAAGAAAAACAAAAAAGAAAAAACTCAACACAAGTTTCAAGTAGAACACAACCGGATTCATACCAATTCCTATTCCCAAGTGAAACGGGAGCAAGTTGATATCCCGTTTACTTCGATAACACATAGGAGAGAAGCTTGGTCAGTGGTTGCTCATTGGATGTTATGAGCATTCGACACAAGAGAGCGAGCCCATTCTTTCTCAATGGCTGCTTTGCTTGGCAGAAATTGATTACCTCAGTGGATTTAGTCCAATTTAATAAGATAACCTCGGGTGAAAGTTGAACTTATGCCTACTGACGCCTGGATAACTTTCTGTTGTCTGGCTAAGCAGTGCTACAAACACTTCAAGGTGTGAGCAGAGGTGGTGCTCTGTTTTAAAAGTAGTGGCTCTTAAGCTCTCTCTGGGCAAAACAACTTGTTTTCAGACTGCTAAACTTTTGCAAATAAGCACATCTGGAGTAGTTGAATGAATTTTATGAGCTGGAGCTCAGCAGAGATGAGACTGCTTGACTCTCGGTATTTAAAAAATTAAGTCCTAAAAGAAGAAAACATTTTATTCATGACACATTTGCAGATTTTAAAATAACCCAAATTTTGCTTTTCATTCCTTCTTACTCTTTGGTCTGTCGCTGACGTTTTTGTGGATGTGGTAACCGAGTCCAAACAAGTCGGTGGTGATTTCGACTGCTCCTTTTACATCAGCATGGCAAGCTGGATTGGGCGGGTAGGCCTCAGGTGCTAAGTGATGGAAGTCAGGCGTCCTGATGTGAAATCTAATTGAAATGTGCAGATCAAAAGTGTCGAGCGGTACCGTGCGCACGCGCTACAATGAGTCCTTGGGAGTACCTATCCGCCTATGGGCTGCAGGCCGACGTCGACGGCTTCAACAACAGCATGGCAAACAAAGGCCAAGGTCACTTCTCCCTCATTCAATTCGTGTCAAATACCGTCAGACTAGGCAAAGGGTAATACAGTACAGTACGTACATTTAATTTGTGCCTTTAAATAGGAATTGACAGCTGGCCCGATGGACTAGTGCAACGGGTGACAAATGGTAAAGCAATTAGTGGTTGACCAATTAACAGCTATTTATGAGATGAAAAGTTACCATTTACTACATGGATTTATGCAAAAATAGTGTAAAATATACATTTCCCAAGAAAAGAAAAGCAGCCTTGTATTGCTGGGCCATAATTATCCATGCATGTCCACGAAATCAGAGCAGCGCAGTACACTGTGTGCTGCCACTACACACAACATGAAATAGTGACAACATAAGCTCGGCATTATGAGCCCTTTTAGTGAGCTTCCATCTGCAGGAGCTTTCTGGTCGCTGGATTATCCTACATGGAAAGGGTTTACCCTCCTAACACGACACTCAGCGCCTCCATTCCATTTATTGCCACTTAAAAACTACAAACAAACCTACAAACAAACAGTCGCGTGACATGGTGGTGGAGCACACGATTCAAGAATACCAATCTTTCCACTCTATAGGGACAGGGCTGATAAACGGAGTAAAGGGCTCGGATTGCAAATGGAAATGAAATCGCAATGACTCCCATAAATACTAATATAGTATCAAATGAGGTATTTGCATCATGCGGTGAATCATACAGTGTTAAAATCACATTGATGATGTTCCTGTTTTTAAAGATCAGACCTGATGAGGTTCCATTTATCTCCAGGCTAATTGGTGGTTGGGAGGCCAAGTGGGAAGGCTCAGAGGTCTGGAGCGCACAGGCACAACTGAGGTTGATGGCTAAACTCCTTCATTTACACCCTCATTCCCTCTCGGGGTAAGGCCTGAACAGATGGTTTCTGTTTTTCCTGGCAGATTTGTGACAGAGCCACAAAAGGCCCCTGCTTTGACAGGAAGCCAAACGGTTAAGGCCGTTACTGGCAAGAGCACGGGAAGAAAGAGTGAACAGAGGAGAGCAGGAAAAGGAGGGGGGCATGAAAAAAGCAGCAGTGGATAAGAATGGACAATCAAGTGTACAATCCGACCACAACCCTCTCCAAAACAGCTCTGGGAAAATAAAATTCAAATATTTGCAGTAATTGTTGCAGAGCTAAGAGATTAGAAAAGAGGCTCTAACAACTGTATTTCTGGATTATGGTAACTGATGGCGAGTTGTATAAACATTATTAGCACAGCCTGAACTGGCGCTCTTCTGCTTACTGACTCACATCAAGCAGTAAACTTCAGTTTTTTTTCATCAAGGTGAGAGAGTAAAATCCTCAGATGTGGTTTCTTTTTAACCACATTGTGTGCAGATAGGATGCCAATAGATAACTGTTACACCGGCAAGGCAAATTCTGCGATGTCATTCCAGCTAGAGAGAGATAGAGATTTAATTTTAGCTCAAAAATTACATTTCTCTGTCAAAAAAACAAAACAAAACAATGAACTACAGTCCACTTTTCACTTTTTTTTTGTGTGGAATTTTCATTTTTTTTTCTTTGTTTCTGTATTGTGTATAGCTCTGCTTTACCACTGCAGTTGGTACCGTAACCAAAGGTTGCCAAAATAAAAAAAAAAAAAAAACACTATTATACAATTATTGCCTTTTTACAACTTTTGACAACAGAGCTGAAGAAAAGTGGATACTACTTACATAACCACCTAAATACCCAAACAATAACAAATGAGTGATAAAAGTAAAAACAATAGAGCTTTGTTATTATTTGGGTTTGTTAGCTTGCAGGCTGTTGCCACGAAAATGGAGAACAGAAGAGATGGCAATATGGTTCTTGAATGGTTTTGTGGATGCCATGGAAACTCAATACATCAAAAAATAAATTCCTACGTGCTGACCTAATTCAGCTCTTTGGCAAAATAATTTTTTGGTCTCCTGTGCCACCCATCTACAAAGTTTTGTGAAAACTTTGTGTGTCTCTAACCCTGTTAACTGTATCTCATGAAAATGATGTGAACTGGAGTACTGTAAATATAAAAATGTGAGTGATAATGTAAGACTTTTACAAAGTACTGTATAGGTTAGATGTTTAAGTATAGAAAATATTCTCAAATTTTGGTAGCATTTTCGTCTATTATAAACAGTACATTTACGTTCAAGTAAATATTTTCATTTAATGTAGCTACTAGCGTACGTCTATGTGCTGTACTCGGCTAGAAACAATGGATCGTTAAATACAACCAGTGGGGACCAATATTTCTCATCACAAAATAATTTACACATGAAGGGAAGTGTTTGAAAGGGGTCACTTGCTAACCTCTAGCACTTTGAATTAATGACAGAATTCGACATGCCAATCAGTGATGTCTTTAGCTTTGGAACAGGCCTGCCAAACAAGACATCCACGTGTACGCCCGACGCGCCCCGCATGTCGGCTTTGTGGACAAAATAATTTGATAACTCTGCTAGCATTTTGTTTTCCCCAGGAGGATGTCTGCAAGACCGTGAGTGTTCGGAGCCACTTTTGTCTGCTGTCTGTGTACTTGACTGAGGTCGACACCGGGAAACTGGGCGCCGCCCCTTTTGATACAGAGTTGCAGCGCGGCCAAAGGATTCCTTACACGGTGTAGGAATAGGGCTATCAAATTCTTTTCAAATGGATTATTGTGTCCATTTGTGATCTGCACACAAAAAAAATATTTTGCATAACACCAATACAAAATATGCATGTGAGGTGTGGTATTATTATAACTTGTTTTTGTTAAGATTCACCATTCTGCATGTTCAGCAAAATGCTGAACAACCCCCCCCAGCACAAATTATATATAAAGTATATTTTAATGGGATGGCAGAATCTATTGGAATATTAAACATTTCTATTTTGATTCCAGTGTCATTTTGAACACAATAATGCTGCAGGGATAAGGTTCCATAATGTGGATTTAGCTCAAATTCCCATGGTTGGCGTAATGAATCAAAAGCACCTGTATCATAATAATCTAGTCGATTTACGTATTAACTAAAATATGACTGCCTGCCATGTTTTTACACATCAGTCCAAAGACAGCTTTACAGAAGTTAAGCCTCATAGTCGAAAAGGTACGAGATGAATGTTAATAGACCTTGGGTAGCGCACCGGTATAGACCTGAAAGGCAGTTAAACAGACAAGCCTTCCCTGCTGTGCAGAGCCTTTCAGCAGGAGAATGACTGAATAAGCTCTGCTTTCATAGGTCAGGGATGCACATGCTGAAGAATCAGCACTCGTGTTTTTCCTGCTGTAAGCGCTTTTACCAATGAAAGCAGATAGGGTGACTACAGAGCTTTTTTTTTTTTTTTTTTGCTGGAGGCTCAAGCCTGCATGTTCTGCTGATAAGCCCCCCCACCCCAAAAAAAACACAAAATGAAGGCTAGCAAAGAACTCAGTTATGCGTACAATGAACTATAGCTCTCCCAGCTCCATCTTTCAAACAGAAAGAAAGACTTTTCCCTTGCCTCTGTGCTCTTGCCTCTTGTCAGTTAATAGAACATCAATATGGACGGGCTGAGCTACCAGCCTACAGCGATTTCACTGCCCGGATGAGTTAGATCATTTGCACAACACAAAGCTGTTCTGTGGCACTTCTGACAGCTGCCACTAACTGGCCCAGGCGTCTCTCGTTTGTAACTGCTTTAATTAAGGTTTCAACCAAAGTATTTAGAAATCAAACTCGTGTCCAAGGTTCTGGCTGGCGATCTAACGATCTGACAATTAATTTAATTTGACGTTTGAACAGATTGGAAGAGGGCATACATCTGCATTCATGTTGAGTTTTTTCGTGTTGGGACAATGTGTTAATGACACGACCTGGAGGGCCCGTCCGTGTGCCCCGTTTTCAAGGTAATGGTGATGTCACACCTTGTGGGCTATCTGAGCACCAACACGGTGACATAGAAAAAGAAAAAAAGCTCACTACATGTACATGGTATCAGTCAGCCTGTCACAAAGAAAAGCTGACTGATGCCAATATCAAAGGGATAGGTTATCAACGCCAACTAGCTGAGGATGCTTTTAAACCTGCAATGTGTTCTACAACAATAAGTAAAGCAATGCAAAGTGAAAAATTGCAAATTCATGTAACAAGTAAGTCATGTTTTGTTGTGTTGCTTTTTTGCAAGTGAGAATAATTGCTTAGACTGTCTGGAGGTATTGAGTTATTAATTCTCCACATACAAAATTTGATCCACACATTTATACCCCCTTTAAATAAATAATAAATAAAGGCTTTCATGAATTCAACAGTTTAGATATTTTAGCTCTATCAAGGGATAAAACACTTTTACATGAAAAGAATTTTGGAAGCACTTTATAAACACGAATTAGGATTCTCACGTACATTAGATGGTGACATGAATACAAAACATCGAAGACTTACATGCTAACAATTAGTCTATGGTGAAAATTATCCTACTCCTGAATTAGAATTTGTCCTACCAACTGAACAGCAAAGTGAGTTGTAGCTGACCGCTGATTTCCCTTAAAACCATTCCACTTTTGTATAACAAACAAAACAAAACAAACAAACTCCAATGACACAAGTAAGCCCACATAGTTATCATGTGATGTGCTGTTTCAGCGTGTTTACTTGTATAAACACTGCAAGCGGAGAGCTGGTTCTCCATGACACCCACTCCAGACTGAAGGAAATGGTGGCAGCAAGGCCAGTCAGACGACACACCCACTTCCCCCTCCGGCCCTTTATGCGATTTTATATGAAGCATTCCTGAGTGCTAGTCAGGCCTGATGTGTTTACACAGTGCTGGCCGCTTTACCCTCAGCTCTGCCTGCTCAAGCCACACTAAAGCTTCAGGGCCAGCGCGGCTAATAGGGTTTAACAGTAGGAACAGACCGTACACAGGACACCGAGAGCCTTCATTCTTTGCAATACAGCTCAATCATAGTGGTTCTGACTTGGCTAAAGACAAAAGTACAACACATTATTTAGGGGGCACGCTTCTTTTGTCTTGCATTTGGCATCACAGAACTGTGTGTTTGGGTGCAAATCCTGGGAACGTTCTGAATTATAGTTGTGCTCATGTTGTAGCGGTAGTATTTGGGAAAAAGTAGGGAGGAAATAAAAAAAAGAGCGTTCCAGCCCGCATTAACTGGCACTGGCTTCGATCAGCAAAAAAGCAAAGTTCAATCATAAGCAGAGTTTTCCTCTTTGTGCGACAAGTTCAGGCTGCTCAGTGTCCACAGTGAGCAAACGCCACAGGCTTCTTGGCTTTTTCCTCTGCTCTCTGTTACACCGCTGTCATTTTTTCTTTTTTTTTTTTTTTAAATACATTTAAAGGGCAGAGTATTTTCCATTTGTAGGAGGAAAATTAATCTTCCTCTGCCGTGTGGCTGTGGCAGACCTCGAACCTGGAGGAGGTCTATTGCCTCTCCTGCCAAGTAGACTGCCCTCCAGGTTGAATTGCACTAATAGCTTCTTTAGAGCCAATCAACTAGGCCCGCCATATATTTTAGAAATAATTGAACGTACCGTTTGTGAGAAACTGTATTCATTCGTTCTGTATTCTATACTCAGGAAATCTAATTTGGGCTGTGAGGGTTATTAAAAAAATAAAACAAAATTGCTGCGAGAGCAGCGGCGGGAGCATTAACATGATCAAGTATTAAAGTATTTATCGCATTAAATTAGCCTCCCCCAAAGGAAAAATGGTTATATGATTAAAATATTTAAAAAAAATGTTCATTATATAATTAATTTCTACACAAAACTGTTTTATATACACACACATTTATGCAATACAATTTTAATTTATGTTTACATATACACAGACATATATATTATAATTATTAGCATTTTAGATATATTTAACCAACATTTAACTTATTTGTTACTTAAAAGAAAATGTACTTCATTTATAAATGATCTGGGTGCGAGCATGTGACCTGAATGAGGCGCGAGACGTTACTACAAAAGTTTGTACAAGATCCACTCAACAATTCTCAGGCAAAGATGGAGTTTGAAAGTCTATAATATTTATGACATAGGGCTGGCGTTGTCATTCCCCAGCAAAAATAAAATAAAAAAATAAATAAATAAAGCGGCAGAACAAGGATGACAATTGGCTTCAATTTTGCAACAGTGGGTCTCATAGCAACAACAAAGTTTCGCTAATGTTACGAGTCAAAATGTATTTATTTTTTTTTTAACAAGCCAAAACTGTGGAGGCCTTCAGCAAGGTGTGTGGACATACTCTAGTAGTTGGAGGAATAAAGCCATGAGGATAAAGTCTGTGCATTGGCATGTTTTGCTTTCATTGTGGTTACACTTAATACAATGTTAATCATTGTTCTGACTGAATTTGACCTAGTTGTGACACTAGTCACACAGTCGGTGATGATTAACTTTCTTTAAGTAGTGTGCACAACAAGGCACTAGATCCAGTAACATTCAATTTATTGACTTTATTAAAATCCACCAAAAAAAATCTATGAAATTGAAGTCATTCGTTCTGATGAGCATAAATTAATATTTGCCAAGGATATTGAGAGAAACAAATATTGGTGATTATATTAACTGGAACTGTTTGCGTAGACCCCCCCCCCCCCAAAAAAAAAAGACAGCTAGGCTCGGCTCCAGCACTCCCGTGACACTTGTGAGGATAAGCGCCTCAGAAAATGGATGGATAAAAAAAAAACAGTCCTCCAGGACAAAAGAGTACAAACTAGCACTCTATCTTGTGCAGTTTCTAGAATTAAACTTTCACCTGGAACTACATGCTTTGAAACCCTTACAGTGACCGATTTCACAAATATTGGGAAAACTCGCTCTGTGCAATGTGACAAGATTCACCTTTGAAGTCATTTGAGTTTTGGCTTTTACGTCTTTTCACTCCAGAGTTGCTGCATACCACTACTTTATGCCTGACAAATGTGACAAACACAGTTGCGCATACCCCAGCTGTACAACTTGCTTGAATTGAATTTCATTTTATGTTGTAATATTTTTCTTGAAACCCCCCCCCCCCCCAAAAAAAAAAAAAAAAATCTGTTACCGACTGTCACGTTCCCTATCATGTCATTGCAACATAAACACTTGTTCAGCCATCTAGTAATGGTTTATATTTTAGGGGAAAATAAGCAACTGTACCGTTTCTTTGTTTGGTAGGAGCTCCTTCCGGATCCTAAAGAAGTTTTTGCCGAACTGTCTCAGCCCTTTAATGAAGCGTTTCTGCAAATTATACAAACAGAGAGAACTGTTAGCATTTGTGATTCAGCCAAACTCCGAGAAGCAATGTTTTCATTCCACTCATCTCTGGTTCATGAGTTCTTCTGATGTGCATCTAAAAGCCTGCAAAGGCAATTTTAAGTGTGGAGCAAATAAACATAGCCGTGTCGAAGTAAAAGAGAGGAAATGACAAGTAGTGAGATACAGACTCTGAAATTACGTGGGGGCAGATTTGAAACAACAGACACACGAGGTGTTGATTACAAAAGTTAAAAGCCTCTACCAAAACTTCTTCCTCAATAAACACCTGACGCTGGGTCAGATTTTATATTTTGTCATAACTATTTGATAATCAAGAAATAGACGTTGACAAAATTGAAAGGTTAGCAGAAAGGTGGCAGAAACTGACAATATTTTTTGACAATGACTTGTAAGTGTATATCAGTTCAGTGACAAGAAAGAAACACCTTTTAAAATTGTAACAGTCTAAATCACGTTTCCTTTAAGAGGCACAGACTGCGAGCCATAAAAAGCAGAGGCTAAAAACATTCTTAACCAGTGAAGCAGACAGATTTACTTTCTTGTTCCAGAGGCGAGCCCCGGTCCGTCTCCACCAAGTAACTCCGGCAAAAAGCAGGCAAAAGTCCTGGCGGATCAGCACAAGGCTCTACATCCAGCCGCCAGAAAGGAAAGATTCAGGGAGTAAATCCACAATGTCACCGATGGTACAACGCTGTTTTTCCTCTTGATTTTTTTTTTTTTTTTTTTTTACAAGCAAGAAATAGCTTGTCACCCTCGCTCTTCCACTACAAAGGGGAAGGCTTTACATGTGATCTTTCTGCAAGAGAGCCTCTGGTTTGCAGTAGGAGGGAAAACCCGGAGTGGAGGAATGGTACTTCCCAGACGCTGTGGGAAAAGCCCTCATTTTAACATGTCCACCAGCACTACACAAACAGACTAAGTCTTGCACAACACACACAAATACCGGGCCCAATCATCTGTTGTTAGATGCTGCCAGTTTATTTGATGGTAAAACAAACAAACAAACAAAAAAAAAACATGCACAACCACACACAGGAAGGCAGAAATGCCGAGCACCCAGAGAGACGAGGCTGCCTGATATGTGATGTGCAGAGAATGATCTCAGACATGGATGCAGGAGACTGGCCAGGGAGAAAACCAGACACAGAGTCTTTTTGAAGTGTCAGGAGTTCATTTTCCATGGAGTGTACTGTATGTTATGTAACCAAAATAGTTTACCGGAATGAGTGGGGAACAAGAGCCAGATTTACAAGAGACAAAGCCAGCGACAGACAACTCTATTTTTTTAGAAGAGAAGGTCATAATTACAGGCAGAAAAAAACAAATGACTGACCTGATTGGGTTCATTTCATTTGTGGCATATGATCAAGAAGTGGAATTAAGTAGCAGGGAAAAAAAATAGTACCCCCCTCCACCACCAAAAAACCCCAAAACAAAACAACATGTTGCAGGATGGGAGTAGAGCTTCATTTGCATTAATCAAATTGAAGGTGCAGTGTTTGATTAGCCAGCAGATGGAGCTGTCCCCAAAAAACAAGCCAAACAGCCTTTAGCGCCTCGAACCACATCTAGGGTGACCCAAAAAGTGGCGCCATATTACAAGCATTAATAACATCTAGATAGGGGCAAAACAATGTTGACAATTTGACCATGAGTACATCAAAAAGTTTTTTTTTTTTAAGGGTTGACAATTCAAGATCAGCCCAAGGAATTGAGAAGCACTAAAATTTGAATATTCTCTCAGAGGGGAGTATGATGTATTTTTGTGTAATGTCTACTTCTTTAGCTGTGAGGTTCAGTTCCATTTCTATGTCTGTCCTAATTATGTCACCTTAATTATGTTCCCAATGATATAATTTACACAGTCTGTTACATGCACCCCCCTCCCCTTCCTTATTCAAGTTTTCTCTCTCTTGCTGGCTCCCTCCTCCCTCTCTACACGTCAGCTCCAGTTTAAGACTCCATTTCAGTTCACTGCTCTCCAGCCCAGCTAATAAATCATCCACCAATCTGGTCTCTGAATCGCTCTACCCCTGCTCCTATTGCTCCAGCCCTCCGTTGCTGGGCAACACAGGGCCAGAGGAGGGGTTTGGAAGAGTCGAGTGTATATGCGAGAGGAAAGGATGGGGGGGTTGGAGAGCTACCAAATGGCCAGCCGCTGTGCAGAAACAGGCCTCTGTGTCGTGTTCCAGAGAGCTGGTGCTTTTAGCCTGCCCCAAGTTTCCCCTCTCCATTGTGAAGTGGAGAGGAGACAGAAAAAAACTCAATAGGTCTTTGTTGCTTGTGAGCACTTCCTGCCTAATAGTTCATTGCTGGAAGTTGTAAAACTGGTTTTGATCATGTGTACATAAGCATCACTAAGGTGGATCAAGATGGCCAGCTTGCGCAAGTCTTGTCCTTTCTACAAACCATCTCGGGAGAAGACGATTGCAGGTCAATGCCCGACAATGTACACAACTCTTTTCATGCAACATGACGCTATTATTGTTAAAAGGTTTTCCTTTCAGAGCTGCCTGTGTGCATACCTAAGGAGCCAGGGGGCGACGACGGACTGCCATTCAAAACTAGCAGGTCCCGCTCTGTTATCTGACTGGCTGCAATAAAAAAAATTAAGTTTCAGCAACCCATGACCACAACTGCACCCTTTTTTTTGTTAAATTCTAAGATAGATTTAAGATATTTTGGAGAGTTTTTGGAATGACCATAATAATTGTTTTGATTCGTTAACTTTATGGTATAACTTCTGGCTTCTGGTTGGCCAAAGGCCATATGATAACCAGATAAATCCTGATAATGTATCTTTCAGCAGCTTCTGATACAAAAAGAATATTCCAGAACAAACTCACTCTGCCCACGATTTAGATACCAAACACTATAAATAATCTGATGGAACGGTAAACTAAAGGGGTAGGGGTGGCCACCAGCCTTTCTTTCTACACCACTGCTATTTAACTCTTAAATAATCCATAATCATCTGCAGGTAAGATTATATTCAACAACTGGTGGGTTGGTAGCGGGGTGGTCTCCCTCCCACCTCAGTGATGTTGGCAGCCAGTACCAGTCATCCATCAGCAGAAGACACAGGGGGAGATAAGCCTGCGCACAGTGCAGCTGGCTGAGGTATAGTACAGACCCCAGCCCCCACCGCAATCATAGATCTCTGACATGGCGACAGACTCCAAAACTGCCATGACTGCTGTTTGTTTAGATGGCACTGCCTGTTATTAGCATTAGTGCCTTGTATAAAGTCATGCTTTCACTATATTAGGTGTGGGACGGCAAAATAATTAGTCTGACGATAAAACAATGATCAAGTCTTTTTTTTTTTTTTAATTCAAGAGACCATCGAAAAGTAATTAAGGACTGTGCTAAAGATTGTTTGTGCTGGAAGAATCCTCATTACAGTAACCTATAATTATGGTCATTTGCAACCCTATCAAGTGCTTATGTATATAATTAATTATGTATATAGGATTCCTATTCTGGTAAATATCAGACATCGTTATTTTAAATTTTAAAGTTACCCAAGTGTCATATAAAAGGAAAATAACATGCATTGATTGGAGACTCTAAATTGCCCGTAGGTGTGATTGTGAGTGCGAATGTTTGTTTGTGTCTATTTGCCCTGAGATTGGCTGGGAACCATTTCAAGGTGTACCCTGCCTCCTGCCCCAAGATAGATGAGCACTCCCGCAAACCTTGTGAGGATAGACAGCTCAGATAATGGACAGATGGATTTTATAATATATTAGCTCCTGAAACATTAGCCACCTAAGACAGCTTTTTGCACCTATTTATTGGCTCACTGTTGTGTTGGTATGGCACCGATGCAAGATGGGGAATGAAATTGACCTGCAAATGTAACACCTTCCACGGCATACCAGATGTGAGGTTTAGCACCACACTTAGTGCCCACAGTTCTTTTGAGACAAAAGCACTTGTCGCTGTTGCCACACATCTAATTATCCTAATGGCGTAAGCGGCAACAGCTGTTCAAACACACGACTTGCTTCAAGGAGTTCTGTCTACAAGAGATAGGTAAATAACGCCCGCCTCCACGTTAAGGCTTCTTTATTTTCACGCGGGTGGTGACCGCCCTTTGACAGTCACAGTTTTGAAAATCTTCTGCAGTTCTCCTCCAAGTCAAGGGTGTCGCTATGCCTGGTATTGCCATGGACACAGGGTGGAATTTCCTCTGCATTTTAGGCCATTTCCGGTACCTGTTTTTACTTTCCTTTCCATAACAAGAAACAAAGCAACGACAATGGTGACCGTGGAACAGTGTCTGTTAGAACAAATTGATCTAGATGACTAGATGATACATTTAATTATGTAGGAAAATTGCTCATGAAGTTGGCGGCGTAGGTAGTACGTGAAACCAAGGGGTAAGATTAGCACATCATCACAGCATGTGACTAAAACGGACCAATCAAGAGAGATGATCTCTATGCACAGAAACAATTTTTGTCGCATGAGTATCAAGTTAAGCAGGCTAATGTGTCGGTCACATAATGCAGTCCGGGAATATAAAGAGACCTTTCCACTTCTGATGGATACATTTATTTGGAAAGCGGTGTCAAAGTGGTTTGAGGAAGCCTAGAAAATAACCATAGGCCAGAACATAAGCATAAGAATTGCATTTTTTTTAATCGTTAGAAATACTAGTTGAGCATCAATCTATATTATTTGTTTACCTGTGCTGTCATATTTTCTGTGCAAGAATGGTTGGCAGATATATAAATATGGAAGGTTTAGAAGAAGATCAGGATTATATGGCAGCAGCTGCTACCCGAGAGATGTGTGAGGGCAAGGCAAGTCCAAGTGGAGGAGGGGAGGCTGACAAGTGACCTTGGAGACAGGCCACTGCTATTATTCCAGCGGCACCCGCTGCCACAAGTATTCACATCTCTCATAAGCGCAAACCGTGTGAGGAAGAAAAGCAGGCAGGGATAATGAAGCTCAACCTGGAGGAGAAGAGGCACTGGAGGTGATCAATAAATGAAGAGGAGCCGAACTTGCATCTGCGGGCTGGCTCGACATCGCCACATGCCCCTCAAGGCCCTGAGGCTGAAAAGGCACAACTGGTGAGCAATTCTTGGGAACCTACAGGAGATCAAACTGCTCCAGGTTGGGCAAGTGTTGCACAAATGGCCTCCACGCACAACACACATTTGACGCTGCCACTACAACTGCAAGTGATTATGAGCTTAAAGATCGCCAGCATTCCAACATGCTTATTATGTTACCTTTCCATAGCAGTGCTCCGTGGTGCCTGCGAGCATGAAAGGTAACAAAAACTCTAAATTGTCCAACAAAAGGATGGCTGACTTAATTTCCTACTGTCAGTTTTGGCTTTTTAAAAATGTTCCAGTCATGTTAATTATGGATGGAAAAATCTACTGCTTCAACTAACACCGCTTACACGCAGCAAGACTCAAAACTGAACAAAAGGGGGCCAAACTTCAGGTTTTCCAGAAATATCATGTAGACAAAGAGAAGAAAGGAGGAGGGCTGAATAGAAGACCTCACAGAAAGAATGTGGCGAATGTGTTTCACAAATGACAAATATATAGTGACTCCTTAGTTGCTGTGACACGGCATCCGTTCCCCTCCCATCCGCCATTTTCTGATTCCATTCCTTGGACAGCAGTAGGAAAATGCACATCTAAATTCAAATGGAAGATAGGATTAGCAGCACTCAGCCTGTACCCTTTCCAGACTTCCACCCTAAAGATTTATTCTGTGGGTGATAAACCGGATGCAGCTGCTCTGGAGGGTGAGAGGAGGTGGAAAAGTGTTTTCCCTGGTGTCTTGTGAGACCAAGCGCACGGCTTCAACTTGCTCTCAACAGCACCCTCTACAGGCATGAACTAGTCTGTTGTGCATGCAATGTAAAGTGAAAATGAAGAGTTCAGCCGCTAAAGCAGATGTAGTCATTTTTGTTGTGTCTTACAGAAACTCTTCAAATGCAGCACAAAGCGGAAGTACTCTCAACACTAAAAGAGTCTCTTAAAAAAATCTCTTTAACAGAGCAAACATGTGTTGTTGGATGTTTTCGTATGGATGCAGTGCTACTCTTACCACTTCATCCTCGGACCAGCACTTCTCTATCAACTTTGGTACCGGCTTCTTCACCAGCCGCTGGAGAGCTTTGCCAGCATCGTAGCTGCTCTCATGAAGCTAGGGGGTTTTGGGGGGTTGGAGAAGGTGAAAACAAGAAAATTAAAACCACACCCCATGCATAGAAATGTATTTAAATTGGAATTGGACGCCACCTTCAAAGTGTATATAGAAATGAAGTTCTTTCATACTGCATGTACTGATTGCTTAAACCATCAGTTTTATTTAAAAAATAATTGCTGAATCTATATGAAACGCACTTTTTAATCTATGCTCCTAGCTTAAATATTTTCTGATCACGTATGATCCTGAGTGTAGTATCAAAAGAATATGCGGCACACATGTTTTTGAATAGTGTGCCATTTTATGTGCAACCAATGTGAAACGAAATTCATCATGCACAGACTCATTACATCCTGTCATTACTTTACCTATGGTTTCAATTGATCTCCAAAAATACTGGTTAGTGGGAGCACTTTTTCCAGTTATTTGATTTAGTTATTCTATATTAAATCATTCCTCTCAACAGTTTGTGTGCGCATTTGATTTAGCCAATATATTACTTAAGTATATCCTAAAGCAGGGATTCCCAACAAGTGTGCCGTGAGAGCGCTTCTGAAGTGCTGCGGGAAATTATCAAATTTCGCTCAATTGGTCACAGTGTTATTTATTTTCAACAAATGATGTATCTTTGTTCATCTATCTATGGCAGCGATATATATATATGAAGATAGACAAAAAACAAATGTTCTTTTGTTAGATGGCAGAAACTGTTTAATTGACTTGTGTAGCCACTTTTTGTGACATTCTTCTAATGTAAGAAACGTGCCTTGACTCAATAAAGGCTGGGAATCACCATCCTAAATTATGCGAATTAGGAGAACTCTTAGCGTGATCATGAAAGGAAAAGGTGTGATACAGAACAGAAAGGAAAAGCTGTGATACAGAACAACACACACAGTCATGGTGCAGCTTTGAGCCTGGCGTTACATTAAATTGGCTGAAAAATAGACATTACTGGAGATATTTCTCCAAGGAAGAAAAAAAAAAAGTACTACTCATTGGAATTGCAAATCCCTAGAAAAAGGGTGAGCGACAATGACCAGCCTGCTCTGTAATGTCCTGGTTTATAGAGTTTGAATATAAATGCCCTGTTTATGACTCCTTTCATCTCCTCCATTGGATTTTATGTCTGTATTCAAATTCAGAATGACAGGCACATCTCTCATTACACCTGATGTATTAAAAAGCCCCTAAAGGGGAGGTTTCTATATAGGCGCCTGCTTTATCGGTGCAGGGGCAGTGTCATTAGCCACCATTGAAGTGATACAGTAATAAGTGGACACCCGGTGATTCAAACATTATGATGGTCTCTTTGACTGCAAGAAGTTCAGCCTAAAGAATAATTGTCCTTACAGTGTTGAGTGCGTTTAATGTAGTGTCATCTCGAGAGGCTGCTAGACATCCATCTTCTGTTGAGCCTCCGTCACACATCCCTGCAAAGGCTGCCATGCTCCTGTGGATGCAGGACGTAGTCAACATTAGACCAACTGCCGGTCTCTTGAGAAGAGTGTTACAATATCACATGAACGGCATTAAGGTATTTTTTGGGTGGGAAGGGGGGGGGAAGAAGTGGTAGTACCCCATGGACATCTTCTATAACCTTTTCTTTGCTGCTAAATATCTCATCTCATATGAGGATGAGCTAGCAAGTATTTGATTGTAAATCTGCAAGTTTATGGATGTACACCAAAGAGCAGTGCCACCCATTTTCAATATCCAAATTAAATAATTTTAACTACGCATACCAAATAAAAATATATTCCATGGACATGCTATCAAGTGCTTAATGTAGGGCTGCACGATACTGGAAAAAAATGTTTTTTGTAACGATGCAATATCCAGTAAATTAAAAAAAGTAAGTTTCTTTCAGCTTGTCCCTTTCGGGGTCGCCACAGCGTGTCATCTGAGATGAACGCACATATATGTTTGGCACAATTTTTACGCCGGATGCCCTTCCTGATAAAAAAAGGGAAAAATACTGAACATACACATGATGTGAAAACCAACATTTTGCCAAGATTTTGAAGGGCTGAAGGGAATCATTTACCACAACATCGGCGCTAATCTTATTGGCAATAGTAGCTTTTCTCATCATTGTATTCTAGCACTTAGAGGTTATCAGACATTTGTGGTTTAAATGTTTGTTTTACATACATTTTTAAAGTACATTACAGCTGAGAGTGACAAATAACTTGAAGCGAGTTCGGACTATGTTTCTCCATCTGTTGAACTATTTATAGGACAACTGTAATTGGAGGAATGATGTGGACAGTGCATGTTGGGTCCGTAAGAGTTATCCTCCATTTGTTGTAAATGTGTGCCGGTTTTTGCTTACCACTTACTAGTCCATCCAGTATTCACACTGTCTAGACTGTCATGACCAATAAGAGATTAATTGTAACACATTTTGGTACAGGGTTTGGAATTTTTTTTAACTTCAGATTTTTAAATGCTTCAACCTTATTTTTGTGGCTCTTCATAAATTCTTATGTGGAAAAAGTCAAGTTTCAGATTTTTTTTGTATTAATTTTTTTTATCTATATATATAAAATGGCTTTAAGTGTGTGCTATTTTTTGTTTACAATTCAAATGCGATATAATACTAATATCTAAGAATTTTGGTCATGATAATCATGACAGGACAACTTCCTAACATCATCAAGTCTAAAAATACTACACGTCGCTGCTGTTGTTTTTTTGGAAGAAATGAGGCAAATATTTACCTGAAACAGACAAATACAACAGTGAGTTTGACTGACACTGACGAATGGGACCAAGACTCACCTTGCAGCTCTGAGGTACATGAGAAGGTCACAATCATTTACCCCCGGCATCCAGACCAGCTCCTCATTCTCCGTCATGGCCTGGCCGCCAGAGGAGGGGAAAGGCTGCAGCTCTGGAAGCTTGGCCTTATTAGGTCAGAGGGAGAAGGAGTGGGACAGATGGTGTCATACTACAAATAGCACACAGCCTTGAAGAAAATATCAGCTTTCCAACCCATCATCAACGTTTCACTCTATGCCTGAGTTGTGGCCGCGGGGTACGAGAGGACAGGCAGCAACGGACACACGCATGTGCTTCTGTCATCCCTTAAATTTGAGTTTATCATAAAACAAAATGCACAACCAAAACAATTACATAGATTACATTTAAATACAAGCAACACCGTTTTCAAAATGTCCATCTTAATGCTAACAGTGAATGAAAAAAACAATGGCGGACTAGTTGACATTAGTATTTGATCACGAGAGGGATTTACCTTCAACCAAAGAATATTTGCACAAATATGCTGGAATAGCAAATGCAAACCGGTGATAATGCTCACAAGCCTATATTCATCCTCAGCTGTGAAAAACGAGTTTAATAACATTTTATTGCAACTTTCTTCTTCTACTCTATTATTTACTGAAGTATGCAGCTCCATGCCTGCATCACATCACGATGCCCACAAGAGGCTAATGAAGGTACAGCATGGCTGAATGCTTCCCCCCACTCCTAGAACATCATACATGAAATATGAAAGACCAAATTTCTCCATTATCAACATCATATATACACACACACACACACACACACACACACACACACACACACACACACACACACACACACACACACACACACACACACAAAATAAACACAGCCACCTCAGAAATGCAAATATTTTTAGCAATGGCTGTATTTATTTTCATTTAATGTATGCATTTATATCCATCCATTTTCTTAGCCGGTAATCCTCACAAGGGTCACGGGGAGCGCTGGAGCCAAACCCAGCTGTCAAGGGGCAGGAGGCGGGGTACACCCTGAACTGGTTGCCAGCCAATCGCAGGGCACATAAAAACAAAATACCAGTCCCAGTCACAATCACACCCAGGGGCAATTTAGAGTGTCCAATTATTGTTGCATGTTTTTGGGATGTGGGAGGAAACCAGGGTGCCTTGAGAAAATCCACACAAGCACTGGGGGAACATGCAAACGCCACACAGGCGGATCCGGGATTGAACCTTGGACCTCAGAACTGTGAAGCCAATGCTTTACCAGCTGAGTCACCGTCCCACCCTATGTATTTATATTTTTTCACGTTTGATAACACTTGTTGCTAATTTTCAGGAAATCCTGATTGTTTTTTTAATCTGTATATAAAGTTGAGGTTTTGATAGTTAAATAAATACTACTAATAACAAACCTTTGGAAATCAATCCACAATAGCGTTAACCCTTTCCGGGCAGGGGTGCAAATTTGCAACAGGTTTAATATGATCGAAAATTTTAAGTCCAGAATATCATTTTCTGAAAGAATCAGATTTTTCTCACTGCAAAATTTTATATGGTCCAGAGACGTTAATCATGATTTCAATATCGGCTGTAAGATGGACTACGACAGCCAAGGCAATCAGAGAGACAGGCAGGAGAGTACTTGGTGTGTCTTCTGGTAGGAAATGGGAGAAGGAGACTTGGTGGTGGAACCCCAAAATACAGTGAGTCATACAAGGAAAGAGATTAGCGAAGAAGAAGTGGGACACTGAGAGGACTGAGGAGAGGCGAAAGGAGTACATCGAGATGCGACGTAGGGCAAAGGTAGAGGTGGCAAAGGCTAAACAAGAGGCATATGAAGACGTACATCAGGTTGGACACAAGAGAAGGAGAAAAGGATCTCTACAGGTTGGCCAGACAGAGGGATAGTGATGGGAAGGATGTGCAGCAGGTAGGGGTGATGAAGCATAGAGATGGAAATGTGTTGACTGGTGCCGGTAGTGTGCTGAATAGATGGAAAGAATACTTTGAGAACTTGATGAATGAAGAAAATGAGAGAGAAGGAAGAGTTGAAGAGGCAAGTGTGAAGGACCAGGAAGTGGCAATGACTACTAAGGGGGAAGTCAGAAAGGCACTACAAAGGATGAAAAATGGAAAGGCAGTTGGTCCTGATGACATACCGGTAGAGGTATGGAAGCAATTTGGAGAGATGGCTGTGGAGTTTTTGACCAGCTTATTCAACAGAATACTAGCGGGCGAAAAGATGCCTAAAGAATGGAGGAAAAGTGTTGTAGTTCCCATTTTTAAGAACAAAGGGGATGTTCAGAGCTGTGGGAACTATAGAGGAATAAAGTTGATGAGCCACACAATGAAGTTATGGGAAAGAGTAGTGGAGGCTAGACTCAGGACAGAAGTAAGTATCCGCGAGCAACAGTATGGTTTCATGCCTAGAAAGAGTACCACAGATGCATTATTTGCGTTGAGGATGCTAGTGGAAAAGTACAGAGAAGGTCAGAAGGAGCTACATTGTGTCCTTGTGGATCTAGAGAAAGCCTATGACAGAGTACCAAGAGAGGAACTGTGGTACTGCATGCGTAAGTCTGGTGTGGCAGAGAAGTATGTTAAAATAGTTCAGGACATGTAAGATGGCAGCAGAACAATGGTGAGGTGTGCCTTAGGTGTGACAGAGGAATTTAAGGTGGAGGTGGGACTGCATCAGGGATCAGCTCTGAGCCCCTTCCTGTTTGCAGTGGTAATGGATAGGCTGACAGATGAGGTTAGACTGGAATCCCCTAGGACCATGATGTTCGCAGATGATATTGTGATATGCAGTGAAAGCAGGGAGCAGACAGAGGAACAATTAGAAAGATGGAGGCGCGCACTGCAAAGGAGAGGAATGAAGATTAGCCGAAGTAAAACAGAATATATGTGCGTGAATGAGAAAGGTGGAGGGGGAAAAGTGAGGCTACAGGGAGAAGAGATAGCGAGGGTGGAGGACTTCAAATACTTGGGGTCAACAATACAGAGCAATGGAGAGTGTGGTCAGGAAGTGAAGAAACGGGTCCAAGCAGGTTGGAACAGCTGGCGAAAGGTGTCTGGTGTGTTATGTGACAGAAGAGTGTCTGCTAGGATGAAGGGCAAAGTTTACAAAACAGTGGTGAGGCCGGCCTTGATGTACGGATTAGAGACGGTGGCACTGAAGAAACAACAGGAAGCTGAACTGGAGGTGGCAGAAATGAAGATGTTGAGGTTCTCGCTCGGAGTGACCAGGTTGGATAGGATTAGAAATGAGCTCATGAGAGGGACAGCCAAAGTTGGATGTTTTGGAGACAAGATTCGAGAGAGCAGACTTCGATGGTTTGGACATGTTCAGAGGCGAGAGAGTGAGTATATTGGTGGAAGGGTGCTGAGGATGGAGCTGCCAACTGAAAAGCTTTGTTCTTGGGATGCTAAATATTTTTTTTGGGGGGGGGGTTGGAAAACATGGCTCAAAGTAATCCACATTGTATATTTATTGTAATAGGTAGCTGTGAGGTTCTGAGTCCATTTAGCTCGTTGGCGTGACGAATGTTCCCAAATTAAGTTAACAGGAAAAAAAAAAGTCAGTAATGGAGCCATTTTCGAGTGGAATGCCAGTTTATGTGCTGTCGATGAGTGTGATGACTTACTTGGTGACTGGGGCCCACCCGGATTTCCCCCTGAGTGCTGTTGAGCCGCCTGAGGAGACAAAAGAGACCAATGAAACTCATACAGTACCGACAGGAAGCTTTTGAAAGTTAGCCGAAAATAACCACCGTGCATGGTCAACCTGGATGGAATTAGTGCCTTGATTGTGTTTTAGTGTGAAAGTCAAACAACTCTTAAACACGCCAACACAATAAGTAGGACCAGAGCACATTTGTGTGCTTGATATTGTGAATGCATCCACAACAAAATCGTATAAAAAGAAAAGGAGGGGCTGGGGCACTTCCATACGGTCCTCTGCAACGGCTGCTGGTGCAAATGTCGGTAGCCATAGCAACTGCACTTTAATAGTAGTCTTCCGAATCTCCAGCTGCATTGGATTAAAGAAAATGACAAGCTTTTCCTTTTGAAAAGCCGTTCCCTTTGGTTGCCTAGGTAACAGCGCTGATTTTCATAGAGCCTTGCGCAAGGCAGCCCAGAATATGTCAGTGTGATTTGCACCCGGAGAAGCTCGCACTCCATCATCGAGGCCTGGCTGAAAGATGAGGCCCACGAGTCTCTTTACAGTGTTCCAACCTTCAGATCCATGCTCCAGGTTCTGATTTGACCCGAAATTCTGCTCAGCTCGCATAACGTTCGGGTACAGGAAAAAAAAAAAAAAGACAATACATCGAACCTAGAACAAGACACGCTGCTGGCAGATTCCGTCTCAAGCAGTACTAAGACAGTCTTCCACTGATGTATGTATTCAAAAATATTTTTTTAAAATGCTACTTTAATTCAAACATACTAGAGAAGACTTGTGTAAATGAAAGTGATAATTGTTACTAAAAAATAAAATAAAATAAAAATAAAAAATAAATTGTGGGGATTATCATCACTGTCACGCCAGACAGCAAAGTTTGCGCATTGAAATCATCCTCTTCATTCTCTCTGCTGTTATTCTCAAGAGTCATGACAGTACTATTATCACGTTACTATTTATAAAGGGTACAGATATACATTACAGCATAGCTGAATAAATGAACCAAGCTACTACCACTTGTAGCTACACATGGTTTTAAACTTGGCTTTAAAAACTACACAGTGTTAAAAGTCCACACAGGTGAGTCGCTGACTTATCTGTGTTAACTTTATTGTGTGCATCTAACAAATTTCTACAACAAATAAGTCGAGGGTGGCAGGAGGCCGTCACGATGCAAAATGACGACAGCTGCATTTCAGGACTGCCGTGATTTAGGCAGATTCTGAGTGGCGATGATCAGACGGAAAACTGACAGTAAAGAAGGAATGGAAGAGCTTTGCTGTATGCTTTGAAAAATAACTAATACAATGTCCACAGTAAAACATAGTTGATCACTGGGAACAAGGGCCTGCCGCAAATGGCAAAAACAAAAACAAACAAAAAAAAACAATGCCCATTGGAGTACTGTTTCACAATGTCTTTATTCGTAGTTTATACTATAATCACATCAGACTATGACCTCAAAATACTGATAGAATTTAAATCTTCTCATTTGACAACACTACCCTTGAAAATAACCTGATTCCAGCTGATTTAATTTAAAAAAAATGCACTTGAAGCGTGTGGGGGGTGGGGTGGGGTGCGGTGGAGGACAATTACACAAATGGTGAATCTCTGGAAGTTCCACTAACAACACGACTAAACTTATCTCCTCTGTGACATAATTAAGTTTCAATAGACTTCCTTAACACCAATTACTACATTTCTATTAGCCATGGATTTGGCAGCATCTTGTGATGCAACAAAAAAAAGGCAGATGCCTGAATTTTGCCACCAAGATTCACATATTATTATTACGCACTAAATTATTTAATTTGATAAGTAATGATCCAGTGGCAACCTTTTTTTTTTTTTTGAAGCACTGCAGTGAGGCACACGTCTAACTCATCCAGCTGTTAATCGTATGCGGTCAAAATCAAACATGACTTGAACATGACGCGACCTCGCAATCAGCCGCGGCCCCGCCCCCTTTATCAATTTCAACCAATAGCTGCGGGAGCGTGTGGCACACTGACATAATTGCAGCGCAGTAAAAACAAGAGAAGAGCCAACTCGGCGGTATTCAAATGGTTTCGCGTGGTAGCCGGGGTGTCAAGCTTTGTGTGCAGCTTGCTGAGCGCCATGTCATCTTGCTTATAAACAGGAGCCGCAAAATGGAGCCACGCTCGCCGCCGCGGCTTGTTAAAAAGCACACGTTCCTCCGTGAACCGCGGCCACGTTACTACAGGTGTGATTCTGGCTAGAAAGCACAACGACAGCAAAGCAAGCGGACAACAAATAAAACAGGAGTCGACATTAGCTCCGGAAGAAGCGCGAGCGCGCACCTACCTTCGCGGACTGAACAAGTCGTCCATGTCGGACATGGAGCCCTTTCCAGCGGGTGACACTGCGTGGGTACAACGCTCCCCCTCGCGCACCCAAAATGGAGAGCCGCGCACTGAGTTTGTGCCGTGACCCCAGCAGCCTCCGAGGGAACGAACGCGTGCGTATAAGCGAGGCGCCGCCAGCTCGCCTCGCAGTTTACGGGGACGCCAACTGAGCATGTGCCGCGACCTCGCAGCGGCGGCCGGCCAACCAGAGGCGCAGACACACGCACGCACAGACAGAAATCGTTGGCCCTCTCCACCCACGGCCGACCCCCCCGCGTGTCTGCGCCATCATAAACACGGGTGCAATTGCGAGGCTGGAGACGCGCCGCTCGGAATACCAAGCGTGTGGAGCAGAGGAGGGGAGAGAAGAGGAACATGGCTGGGGGGTTCCCGTGCCGACAACGAGAACGGCCGCGTTTGTGCAACACTTGACAGACCCTAACAATTGGATGCAAACGGGGTTGTAATAATGATCACCGATCTTTCTTCCGAGCCGGCCGATACATTTCTCTTCTTATTCGGGATAAGTGGAGATTTTCTTTAAAGTGTATAAAAGTGAAACAGACCAAATTGATTGACATTATAAAACACAGTTTATTGAAAATTATAAACATCACCGAGCAATACACTACACTTCCCTCCAAGTATTTCAAACAGAACCCACTGGTGCAACCCTTTTCTTCTTAAGGCCTACCGAGCTTAGTCAACTTTTAACAATTACAGGGATCATCAAAATCCTTGACAAATTTAATAGTCTTATATGTCCCAAAAAGTGCCTTCTGGCCCTAATCCACATACGTGCGACTAGTGAATAGTTCAAGATGTACTCCGCCTCTTGGATGGGATAGGCTTCGTCACGCTCGCAACCATAGTGAGGGTAAGTGGTACGGAAAATGGATGGATGGATTATTCTCAAGTTCTGGCAATGCTTACTCTTCCCCTTGTGTCTGGGATTCAATGTCTCCAAGCTTTCTGAATACTTCTGTTTCCATTGTACGACAAGGAATCATGTCTTTGGCTTTGTAGTAAGATTGTTGACATCAACCTCCCTCCATTTGGTGCTTGTCCTTTCATAACAAGAGGAGCTAAAATACAGTAGATCCTGTTAGTGAAGTTTTGTTGGGGTTAAAGGCTTTAGAATAATACGTGGATCATACTTGATAAGATACTTAATCTTCGGGTGATTGGACAGATTCTTTCCATTGCTTGTCATCATTCATCTTTCATACAAGTTTTGCAGCCTACAGTTGTTTTTAAATGACAGACATGCCCGTTTTTGGAACTTTCTGACTTGTTAGCAGCTCTTCCATGTTTCTGCGTAACAAGCACTGCAGCAGAAGTCTCGCAGAGCAATGAAACCTCATGAAGTAGTGACAAATGTAGAAAAAATATCTACAATCATATTTCCATATTAAGTATTAATAAAAGTATGGAAGTAAATATGTGCCACCAGGATTTGAATTAAAAATGCCACTGGAAATGTTATGTTGTAAAATTCACATTGTTATTTCAAAGTGATCACATTTTCAATAGCTGTATTTCAGTTTAACTTTTCGACGTTAACAAATTCACCATATACAAAATTCAAACGCAATATTTTCAATCTCCTGAGATTCAACTGGCTATAATTCGCTGTCTGCAATTCAACTGGCCACAATTTGCTCTGCTCAAGTGCACACAAGCTGAAAATGTGACGTAATGAAAACAATGAAGCGAAGTTAAAAAAGGAAATTAAGCCAATAAATGGACGATGACATGTTTTGTCTGGTACTGTGTATGTATGTACAAATTAATCCCTAACTCACCCCCCCCCAAAAAAAAAACGTCAAAAAGTCAATAGTGCATATTAGGGGAAAATAATAATAATAATTTTACATTTTATAAATGTATGCCGCCATCTAGAGGTTATGAATAAGATGTACACTCATTCCAACATGCCACTGCCACCGAAAGGTTTTGAAAAAAGTGTAGCCTACAATAACATCCAAATGACGGGAAATGCGCATGACTGCATATGTTCAGTTGTGCTCATAAATCTAGATAACCTGGAATAAATGAAATATTGTTTTTTTTTTAAATACAATTGATGTCTGTACAACAACAATTATTTTCTTTGTGCTTATGTTTGGTCTAATGATTATGTTTTCTGAGATACCAGAGTTTAATTTGAATGCCATTAAAATCAGGAAGCTGCAGCAAAAGCAATAGAATGCAATCAATCATCCAAATGCAATCTCAGGCAAATAAGTCCTTTCAATTAAATCTGATGAGCTCTTGTCCAAAAAATATCAATATTTGTCTGAACAGCAGTTTCACAGGGACTCATTCACTGGTATGACAGTAAACTCACATTCAATGCAGACAACAAATACTATTAGATAGACTGTAACCAAAAACAACAATAAGTTACCTAAACTTTTATGATAAATACATTTTAATCATTTACAATATTAGCCAAAGCAGACACCAATATATTATGAAATGGTCTCATCATACAAACTTCAATACACATACTGAAGGATTACAGAAACATGACAATTAGTGATCAGCCTCTGTCTCAGGGACAGACAGTGGACCCCTGAAATTTCTGAGGGATAGGGCCCAGGTTAGCGAAAACAAATGAGTCACTACAATTGAAAAAACAAACAAAAAACTCTATAAAATTTTTGGATGAGCTGAGAAATCCAATGAAAAATGTGTTAATCCCATCCCAAAAAAGAGAAAAATATTGGGGATATCAATTCTGAAAATAGGTGAATACGTAATACATAATCGCACATATGTATCCATCCATCCATCCATCCATCTTCTTAGCCACTTATCTTCACGAGGGTCGTGGGGAGCGCCGGAGCCTATCCCAGCTGTCAACGGGCAGGAGGCGGGGTACACACTGAACTGGTTGCCAGTCAATCGCAGGGCACATGGAGACATACAACAGTCAAACTCACAATCACACCTAGGGGCAATTTAGAGTGTCCAATTAATGTTGCATGTTTTTGTAATGTGGGAGGAAACTGTAGTGGCGGAGAAAACCCACGCAGGCATGGGCAGAATATGCAAACACCACACAGGTGGGTCCGGGATTGAACCCGGGACCTCATAACTCTGAGGCCAACGCTTTCCAGCTGAACCACGTGCCCCCCTGTATGGATCCACCATAGGTGCGATTTCAGGGGTGGGGGTGGGGGGGTTAATAGCAAAAATGACAGGTCCTTACCTAGTCTCTGGGTTATATCCAAGGATATAGAAAAAGGAGTCAATGCGAGCTTTGAACTCCCTGGCAGCAAAAATGTCAGAGAAATGTGAAATGTTGCATTTCCCCCTGTGGAAGAGCAGACAAACATTATTAGACAGCATTATTTAAGCATCTTCCAAGAACAAAGTAAATGAGACAGTCTTGGGATGTACAATACATCTACTGGACTTGACAAAGCACCAGGAAGCAAGAAGGGCTTGCTCAATTTGCCGTGGAAGACCACACTCAGACTGGTGAATCACTGTTTGCACTGTGCAAGGATTTTCTTATTCCTTGCAGCACCACCTTGGAACTATTTGCACAGCTGACCACAGACAACACGGGCATAATTATGAAGACAGGCTGTCTCGCACAGACAACAGAAAACCCCCATGAAGAAAATTAAAGGGCACTAAGACTCATTCATCTTAGGAGAGCTGAAGCAGTACAGCGTCCCACTGGAATTCCGTCCCATTTATCTAAAGCCTGTCGAAGTGCAATCAAAGGGTTCTCTGTGTAGAAAAAGTTGCAGCTAATTTGCCCTGAAATCAGTGGTTTCGAAGAAAAAAAGGAAGTGGGAGGGGGATG
Organism: Syngnathoides biaculeatus; assembly: GCF_019802595.1. NCBI lineage: Eukaryota > Metazoa > Chordata > Actinopteri > Syngnathiformes > Syngnathidae > Syngnathoides > Syngnathoides biaculeatus. The sequence continues at coordinate 33,619,421 of NC_084641.1, forward strand.
AATGAGAGACAGAACACTGAATACCACATCTAAAACCAACGAAATCATTCTTGCATGAATGTCATACTTTTCCTATTTAGCATAAAAATATACATTCTTGTCCTGCAGTTTGGGCTGCTATGTGTATGGTAAAGGCAGGGACAATACAGTGGAGAAAAACTGCGTTCAATCTTCTGTCTCCAACATTTGGATGGACAGGTTTTACAGTTATACAATACAGCAGAAGCCTAACCTTTCAGAAATTTTAAATCTATTTGTTCAACAGTACACAGTCAGCTTCCAACCTGACTGTCACTTGCTAAGTGAAGGCTCACCATGTGCTCATACAACGCTAACATTAGATAAAGCAAAATGTCAATCCTTTCGGCAAGCTCACATATTTTGAAGTTTCCGTGTACATTGTCCACTTCCAGTTCATTTTTATGAACGGCGTGGGAGCAGAACCAATATGAGGTTCTTATAGGATAGCACACACTTTCTTTCGGCTTGTCATCTCAGATGAATTCTCATATTTGTCTGGCACAGTTTTTTACGCTGGATGCCCTTCCTGACGCAACCCCTCTTGGGGAGGTTCTTCTAGCATAGTATAGCTTCTTCATACATGGAATATGAAGTTCAATGTAAAATCTCAATTCACTGCTACCTTATTGTGAGGCAGAATTTCCTGTAGTTGTTTCACAATTCTGGACCAGATTATGATTGACCTTGGGAGTTCCATTGTTATTTGTAGTCACATTACGCATAATTCAAAATGGCATTCGCAGAGTAACAGTTGTTTATAATTGCTGTTGCAGCAGGTTACAACTTTTCAGGAGTTGTCGTTGTTTACATGGGTGCAGCAATCATGCCAAGACATGCAAGCATTTGCACACACCTGAGAGCAGCAGCGTGGTAAGTGTCCACATAGTCAGAGATGAAAAGCTCTCGACTCCTGACCACAGGGTCTGTGATAACCAGCTCACGTCCGGAATCTAGAAAAGGAAGGAGGAAATTGAGGATGAATGGCTGGTATTATTTAGATGTATTTAACCAATAAAATCGTCAAAGCATTTCTATACATCATGAGTCATAAGAACACTTGAGAGGTCAATAATATGCCCCATAATTCAATAAAGTCGATAAACTGTGTTCCCCTGAGGAGTGGACACCCTGTCCAGTCCTCTGACCATCGGAGGAGGAGGATGAAGACACATCAGCAGCACAGAGAATGAGGTGCTTCTTTGATGAATGAGCTGAGTTGTTGTGATATGCTGAGACCACTGTAGGCCACCCTTGTGACATTAATCCAAATAATCCACAGACTGCGGCTGGGGCAGAGTGCTAAACTGACACTTTTACCCGGTGGTGGACAGATCAAAAATATTCTTCGTTTGGTTCATTCAGGGCCATGAATGGCATTAAATAAAGCCTTGCCTCTCTCCCTGTTTAGTTGGAGCAATGTTTATTTATGCATTTGACCTCAGGTTGCAGGCTCTGCCACCGTATAAATTTAGAGGGGGCTGCATTCTGAAAGGTAAATTGAGAGTAGCTAGTAGGATGTGTCAACAGCTGATCGGCTTGTGAAAAGCTGTACACATTAACTCCTTTTCAAAACAGTAAGTTTAAATAGAAGCACTTGAAAAGTCCATGTCTTTAAGTAATAGAAAAATTACAGTAGAAGGACTCGTGTCTATAAATTGTTAATTTGCTTCCAATTTGTGAAGGAAAAAAAGAGGTTGCAGCAAAATCTACAACCAGGAAAAAAAGGTCTCACTTCCTCACTCAAAAAGGTAAAAAAGATCAACACAGGTGGCTTTTTTTTTTTAATTTGAAGAACATACCAAAAAATCAAAAGTAAACTGTCAAATGAGTTCTTAATTTTAAACCTTTAATACAAACTTGATGAATGTTTTGAAAGGACAAAAATAAACTACTGCTTTGAATGTTACAGCCCATGTAAGGAAATACTTAAAATATTTGCGTTTGTGTGCAAGGGATACACTTGCTCCATCCATGTCACTTTTTTTGTTGAGGATGTTGGGATAAAAGGGATTGTGTTTGCTCGTGGTGAAGTTGATCAGTGGGAGAGTGACTGGTGCTGCTGAGTGTGTGTCTGTCTGCTCAAGGGCCACATGGAGGTTATTAACACTTGACAGCAGTGCTGTGTGGCCCGAAGGAGCCATTACTCAGGGGAAGCGTGTACCATTACAGAATTTAGCTCCTCTGTCCAGTTTTCTGCCTGAAATGCAACTTAAAAGCTCGTTCCTGTAGCCTTCGCAAATCTGGAAAACAGAGGTGGGTGAAGGAGGGAAACTTGTGTAACACTGCGCAGGCTCACCGTTCTCATTGTTGCGATCCTGCACCAGGTGCTGGTAGACAGAGTCGGGCACTTCTGATTGGCGGTAGTACCATTTCACATTCATCAGCAGATGGTCTCGTTTACTCTGCGACACAGAGACAGGACAACATTTTGTTTGATCATAACGTCGCAAGCTTGCCCTCTGTAAACACTGACGCTGTGCATTGAGTCAGACTCAAACAGGGGGATCCCGACATGGCATGCAGTGAGACTCCAAGCATTTAAAAGGGATTGCAAGTCATTTACAGCCTCAATAAACCAAAGATAGTAGGTGGGAAAGGTACTTTTACCACCAAATGGGGTTCATTTTAGCCTTAAATACCCAGTTTATATATTGTTTGTTGTATAAACAGGTGTAGAGGTATTTTTGCATATTTTGGGGGATTTTTTTGCTCAACATACTGCCATCTACTGATCTTGTTATAATGTGCAGTTAGCCTTAAATAGCCAGTTTATATATTGTTTGTTGTATAAACAGGTGTAGAGGTATTTTTGCATAATTTTGGGGATTTTTTTGCTCAACATACTGCCATCTACTGATCTTGTTGTAATGTGCAGTTAGCCTTAAATAGCCTGTTTATATATTGTTTGTTGTATAAACAGGTGTAGAGGTATTTTTGCATAATTTTGGGGATTTTTTTGCTCAACATACTGTCATCTACTGATCTTGTTGTAATGTGCAGTTAGCCTTAAATAGCCAGTTTATATATTGTTTGTTGTATAAACAGGTGTAGAGGTGTTTTTGCATAATTTTGGGGATTTTTTTTTGCTCAACATACTGCCATCTACTGATCTTGTTATAATGTGCAGTTCAGCCAAGGCCTGCAATGTCTTCGATGACCAGCAGGTGGAAGCACAGTGGCAAGAAGACAGCTTCTCATTCATGGCCAGTCAAAGAAAAGAGGGATGGTGGAGAGAAGTTGAGGTGAGGCATGAAAAGGGTAAAATAGCTTTTATTGCATGTTACCATTTCTTTGTGTCTACAAAAAAAACTCAGAGCTTCACTGTAGTTTGACAGAACATTTACAAAAAATCTTGGGAGATGACACTATTGTGTGTGCATTAACCACCATCAGTACCAGAGAAAGGAAGGAAGTGAAATGTACATTCCATTTCTGTTGTATCATATCTGTATGTAGAGGAACATGAGGTCAGAGTTAAGATATTTGTAGTACATTGTTCAGTTATGCCACTGGGGAGGAGGCTGAGCTGAGCAAATCACCCTCAAGCCCACCACCTCTGCTTTTCCCATTCTCCTCTAACTCCCTCCTCCCCTGCTTAATCATTCTCATTCCAGTCCTCCACTCCATTTTCTTCCCCTCAACCTTGAGCACAGCGGAGGAAGTGAGCCTGGACGTGTTAAACAGCAGCTGGTATTCACTCAGTCAGCTGCATTGACTCCTTTGGGTGACTGTCAGTATTCACACATAACCACACATTTGGACTCGACAGAGAGCTACACTAATGGACTCAGACAGAACCTCAGCAGAGTGTGAAGAAATCTGTGCAGTGATGTCACCCTCCTCCCCCACTTCTCCAGCAGTTTGCCCACCCACCCAATCTCCCCTTTGCCCACTGACTTTATAGGCATGATTGCCTTCTGGTCGTTAGAACGGGCAGAGAAAAACAAGCAGTTACCCATTGCTTATACTTAATTAATACTTAAGGGTTTAAATGCCACCAGCACGCCACCTGAACATTTGATTTTATGCCTGAAAAATCAAAATGTTTTCGTGCCTGTGTATAGGCAAGCAAAAAGGTGCACATAAAAAAACAACCCAAAAAAACAACAACACTTGTTTGAAAAGGTGCATTACAACGAGAAGGGTAAAATATTTCTCCCAGTCTGAAGTGTCCATAGATGCTGCTCTACAGAGCATATTGCTGGTTGGAAGCAAGTGGAAATATGCTCTTGTGGGCAAAAGTGTGTGTGTGTGTGTGTGTGGGGGGGGGGGGGGTCACACCACATGTGGAGTGGAGAGAGGCATAACTTTGACAATGTTATAAAATGTGTGGCAATACCAAAATAGAGAATAAATGAATGAGGTATTGAACGAAATTTTGGTTGGATTGTCCTGGTTTCATTGTATCCCACATAGAAAACAGGCAAAGTGAAGAACCTGCAGTTTTGAACTGCATGGAGCACTTCGTCGCCAACCGAGTAGCAAACCAACGCCCCGTACAGAGTCAGCCATCTTAATCTGTCCCGTCAGAGGCTAAACATGGCCCTTCCCTGCCTCCTCCTGGGTCCTCAACCCTGGGAATGCAGCTCACAAGATGAGGGGCCAAAAGACAAAGCTACTGCTGAGAGGTAGAAATGAGGAAAGTAAATAACGCAGAGAGGAGCATAGGGTTGGATTAAGGAAGAAGAGGGGAGACGTTCTCATTCCGGCAGACTTATAAATACAACTGTCCCCCTGCTTTACTGAAAGCCTCAGGGGTACAAGGCTAGGCCTTCACTGAATGTGGAGATATAAATCTGAGAGTCATGCTTTGGGGTTGAACACAATGGCACCTCCCCTCCCTTCACTGGCTCAGCTCAGCCTGTGGCATTCTTGGCCATGCTCAGAAACCCAAGGAAGGAGGGAGGAGTCTCAACAGCATAACTAGAAAAATCGGGGGAGCATCCTTCTAAAACAAATACAAAGTCGATCTTAATGAATAAAGAAATTAATGGAGTCTTTCATCTGGGCTCCGAAAGTAACCGAAACAAGATGGGCATTATACGAGTCAGTTAATTCTCCCTCTCGCTGGCTTCAGGCGCCTGGCCTCTTGAATCTACCATGGTTGAGCAGTTCTCTTTGTGTGCCTGCATGTGTGTGCAGTCACCTCTACAGCTGGGGCCCCTGTGTATGCACAGCACAAAGAAAAGGGAAGACGGAAGAAGAGAAATACGTATGCGTTATTTAAGATGGTCAATTGGAAGAGGGGAAAAAAGTTCTGCAAGTGCGGGATTATTTCCATGTTTCCACTCAGATAGGGTGAGTGTAATACAGTGCTTTTCAATGCAAAACAAGTGGTGAGGCTAATGCCTTCCTGTGTAGGTCTTTATCTAACATCTGTTCAGAGCAGCCTTGACAAAGTCATTGCTGAGTAAGCATGCTACAACAACTAAAGGAACATTGTGACAACCTGTAACCTGCAAACCTCATGCCCTCCATTTCTACTCCACACTGTAACACTAGTCCTTTGCTTTTAAACAAAACCAGACCCTCGAGTTCCCACACGCCAGGCCCCCAGTGCACCTCATTAACAGGAAATCTCTGTTTATTTTCTCTACTTTTCAAACACTCTCTTCTTCCTCTGTTAACTCTGTTAGTGACCCACCTCCCTCCTCCCCCAGTCCAATGGTGACATCAGCAAGCAGGATCTATGACTTCCTTCAGGAGCTAGTAGCCAGAGGTAAGGAAGGAAAGAAAGATAGGCAACACAAATGCAGAGCAGCCGCTCAGTGTTAGCAAGGAATGTCAAGCAGTTCGCCTTGGCATAACAGGCTGCTGAGCGAACAGCTTAGTTAGCCAGCACCCCTGGGGGTAGGGGTGGGCCGGGGCATAGTCAATCAGTGCTGGTAGTCATGTGACATCGATGCAGAGGCTCAAAATGGCACAGAGGACGAGCTTTTGGGGGCGGGTACACGGGAAGAAGTGTTTTGCCTCGCTTGCCGCAAGGGGAGAGCGAGCACAACCAAAGAACAAAAGGCTGATTGTGGCATTTGGAGGCAGAGATGAGATCTGGGAGGACTAATCTTCCACTCTAACATGATAAGATTAGGGAGGGGGGAGCCCGCAAGAGTTGGCCGCTAGGATCACACATGCACTTGCAACAACACACAAATAAATGTAACACAAATATGATGGGAGCCGATTGGAGAGGATTTCCACCTCTTCTGTTGCTGTCTTCATTTTTCATCTCGCTCTCCTCAATTTACTTCCTCTTTTTGTGAGGCGGAGAGATATGCCTGCACACCAGCACACAATAGCCACTTCCAACTGGAAGACAGACACTCTGAAACTGCCTTTTATTGTGTGTGTGTGTGTGTGTGTGTATATATATGCGTGAAAATAAACCAGTGAGGAAGACGGGATCTGCTGTGCTCATGCAATCTTTAACATCTCGATGACTGACAAAGGAGAGGGGGGTTAGAAAGAAATGCCAGCTTGCACACACACACGCACGCACGCACGCACACACACACACACACACACACACACACACCACACCACACACACACACACACAACACACACACCACACACACACACACACACACAACACACACACACACACAACACACACACACACACACACACACACACACATAGCAGGCTTTCAGGATAAGCATCTCTTTTCTTCTCCCAACCCTGCAGTAGACTCAAGCAGGCTGAAACTGTGTGTCAGTGGTAAAAGAAAGCACCTCTAAATCAGGCTGTCACAGACAGCAGCAGCAGCAGCAGCAGCAGGATTCCACTCCGCACACCCCCTACCCCACCCCCATCACTTTGTATGGGCTTCACAGCATGTACTCGGACTTTGGGACAAAGGAAGGACAACCTGGCCCTCGAGCATTCTCGTCTTCAGTACATTTAATAAACACTACACAAACGCAGATTACAATGTTTGGGTAAGGTAACTGTTCACAGTCTGCTTACCCACCGAGCAAATACTGCCTCTGTGTGTGTGAGAAGGACAGATGATGATGATGATGATGGGGAGGAGGAGGAAGAGGAGTGACGGGGGTTGAGGTGAATCCCAGCTGCGGTGGCGGTTCTGATGGAATCTTTGCTCTGAGCCTATACAGACGCCTTTCCCTCTGCATCCCTTTGGCTTGACCCGTTTGGATATCGAATAGGTGAAGTCTGCTTTGAACACACCGGGCCCATCTGTCAGCACAGCTCCACATTAGAAGAATGCTTCAAAGTGGGCAAATTTGCTCTCCCCTCTGCTGTATCTGTCTGTGTGTTTGTGTGCATGTGTTTTAGAGCGTCAGTGCTCATGTCAGCCTTACAGTCAGAAACAACTTTCAAAGAACAGGCATGTATACATCTGTTTTACACACATCCATTTATAGTTATTCTATCTAAAACAGAGATTTCGGTGGAAATTGCTGCATTCTCTTTTCTTCACAGCATAAAGTATTATAACAATCCCTTGACGCTATGCCGCCTCGAGGCTGTCAGCAGCAAAGGAATGAAATCAACCGGTAATCTGATTGGACACTTAATCCTCCTTTCTGCCAAATGGCACTGTTCTGTTCAGTTTGGTATGGGAGACCTTTTTGTTTTGAGTACGCCTTCCTGATCCTCCAATCCAAACTGCACCAGAGTAAACAAAACTTTGAAGTTGAGTAAATGCTCTGATCTATCTAAGATGCCACATCATAAACATTCTTGTTTTCTTCCATTTCAAGATTTTGGACTTGGCTTGTCAATCCTACGGATATTTAGCATTGCTCCATAACGTTCGAGTAAATGCGTTACTATTTGCAAATGATTTCAGGACTCTAAAAAATAGACTTTGTAGTTTCTAAATGAAGTTTTTTTTGGGGGAACACTGCCAACAACACACAAGAGAGCTATTAGTCTCACATGTATACGATATTGGAGGTCCGGCATGACTATGAATTCTGCTGGCACTAGTGTGGGCCAAAAAGGGGCCTTCCTGGTCAGCCTCACTCAACTTTTTAAGTGATTTCAAGTGTTTTTAAAAAGTCCCAGAGGGAAAGACCATAACCATGGCAGAAATAATAAGAAAACGAATGATGTTGACCATACTATCCGTCCCCCACAGAGCAGAGAGGTGAGAAGAGTGCACAGTAACCTTGAGTCTAACATAAATATTTGTCTTCGACAGCGTCAAAAACAAAAAATTAATGTTATTCAGGGCAAAATCAGAGGAGAAAAAAAAACACAGTCATGATGATGATCATCTTCAGAAGAGAGAGACAACGCACCAAGGAGTGATTTAGTTCACACACAAAGAAACAAGGCTATTGACTAGAATGCAGATCCAAGTGAGACTTCAAATGCGGGCTGTGTGAGGACAGATGGAGGCAGTTAGGGGAGCTCATATCTGCTGTTCAGATCATAATACTGACTTTATTTCTCAAGCCCAGTCGCTCAGCCAGACAGTTACAGCTTGCCAGAAAACATTGTCATTTCTGCCTACAGCCTTTCATTTAGAACCTTCAAAGGCTGCTAGCTTTGATACCTTTCTTTCTACATACACTGCAGGTGTGTGTAGCCTGGGATACCAGAGACTTGCCTGTTCTCAAGGCACAAGCACCCCCCCCCCCAACCAAACAGACACAAAAAATGTAGTGAAGAGAGGAATGCTGACATTTTAACAACAACACAGGTTGTGCCAATTGCCTCGACCTGTTTGGATCGCTGTGAGCTGTGATCCATTGTTTTACTTTTCCCTTATTAGCATAATAGCGTGGCCTGAAAAGCTAATGAGATGTCTCACTTGTACTGTACTATCTGGACAAATGAGGTGGGGGAGGGTACAGCGCTACGTCAGGAGGATAGGAATATCAGGCTTTGTGTATATGTGTGTGGATGTAATGGACACATGCCCAGCTGAGTGAGCCAAGCCTTGAGTGTGCGTGTGTGTATGTAGGCTCCTGGGGAGAGGATGGCAGAGAAAGACTGTGTGGAGTAATAGAAAACAGGAAATGAGAAAGTTTGCTGAAGCCAGCGCTAATTGACACCGCCCCAACACGATTCAGAATATGTGCGCACACAGATGCAGGAAACTTTGACATTCTAAACATGTATTGTGCATTTAAAGTGGGGGTAACATCCCTATAAACATTCTAAAAAAGATATTGTAATGAAAAATACATATAACAGAATTCACTTCAATGTCTATACGAAAAAAAAAAGTGAGCGGACAGCGCGTCATCCATGCACAAAGTTGTGCAATTGAGTGTCCCTCGACATCCAAGTGGTCGCCATATTAGTCGCATCCTCCGTCTTTGACGTCATCGCACTTCCGCCGTTGAAAACACGCAGTGCCTGCTTTTATGGAAGCCGAAGAACAGAGATATCCGGATTTTTCCAACGCCCCTCCTAACACAGAAACTCTTTTCAAAAAGGAATACACCACACAACCGAGTGAAGTTACTGGGGCAATATTACACTATTGTTTTGAGCCCTCAGGGCAATATTACACTACTGTTTCGAGCCATATTCAGGTGATATACCATCACGGCCAAACCGCATCCCATCCGATCCACTTCCGCGGCAGAAATGAGCCATCGCGGCTCATCACAGCCGGCCGGTGTAGCTTATGATAGAGCCGAATGGTGATGCTTTGTGTTCACAGTCGAGCCCGCGCGCTTCATGCTCACACTCGACTGAGTAAAGCATTCTCGGCTGGATTCTTCAAAGCCGCCCCCGTCGCAAAGCCCGATGCGCAGCCTTCGCGGAAGATGTGACCGCCGAACGCGGCGCCTCAGCCGGTGTGGCTGAGTTTCGCCCGCCGTGGTATATAAGGAGGGGGTGGGGCTGAGCTATGTTGCTTTTAGGGGTATGTTCAAAATCACTGCAGTACGCGATGAGCACTTTCGAGACGAGGCTCAGTGAGACATTGTTAGCTGGGCGACGCGCACATCGATATATCATACGCGGACCTTTTGTTACGTTATGAGAGAGACCGATTACGTGGTCCGCCCCAAACTTTAGTAGCTGTATACACACCTACCTGTTATTTGGAACCAACGAAGCTCTCGTCCTCTGCACCTGTGCAATCCATTTTTCACAACGAACAGGGTCTCTTTCAAACTTAGGAAGGGTAATTCCATTCTCCCGAGTGTTCAAGCAATGTCCAGCAATGCAATGAGCCCGCATTTTGGCTAACACGAAGGAACAACGAGCTACCTTCCCGGAGGTAAAACTAATAGAAACAAATGAGTCCACTAGGGGGCGCCTCTGTCTTGTACGTCACTTCCTGCTTCTTCTCGAAAACAAATCCCTCGAGAGGATTTTCATGGCGGGAGTTACAAAAAGCTGTATACGTCAAAATCATGTTTTGTGGTGAAAACACACATGGGACCATATTGGCTGTGGGTTTTTCATTAATAATATACCAAAAATCATCCGTTTGACGACACTTGACCTTTAAGTTTCACACTATAGTTGCTTGTTGCACCAACAAAGGTGCACATTAAATATGATTTGGTGAATACTGGCAGCACTGGTGCAGCAACCTTTTAGGGCGTTGGCATCACAGTTCTGAGGACCGAAGTTCAAATCCCGGCCCCCGTCTGTGTGGAGTTTACATATTCTCCCCATGCCTGTGTGGGATTTCTCCAGGCACTCAGGTTTCCTTCCACATCCCAAAAGCATGCATTAATTGGACAGTCTAAATTGCCCCAAGGTGTGATTGTGAGCGGGACTGGTATTTTGTTTCTATGTGCCCTGCGATTGGCTGACAACCAGTTCAGGGTGTACCACGCCTTCTGCACGACGATAGGTGGGATTGGCTCCAGCACTCCCATGACCCTCGTGAGGATAAGCGACTCAGAAGATGGATGGATTGTAAAGGCTGATAGGAAAAGTGCAAGAGCATTACAAAGACCAAAAAGGTATTGTCAACATTCTGCTGTGTGGGTCATAATGGATGCATATAAACGTGTGCTTTAATGTTTTCAGCTGGAATAGTCGTTTGACCAAATGTCCTTAATTGTTTATTTAGCAACATCTTTTTAATGTCTGGGCTATTCTCTGTGAATATTCAGAAATCTGTCAATGCCATGACAATTTTGTGTTACTAAGCTCCCCACAAGCCTTCAGCCATTGCACTATGTAGCTCAACCTTTCATTGCCAATGTTGCCTCAATTCCTTTGAGAAATGATTCATTATTCAGTTCCACACAGATAATTAATCTGGTGATCAATTATGACCATCCCTAGTCTGGTGGAAATCTGTGTGACTACTGAAAAGAAGTCAAAGTTTTCTTTGTGTGACCACATCAAGCTAATGTCAAAATTTGTCTTTCTTCTAGTATGTAGCCGCAGTAATTTCCGCATGTTTTCTGGTAGACAAGCATCCCTTCCAAAGATTTCTGTGTAGAAGCAAACACGCCCGGGAGAGTGGTGACGCATGGCTGCGAGTTGATGAAATGGGAGCGGAGGCATGCAAAAACCGATCTTCAACCCGAAACCGGACAGACAGCATTGCACGCTTCTTGGAACAGCTGAGCTTGTATTGTGTTATACAGATTCTGTAGTAGCTATCCATCTCACTGTCTCCCTCCCCATGTGTTTCTAAAGGTGACCTTGCCTATCAGTCAGTCTCTGGCGATGACATCAGTCTTTATCACTAATACGTCATGTACACTACGCAGAACTGAACCGTAGGTGATCAGTCATGCATACACGCTTTGTAAAATATGCAAATAACTGCAAGCAAATGACCAATCTGCATGTGTTAACATCAGCACGGATGCAGATTTTGGGAATATGTCCATGTGTGGACTCTGAAGTTATATCCTTCAGGCTGTGGCATACAAAAATCATACAGCTACTCACAGAAAATAAAATACTGTCAAGTAGTGTAAAAAAAACACAGGTACACACACATGCACACAGCACTGAGCAGTCTCCTGCTGCGCTGCAACAAGAGATTTATTGTAGACAACCCAGCTGCAATAACAAGGAGCGGGTCATGCTCAAAGGATGTGAAACACGAGTCTCAGTCTAGACAGCCCCCACCCCCCCACAAATAAAAAAACCTTGCCTTACTGTCACGTCATTACAGGATGTGACATAAAAAATATACAATGTGACGAGAATGGTGGTAAGATGATCACAATTCATATTTATTTTGAATTACAAAAGTCAAGTGTTAGTGTTCATTCAAATATTTCATGTATACTCAATGTGGAACTTATCTTTTATTAAAAAAAATACAATAAATACAATCCACTTCCTCCCTTTGTCCATAATATCCTCTCAATTGAATATAGCTCTTGAATGTAATTAGATTTTGATACATTTAAAAAGGGTGTTTTTTTTTTTTTTTGAAGACTGGTGATAAGAAAAATAAATCTGCTTGCTTTGACTTCTACAAAAGTGGCTCGTGACTTCATGACCGTGGGAATATGTTGGTCCCAAAGTGAGACCAGTTGAGAATCGTGTTGTAAATTAGCTTAGTTTCCTGTAGGGCTCAATGTAAGTAAGAGTGGGGAACACTTGAGGAAAAACATGCCTTTACAGAACAATGAATTGCATATTCCTGTCCAGAAACAGTGACAAAGAGGCTGAACAAAACACTCCAACCCAGATGAAACAAAAAATGTGTGTAAATCAAAAGACAAAATTGGAGCACCCACTTTGTTTGTTTCGTCAGGCATGGGAGGTAAAACACTTTACTGTCAGTGGAGGAATTACTTGGCTCAGCTCATTCTGTCAGGGAAGAGAGGATGGTTGTTTATCCACAGTGAGAAGGGTAAAAAAGATGGAAAGAAATGACGATAGGTCAGAGCAGTTGCTGTGATGGTGTTTTCTTTAGATCTGCCTTAAACAATGTCAGAAGGGCTGTGTGTTAAATAAATGGCTGAGCCAGTGTAATTAGCTGTGGAAGCATGATGAACAAGTGCCCCAAACACAAGGCAGTTATTATGAGGGGGGAAAAAAACAACAACAAAAAAACCGCATCACCCCACACACAATCCAATGATGTGTCCCACGTGCTCTGGAGGGGACTTCCTCACCACCGCAAAGGAAGCATCTGAGTTGTTCTTCGTCATATTGTTCCTCCCAGCTTTGAAAGGAAACACGGGTCATTGGATCATGCAGAAACCATTGCAAAGAATCCTCTAGAGCAACCAACAACAACCACACAGAATAAAGAAAGAACTGTAAGCTATGTCGTGCATGTGGACTGCAGTGGCTCTTTCCTATTTATGCAGAGCCACTTGCATCCACCTGCCCTCCTTGGCTGGTGGCCCATTAGGCAATTCTACATTAAATGGATGGTGGACGACTGGTTACCACATCTGGCTATCAGTTCTGAGGACAGGGGTTGAAGTCCCGGCCCTGCCTGTCTGGACTTTGCATGTTGTTCTCGTGCTTCCCACATCCCAAAAACATGCATTGTAGGTTGACTGAAGACTCTAAATTACCCGTAGGTGGGAATGTGAGTGTGAATGGTTGAGTGTTGTGTGTAAACCTAGCGAGTGGCTGGCGACCAGTTTAGGGTGTACCCCGCCTCTCGTCTGAGAGCTTGGATGGGCTCCAGCATACCTGTGACCCTAGTGAGGATATGTCATACAGAAAATGGATGGATGGATGCTTACAATAGTTTGGCTGTGAAGAAAGATTTTACTAACAGTCTGTGGAATCCAACAGGGCGGGGCTACTGACACCTTCCTGAATAGTGGCTATCATTTCCCTGGCAGCCCCATACATTATCATTGCCCATCCACACCCCCATGGCAGGGCGCGACCAACGAGGAAGCAGCAACCAAACAAACAATCATTAGATCCTCCCGCGGTGGCGGAATGGAGGAGAATGCTCAAAATGTGCCGCTTGAGCTGGTGATTGACACAAAGCCTCTTGCTTACAGACGCCACAGAGATTTGCATTCGTTTACCACAGCCCTCCATGTCCCCCTCTAGTCTCCTCATGCGTACCCCCAACTCTGCATGAAGTGGATATAACCCCATCCACTGTTATGATATTGATCAGCCTCCTCCCTCACACTACCCTTTCTCTCTCCTCTCTTCATAGCCCACTGAAATGATTCCACCTCTCCCTCTGAGGCTGCCAGCTAGGAGTGATTACACACAGAGCTCACACACACACACACCACACACACCACACACACACACACACACACACACACACGCACGCACGCAAACACACCTACCCGCACGCACACACACACACACACACCACACACACACACACACACACACACGACAATCTTTGGTGGGTGTATGTAGCTCTGCTTTACCCTGGAGGCTATGAAGATGAGTGGCTGTTGCAGCAGGCCTGTGAAAACACTGTTTCTTTTCATTCAAGGTAACCAGTGACTGCAAGCTTGCCATTACATATTACCATAATAAATATGGCCGTTATAGCCTGTTAACATAGAACATCAACATGCTGGCAGACAGCCATATGTGCTCTTGTGGTTTTTGTGAAGCTGATGCTTAAGATGGATGTGGTGAGACTTGACAGGTGGGCTTCAAACACCTTGTGATTCTGTGCAGAGCCATGCTGAGCAGCTCCACGCTCCTTATATGGGTCTGTAGTGCTCCACTAAACAACCAGCTCAAAGTAAGCGTCGATCTCTCTCCAGTCAAGGCAGTTATGTGGAGCAGCAAACGAGTTGATGCCAAAGGCATAAAGGCAAAAGATAGACAAAGGATTTTAACAGCCTGTGTAAACTGGGTACCATTGAGGGAGATTTGACATGCTTCAGTGACCTAATCTGGGCCAGCAGCCTATTGCATAGCTAAATAAACTACCCACCAGAAACAAGGGACAAACTAAAAAGGGGGAAAAAAAGTGCAGTGTGGTATGGGATACAGTCTGCAGGTTGGAAAACAGTGTTTTAATTCAACAATTACTGCATTCTAAGTCTCATTTCTATACCCCCCCCCAAAAAAAAAAAAAATCTCAATTGACAACTGCTCATAAAATATGATGTTGGTTGTGCAGTTGTAACTGATGAAGTAATCGTTACAGAGCAAGCAAGATCCCTTTTCTAACCTCCCTCCGGCACAGAAAAGAATGGACAGTAACATCTGATATGTAATATACAGTATACCCTCACCTCCGTTTGGCATTTAGATGGCATTTTAGCATGGCAGCAAACTGTGTGCACCTAATTATGGCCAGTTGCTGCTGTATCCTGAAAGGCATCCACAATGAAAGCACGACGATGATTTCCATTCTCTTTTGTATATCTCACACCTCTGCCGTTAGATTTAATCTTAAAGCCCGGGTGTCATCCCTATAAACATTCTAAAAGAGAAAAGAAATGATTGTCATGAAAAATACATGTAACATTAGTCACTTCAATGTCTATACGAAAAAATAAATGTGAGCGGAGAGCAGGTCATCCATGCGCAAAGTTGCAGAAGTGTCATTCTACGATATCCAAGTTGGATATCGTAGAGTGGTCGCCATATTGGCTGCGTCCTCCATCCGTGACGTCACCCGGACATTCGCAAATGAAAACACGCAGTGCAGCCTAACTATGGGAGACAAACGTGCCCCGTCTGACACAGAAGCTCTTTTCGAAAAGGAGAACACCACACAACCGAGTGAAGTTACCAGGGCAATATTACAATATTGTTTCGAGCCCTCGGGGCAATATTACACTATTGTTCCGAGCCATATTCAGATGATATGCGATCACGGCCAAACCTCATTCCCGTCCGATCCACTTACGCGGCGGAGATGAGCCATCGTAGCGACGCGCGGCCGTCGTTGAAGCAGTGACCGCCGAACACGGCGCCTCAGCCAGTGTGGCTGATAAGGAGGAGCTGGAGCCAAGCCATACTCCTTTTAGGGTTATGTTCAAAGTCGCGGCAGTACTTGTTGAACACCGTCAAGCCGGGGCGCATTACTGCCTACCTGTTATTTGGAACCCACGAAGCTCTCGTCCTCTGCACCCGTGCAATCCATTTTTCACAACGAACCGGGTCTCTTGCAAACTTATGAAGGTTAAATCCATTCTCCCGTGTGTTCTAGCAATGTCCACCAATGCAATGAGCCGGCATTTTGGCTAACACGAAGGAACAACGAGCTACCTTCCCGGAGGAAAAACCAATGGAATCAAACGAGTCCACGAGGGAGCGCCTCTGTCCTGTATGTCACTTCCTGTACATCACTTCCTGCTTCTTCTTGAAAACAAATCCCTCGAGAGGACTTTCATGGCGGGAGTTACAAAAAGCTGTATACGTCAAAATCACGTTTTGTGGTGAAAAAACACATGGGACCATATTGGCTGTGGGTTTTTCATTAATAATATACCAAAAATCATCCATTTCATGACATTTGACCTTTAAGGTAGGCTGGGGTAAGTGCTTGAGGTTAGAAATGTCCAAGCAAAAAGGATAGAGTGAGGTCAATGTGTGTGCTGAATCAATAGAGTTTGTCAATATTTTCCTCCTGTACCTTTCACTGTACAATTACCAATTTTGCTGCTTACAATGAAATGTCTTACAGCCACTCAAAGTGATTATTTTGTCTGATCTGCCAATAAAAATAGTACATCTCTAATTAAACTACAGTATCTGAAACACCAAATAATCTATAGAGGGTCGTATATCAAATAGACAATTGATCAGGTGATTCATATAACCCCAAATCCAATGAAGTTGGGATGTTGTATTAAATATAAATAAAAACACAGAAGACAATAATTTTCAAAGCATTTTCAACCTAAATACACTACAAAGACAAGATAATTAGTCTCCTCAGTTCCCAAACATTTTAATCTTTTTAAAATGTAACATAGCAGTAAACGTGACCCTGTCCCAGCTGTTTTGGAATGTGATGCAACCATAAAATTCAAAGTTAATGATTACTTGCTAAAAACAATAAAGCTGATCGGTTTGATCATTACATATTAAGTAGTGAATTAAATATAAGTTGAACATAATATGCAAATCATTGCAATCTGTTCTTACTTATGTTTAACATAAAGTCCCAAATTCATTGGAATTGCGGTTGTACTACAGAGACAAAAAAATCAAGTTTGACAGTCTGAAATCTATTTACAGTCACCTGCAGGCACCACACGGTTGCACAACCTAAACACATGGAAGTGTGTTTTGTAAATAAGCACACCCTTGTTACGAAATGCAAAACTAGACCATTTCAATCACTTGGCACATTCCTTTACGATCCACATGATACACTACGTAAATTCAATCAGTATTACCTGAAGTAGAGGGCTTTTAACCCTGCATGTTGGGCACCCACAAGTAAATGGTCCACTCCACTCACAATGCCTTGAAGCAAAAGATACATCAGAGGGAACAGACAGCGGAGGAGATAGATAAAGGGGACGTCGGGGGAAGTCATGTGGAATTAGGTCAAGAATGACAGAAGGTATGGAAAGTGCAAATGATGTCAAACTGTCAAAGTGTTATGTGCAAATGTGTAGTGTGGCTAACTCGATTAAGGCTAACTGTGTGTTCACAGTCAACCTCAGTGATAGCTTTTACAAAATCAGCAGTGGCAGCTATTTTTGACACTAAATGAATGCACCGGTACACAAATGGGAAGACAGATGTTGTTTTATAAAAACAAAGAGAATTGACAGCTGTTTAAAAGGCTTCTTAGAGTCATTATGACCATTTCATCAAAATTATTTAACAGTCGGCAAAATGCTACATTATTGCCTCCCTCTGCTCTGTACAAAAGTGTTAACTGCTTGCCGGAACAAAGGCCTCCCTGTTCACAAACAACACTGCCGAGCTGTTAAGTACATTCTTATAAACGAATGAACAAAGAGTGTGGTAAGAACAGAAATGAGTGCAGTTACAGAGGATTGTGCAGCTCGACCTTGTGATTCCAGAAAATGTTTTCTCTATCTTAAAGACTGTTTAGGTTGCTCCACAGCAACTATCAACTGGTACTTGTAGACCAGAAATGACTATGTTTAGTACAGAATGGGAATAGCAGGGGCACACTTGTGGAGAAACTGCGGTGAAGCACTGGAGATGTAGAAATTGTTAGTATGGGATTGGTTAGTTAGTAGAGATGTCTCATTCCATCTTTTTCACTTCCGAGCTGAAACTGTAGCCTTGGGTTTTTGTTTTGCTGCTACTGGTATTGGTGCAATCCAATTCCAGCAATAGTCATACATAATTTAAATATTGTGTAGTATGGCATGTGAGTGATAGTAGTCCGACACAGAACAAGTATGCAACAGTAATTATGAGGAAAACTGACCTATGTCTTATTAATCAATGGTTATATAAAGTAACTGCTGTGTACATCCTAACCACTGAAGGGCAGAGTGGTGCACAGGAGATATACGTAGTAACAAAGAAAACAAAACAATCAAATCCCGATTAAATAGTATTATAGAAAATGATGTACAAATAGTATTATAACTCACTTTTCCTAACAGTATGAAGAATATCTTCCGCAGTGTAATGTTGTATTATTATTATATATATATATATATATATATATATATATATATATATATATTATACAATGTTTGTGTACCAATATTTATTATTTTGAGCGACATACCGTAATTTGTCGAAAATAATGGGCAATTTTTTCCAAAAATATTTTCAAAAAGTTAATAGACCGCATTATATTTAGGTGTGGATGGGAAAAAAATTTAATCACATTGTATAGTCGTAAAAAAAAAAAAAAAGGTATACATGATATAAATTTCGATATCATATTCGATGTCTCATGTTACACAATTATATTTATTACGGCAATGTGCGCCACCAACCTGAACTCTGACCTCCAGAGGGAGGGGTTTTGCATTTAACGATCATTAGCGTAGCATATTTGTTGCTACTGTACAAAAAAATCAGAAACAACTCCCCGTGGGTTTTTTTTTTTAACTTAAATGAATAAAAAAAAAAAGTCAATAACAAGGGCTAGTTGTGCAGCCGCTTTTAAAAGAAATGTTTCACCACTCCGGCCGATGAGAAACCGGAAGCAAAACAACGTGAGCTGAAACTAAGTAGTACGATCATACGATCATTTTGAAAAAAGGGACAGCGCCCACAAATGGTTGCTTTTTTAAAAGTGCCCATTATGCTCATTTCTATGTAATTTGCTTTGGTATCGATCTTGACCTGTCGCTTCATCGCTATGAAGAGATGGTAAAGATTGCAGCCGAACAGGGGCAAGAGGCTACGCTGTTAGGACGGTGGACCTTCATCTCAAAGCGCTGACAATAATGAGGAATAAAGGGAACCAAGACTCTTAGGATTCAAAAACTGTTTCCTCACAAACGGCATGGATGGCGTAGAGGATAACAAGATGGGATCACCGTTCATGAATGCAGGAAGCACCAGAACTAGACTAGGTCATCAATGATGAGTTTGACAGTGTTGCACCAAAGGTAGCTACGATGGATATTTTTCATATTGGAGATGAGTCAGATGCTTCTTTTAAAGTCTTGGCCAAGGATGTGTAATGTAGTGATTAAATTGCACTATGCACAAACGTTTTATGCACAAATGTTTAATGCAATTTTTTTTTAAAGTTAAACAGTGTTAAATAGAGTATTTATTTAAGACTGTTATATGTGTTATCAACAGTATTAATAAAATGTTATGCCACCGTTGAGCATTTATTTTAGTTCGTTGAGGGATTCTGCTCTGACAATTGCAGGGACCAGGACAGCGTGTCCTGTGGCCTGTCCCAAGATTTATATTACCGTTGCAGCAGTCCACGCACAAAGATTATTATGATTATTATTATTGATTGTTGTACATACGATTTTTTTGAAAACCTATATAAGTACAAACAAAAGTTTCAAACCTAGCAAAATAGAAATCCAGATAATTGCTAATATTTTGAGCATATGGATAGCAGCAAATTGGTGGTGCGCAAAGTACATTGGTAGAAGGGTTTTCCTGATTTTTTAGGTCAACATTAGGGGTGCGAATTATACTTCAGAACGCATTGTACTCGAGAAATTACGATAAGTGCTGTGAGTTTGACTTTCAGTTGGTCGTCAATAGTGTTTTTCTTGCAGTTTTAGGTTTAATCTAGTGATTTTTGTGAATAAAAATGAAGACAATAAGTCTGTTATGTGTTTGAACAATAAATGAGTGTAATTATTTGGTTATGTCTATTAATTTTTACAGTGAACAACAACTGGACTGTCATAAAAAAAATTTTAAAGCAAGCAACAGTCTTACTCCTTACCACAATAGTAGGACCGTAGCAACCCGTTGGAGTCACTCACATTTGAAAAATGTACAGGTATGGTCAGTCATGCTCGCAGATATAGTTACGGGTGTTGTCCACCAGTCATGCTCGCAGATAAAGTTGCGGGTGTGATTAGGGATGGAGTCTCAAGACCTTAAAATAACTTACTGGATTAATATAACATAAATACATTTAAAAGAAAGTAAACAAATACATAACTAAACTGGAATACAAAAATTTCAAACTCAGAAATGTTAATTTCCAATTTTAACTGACATTAGTAGAACATATTTAGTGCAACATAATCAGTGTTAGTGGCAACAAGTTAGCAATACATTCCTGTTGGCAATCATGATGTAATGTTATCATCTAGCGTAATTTATGGCGGTGTCTATTGTCAATCCATTGATGAAAGCTAGCAGGTGATGATCTATATCTTCCGAAGGCATGTAGAGGGGAAAAGTTTTCAATTTCAAGATAATGCGTACCACGGAGAAAATGACCATTCGCATTTAGATATATGGACAGACTAGTCTAACATTAGAACTTAGATCAAGTCAAAGTAAATCACAATCTCATACTTATTATATAGTTGGATACTAAAACATTACCTGTGTTATATCCCAAAAATGTTTTCAGTGCAACTGAATTTCCTTTGACATGCCTCATGATGATGATGACTTTCAACGTAAATGCGCTTGCCGCACGTGAAGCTGTGAAAATGTGCTTTTGGCATAACTCAGGGCCATGGCTAGCCTTTTTTTTTTTCATCATTAGCCATTTTTTTTAACCCAAATAAATTTTCATTAGCCACTTTTCTATAATCATAGCCAAAAAATAGCCAATCACATGCTGGTCAAATTGCGGTCTACTAATATTGTTCTTCAGGTTACAAGCATACAAATAACTCTCAGACAGAAATGTGATACAAGGAATTATATTTTTATTGGTAACATAATCTAATAAAGATTAAGAATGACAGAGATTTTTTTATAAAAATAAAGTTTCTCAACCCTCTTCTATACTAGGGTTAGGGTTAACCTGACTGTTGAAAATAACATCACTGTTCAACACAAAGTTTTGCATGATTCCTGGCATAAAGATTCTCCTCTTTTTACTACTCACCCATTTACAGAAACTTGTATCAAAATCAAACAATTCTTCTTCAGGGCCTTCAATTTTAACGATTAACAGTTCAATTACGCTTTCTGTTTTGACACTGTTCCTTAAAGGGCGACTGTCATGAAATGGATGATTTTTAGTATGTTATTAATGAAAAAACGGTAGCCAATATGAGCCCATGCCTTTTTTCACCACAAAACATGATTTTGGCATATACAGATTTTTGTAACTCCCGCCATGAAAATCCTCTCGAGGGATTTGTTTTCGAGAAGAAGCAGGAAGAGGTGTAAAGGACAGACGCGCTCCCAAGTGGACCCGTTTGTTTCCATTAGTTTTACCTCCAGGAAGGTAGCTCGTTGTTCCTTCGTTGTTAGCCCAAAATGCCGGTTCGTTGCATTGCTGGACATTGCTTGAGCACTCGGGAGAATGGATTTACCCTTCATAAGTTTGCAAGAGATCCGGTTCATCGTGAAAAATGGATTGCATGGGTGCAGAGGACGAGAGCTTTGTGCGTTCCAAATGACAGGTAGGTGTGTATACAGCTTTTAAAAAAAATAATAGTTTGGGGCAGACCACGTAATCGGTCTCTCATAACGTAACAAAAGATCCGCGTACGAAATATCAGCTGTCTACCGATGCCTGATGAAGTCATCCACCTTCGGCGCCACCGATGATTTTTAGCGTGTCAGAAATTTTTTTTCTTCCACTGTCAATACACCATTGGCAGAAAAATATTGAGTCCCTCAACTAGAGCCACTTGCCGTTGTGATCCTGTGGGCTCTCTCGGCGTCGAGGCGCTGCTGGATAAAAGTGCTGGAGTGGAGCATGAAATGGACTACTTGTATCAGAAAGTCAAATTATGGTCATGCTTGATGTTACATGGGATGGCGGGAACCACTCAAGGCCTCGAGCTAGCATCAGCAGATTAAATTCTGGATTTTGCATTTTCCTTTGTGTTGGCAAATTGATTCATGCTATCATTCTTAAAGTGCAATTTTGGTGTTTTTGTTGGTTTTAATATTAATTTAATGACCGCAAAACATTTTTACAAAAATATCAAATTACCTGTGCAGCTAATAATAGTTTTCTGAGGGGAAGGGCATGACAGTAAACACTTTCATTATTTCCAATGAGAAAAACTGCAGGTCAAATATGCCAGAATACCATGTTTTGCTCTGGACCACTGATCTTCTTTTACATGCTTGATGAATAACTTTTACGTGTTGGGATGTACCTTTTTCATTTTTTTTTTTTTTTGGCATTAAAAAACATTTTGAGTGCAATAATGTGGTACCTTAAGAGTGCAATAATGAGGGACAGACATTGACTCTTTATGTACTCCTATCACAAGTCTTAGATTAATAATGCACACCAATGTGCAGAATGAGTATGTGCACATATGGTGACGTGAAAATCAAATATAACCCACAGGCAGTGAGTGACTAATGTGAAAACCCAATTTTGGCTTAAACTTAAAAAGCACAATCACAAACACTGTGTGTGGAAATACAACGCCCTCATCTGAAAACATACCATCCTTTGCGTCCAAGAAAACACCATTTTTTTATTTGGTGAATCTCAAAAGAAACAGGTGACAAATATGAAGATTAGAGTCTTTGAAATGTTGCATGTGTCTGTTGAGGATATTATTGCATTTTATGGACTAAAACGTCTCATCCGAGTGTAAAGCTTCAGGATTCCGTGCTTGTCTCCTCTTTATTGTTTGTGGCGCAGCCGTAGCATTTAAATCTTTCTTACATACCAGATAAAAACTCTCGGTTTTGTAAAGTGTTGCTTGAAGAAAGAATGTGTGGACTGTGCAAGACATGAAAAATAGACTTAAACTGAAACTCACTGCTATTCCTTCATGATGAAGGCATGATGTGAGTCAGCTGCTTTATATCATCAACAAGCATTCAGGGGTGTTGAGGACCCCGAATGGCTGCTCCGAGTCGAGCTGGAGCACATGTACAGAATCTCAAGAGCGTGGTATGGGGAGCTGCTGGAGACGGCAGCGAATAGCAATTCGGCTGTTGTTTCATGGCGGTGCCAGGTAAGCAGCTTCACAGGTACAAAGTGTACACATTCCTCAGACCTCACAGCAATACCCGAACTTTCCTCTAATCCTGTCTGCTCTTCGCCATTTCCTTCCTTCGTTTTACTCTTTCCACTGGAGTAAATGTGTGCCATGTGTTCTTCAATGGCCAGAGAGAAAAATGGGGAGAATTGGGCCCTGCGTAGGGTGTGCGAATACGATACCATCGTAAATCTTTCTTTCACAGCAACAGCCACCTTCTCTCTTGTTGTATTTTTTATTGGCAAGACACAGATTGGGCAATCTGCAAATTACCCAGACTTGATCTGAGAACCACAGAAGGAGGGGAAGAAGAAGAAAAAGACTGAGTGAGAATATAAAGGAGACAAGAAGGGGAATGGAGAAATGAGAAGTGCGAGGAGACAAGGACGTGGTGTAAAATTAGCCGACCGTTTTTAAAGCAGAGGCCTATCCAATTAAAGCTTGACCAATCCACGCAAATGCGTTCAGTGTCTGGTTACTACCCACAGCTCTTGGTGGGCAAGCCAGGATAAGAGGTCATCAAATACAACATAGCCCAAATTCAAGAGATGAGTGCAAAAAGGATAGAATAAAGCAGCTAATTATAACCATATTAGGAAAGAAAAACTAACACGGATGACAAATAAGTCACACCACTGGTGGAGGAAGATATGACAGAAAATGATGAATGATTTTGGCTTTAAAGTTAAATAAATAAGGGTTTGGACGACAGATATATAACATTGCTCCACCGGGGAGAAGAAAAGTCACAACCATCAAATTCTCTTTGCGTTCTTGCTGCCTTTGGCTGCTATGGTGGAACACTGCAAATATGCCTCTTTTATTTTGTAAGTTTGTGTTTAATACAAAGTACTTTCATTTGTTCCCCCACAAACCACATTAACACTGAAAGCGTCATCATTGCCTCTCGGGACATTTATACTGCAGATGTGAAAAGAAACGGTACTGTCTGCGCCATAAACATGTTGATATACATGTAACCATAACACAATAAACGTGCAGTGTAAGACAGAGATAAGGCTCCAAGGTTCAAGAGTGCGCATAAACCTTTAGGACTGAATAATTTAGCAGTGGCGGCTATCGATTCATCTTTTTAAAAAGCCTAATAAAAATGCCTGCTGGCCTCAGACCAGCCAACACCCACTGTTCAGAGACGCCTCCATCCATCTATCCATCAATTTTCTGAGCCGCTTATCCTCACAGGGGTCGCGGGAGTGCTGGAGCCAATCCCAGCTATCTTCAGGCAGGAGGCGGGGTACACCCTGAACTGATTGCCAGCTAATCATTATGCGTAATAATACAACTGGGTGGGAAACTTGTTTTTATAGCAGCACTTAACTAACAAATGGAGGGAATTAAGGGTAAAAAAAAATGATTGCGTGAATACGTGAGAAAAATGGGTATGTTTGTTTTTCAGTCCACAAGGGAAGCTAAAAAGCGCCTGTCCCACCCGCTGGGAGCAAGTTGTACCGTTATCTCAACCTTGGCATTTGTATTGCTTTATTTATTCATCACGATGCTCTTTTGAAAAATCAGTCCAAGTTTTCTCTTTACAGGAGAAACAGCCCTGCAGCTGCCTCAAAGATACAGTACACGAGGGGCTTCGTTGGATCTGAAAAATGCACTGAGCTTGCAAGCTGACACCCGCCTTGTCCATCTAGTAGAATGTGTGTGCTTTGGCACATGCTTGCCGAGAAACATCCCCTCTGGTAAATGAGCCACTGTTATTACAAGACCAGCATGAATAACTTCATCTCAATGAAATATCAAGAGGAAAGAAGGAAATTGGGAAAGCATGCAGATCTGCTGTGGTGCTTACTGCTTCCCTCGCACAGGGGAATTAATCATCACTGTCATCGTAGAGAAAGTCATTGGGATAGTGGAAAAGCATACTTTACTCCCAGGGTTTTGTCACAGCTAATAATATGGGGAGAATGAAAGGGACTATTTGTCAAACAGTTGATAATGAAGAAAAAAACATATTAACCTGCTGTAGTCTTATCGCAGGTAATGACTACAACCATTTTTTAAAACGGCTTTCCTTTTGAAGGTAAGTGACAACGAAGTGCTATTGAGTGGTCGGTAGCTGTTGTTGTGTGCTGCTCTTGCTTTAAGGCTACCGCTGCTCCTCAATGGGGAACATTAAAGGCAGAATACTTCAATCAAACAGCTTGCAGCAGGCTCAGCTGGCTGGCCATGTCTACATAGGTGAGATGCCCTTGTCAAAGCTGCTTCCTTTCAGAGAAAGCAGCTACAAGCAGACACTTGAAGACAGCTTCATACATACACACACACACACATTTGAGAATGGTAGAATTTTCAAATGTTCGCCAGTGAAATACAGCGCTTTGCTTACAGCTGTTGAGTGGACCAGGGAATTAAGCGATTCTCTCTTTTGCACACTCATGCGTGCATGCGCACACAGAAGATTGCGCCTAATGACTGCAGCCCCTCTTTCTCAAGAGGAGTCAGCGGCTGCTGTTCCACTTGATAAATATTAAGAAGAAGTGTGAATAATGGCTGTGCTCACTGATCCATAATTGCATTTCAAAATGTTCACTGGACGAGAGTACATGATAAAAACAGGGAACGCAGCCTTCGGGAGCGACGAGTGATGCCTGTCAAGTAAGTCCCTTACCGTCGTGTCAATGGAAGAGGCTATGGTGAAAGGAATGCAAAGACTGTACATTAGAGTGCAACCTTCTGCCATCCGTGGAATCACTGCGGCACACATCACAGGGCACTTCACATAGAGATTAAAAAAAAAAAATCCATGGAGGTTGGATCACAGTGTTAAAAGGACTGCACTCTCCAAAGCCACATTGAGTCATACATACAGGCCTCAGTGTATAAACTAATTACTAGGAGACACCAGTGCTTTACTAATTATCAGTACTTAGAATTCCATTACTGCCGCGAACAAGGTCCACTGAAAAACATAATCACGTATATTTGCATTTTCATCAAACATAGAACGATAAAGATAAAAAAAAGAAAAAGATGTCCTTGACTGTACTTGACACCAGTCAGTACTTCATCTGTGTAGAGGAAGTGTATTTTTCCTCAAGTCACACAAAATAAACCACACCACTGTGATGTCACAATTTTCCTCTGAACCTTGAAAAAAAAACCTACCTATATGATACTTTATCTGCTATATATTATAACTATCTATACTATATCTGCTGCAGTGTTCTGCTCTGTTGTCCAATGTGAAGAGCGACACTGCAGTCATAAGAGGAGTCACTCGAGGACTGGAATATCTTCACCAATAAGATATATGGCTAGAAAGTCTCTCTTAAAAATTGACTGGTAGAAAATATTCTCAAAATAAAATTTGTTTGTGCGCTCTGAGAGGGCACGTCAAGCCAGATACTCACGTCCTTTGACTTTGACTGCCCCACTCATCGCACGCGCACATTCTGGTAACAATAACGGCAAGCTTCGTTATGTAATCTGAAATTAGACTATAAATTCTAAACATTAAGTATTGTTGTAAACCACAACACATTTATAATTTTATATTCTTGGCAGTGGCTGGCAGGCTTGGTTGTTCATTCAAAACCCAAAAACATACTTCCAGCCGTGTGTGTGAAAGCTTGTTTACAAAGTCATCTTCTGCACAACGCAATGATGGTTAAAATGCTCGGGAATTTCTCTCTAAATAAAATCAATACATTTATTCCTCAAAAGCTCAGAGTTTGGCAGGTGAAGCAAAATTTGCACAAGCACCAGCTCCGTTGTCACTTAGTTTTTTTCCCCCAAAGACGAGTGTACATGTACCAACCACAAAACGGGCAGGTATTTAAATAAGGAGTGTTTTTTCTGTGTCGGTTACAAAGATTTTCATTTAAGTTGAGATCCGGGGACTGGCTAGGCCTCTCCAGGATCTTAAAATGCTTCAAACAAAGCCACTCCTTCGTTGCTTGTGTGTTTGTGATCGTTGTCATACTGAAAGACCCAGCCACATTTCATCTTAAATCCCCTCGTTGATGGAAGCAGGTTTTCATTAAAAATCTGACGATACATGCCCCCACTCATACTGATCAGTCATCATGGTCCCTTTCCAGAAAATGGCCCCAAAACATGATGCTTCCACCCCCATGCTCACAGAAGGTATGGTGTTCTTTGGATGCAACCCAGACTTGTTTTTCCTCTAAACACAAGTTCAAATTTTACCAAAAAGTTATATTTTGGCTTCATTTGACCACATGCCATTCTCCCAATCGTCTTCTAGATCATCCAAAAGTTCTCTAGCAAACTTCAGAGAGCCTGGACATTTACTGGCACTGCAGAATTTGAGTCTATGAGTCCATTTGGTGTTTGGACATGATTATGCATGTCACGCTATTTATATTTCCAAGTGGATTTGCCTGATTCAATACTGCATATACACGCAGAGTGTAAAGAGACAACAACTCAGAGCGCGAAACAATATGCTAACATATGTCAGTTGATCATTGTTTCAACCAGCTATTATTCTCTTTACTGCTATTGTCTCCTCAGTCTCAATCTCATCTGCCTGTTCCTGTGCTTCATGCCCCACCTTCACGGCTCTCTTTATCTACTGTTACTCTCCACCCATCCATCTAGCCGTCGCATCTACGTCCTTAACACTCATTGCCCCCCCATCTACCCCCCCCTCCACTCTGTTTGCCGTTATTGGCCAAGTCAGCTGCCTTCAATCCCCATTGCCCCCCCATTGTTCTTTCCCCCGGCATCTATGCACCCCGCCTTCTCTTCCTTATGAAGTGATTGGAGTGTTTCTCCCTCCAGGATCAGAGGAGGTAGACAATGCATACACCACACAGAGCCCCTCGTCCCATTTAATTATACAACTATGTTTAATACGATTTTTGTTACCAGCAGTCCAGTTTTCTGCATGGCAAGGTGTAGGGTCTTTGTGAGTGTTGATGGGCACACACTATAATTTTGTGTAAAAAATGTTGCAAGAAAAAAATACACTGACTACATTACTTACTTGCTTACTACATCCTTGCAACAGTCTTACTTGAGGGTATTAACGTGTATTATTTTCCTTCATGAGATTTAAGTCCTTCGAGCTTCTACTACATGACCAGTAATAATCATCAGCAATTGCTTATGTTGACTCAGTTTAGATTTTGAGAGTGATTCAGCCCTGTGTGGAAGCAGCTGACAGCTCGACATCATATTGTCCGTTAATCAGCAAGGTAATTAAAGACTAAATTAACAGTGCCTCTGCTGGTTGAGGCTAAGAAGTGCGCTTCATTTTTTCAGAATTTCTTGAAATGCAATTAAAATAAATTCTCATCCTATTGCTCATCGCTATGTTGAATATAGATACATAAATGTCCAGGTATTTCAATTTCTTATTTGTAATAGTCTTTATGGAAAACGAGTTAATTATGTTCCCAATGTCTTCCAACTGATGGCTGTTTGCTCTGATGAGACATTTTTGGAAGGAAATAGTGAAATGAAGTCTTTTCCACTTACCAATGTGTCAGAAAAGTTGCTGCGAGCACTGCAGTGGCTGCCAGTGACTAGACAAACGAGAAGATGGTTGCCCTATGTTGCAGGATTTGTTCTTGCTTATGCTACTGTTGGCAGTTAGCTCTGTGTGCATTTAAGTGCGTGGGTAACATGGAATGACAAGGCAGTGAATAATCTTAAAGCAGAAAAAATCCTCTCCGTGAAAGAAAAAGAAAGAGGCAGGCTTCAAGTCACATGTACGACACAGCAAGTGAGAGAGTGATTACTGCATTTGGTATTTCTACACACTAATTGGATTCACAGGTCATTACCTAAAATACATGGGTGGGACAGTTCCAAGTTTAAGACCGAGCCAGACTGGAAAACTGCAGAAAGGCAGAGGCAAAGGGATATTGATAAGTTTGTTTGGTTTGGGGCCAATGAAATTTCCACCCCCTTGGCTGCGCCTTCAAAGCCCAGTCTCTCACAGGAGGGGTCCGGGAATGTCGATCAATAGTATGCCCTGCGACAGATGCAGGGAAGAATGAGAAGATGTGAAATAAATTGTTTTGTGTTGATGTCTAATGAGAGCTCACGTCCAAGTAGCTAGTGGTCTGGCAAAAGCAGGCAATGAGAATACAAAGTGGAATAAGAGACCAGTGCGAGGACCCCCCAACCCACCCAAAAACTTCCGTTCAGGGGTGCATTTCAACTCTGCAAGCAAGAATGTCCGATTACTACCTAAATTATCGAATATTATCCTCGGAAGACAATTTTGTTTGGTTGAGTAAACACAGCTTTTTCAAGACAATTTTGTTGGCATGCTTTTGTGATTTGGAGCCAGCAAGGAAAAAACAAAACAAAACAAAACATATAATTTGTTTGAGAAAACCAGCAGGCCTTGCTGTTGCAGCACATGGACTACAAGGGATACGCACTGCTCAAACTAATCGAAGCATGCAGACGGATGTTCATTAATTACAGGTGGATGTGGGTGTGTGTGTGGGTGTGTGTGTGTGTGGGGGGGGGGGTAACAGGGAACAAGACACTGGTGTAGAGCAAAGAAGACAGAATGAGAGAAAGGTCGGCTCCTCTAGCCCAGGTGTCTTCTAGTACTCTTGGTCAAGGGTGGGCAATGAGCATGTGTGGATGTTTGAATAAACTTCCCCGCTGTGAGGCCTGCTTATTTAAAACAAAAACAAAAAAATCCATCCACATACAACAAAATAAACACACACACATGCATCCACATCAGTATGGATACACACATTTCCAAAACCTCTCAGATGACCTCCCATTATCACCCAGGGTTTCGGTAGCCATTATTTGGGTCCCCGGGGGTGGCCCCACACTAACCAAGACCTTATTGGTCTACTCAAACAGCCAATCTTCTAGAAGACAGCTGAAGGTTCCTGGCAGCAGTAACTGCACATGCAAATTTACATCTGTACATTTAATTTAAAAAGTAGCAGTCCTGCAAATTTACCCAAAGTTAAATGCAGTTTTTTTTAACGGGCAACAATCAACTGACAGAACTTGAGCCGACCACTCATGCTGCTGAAAAAATATTAGAGAAATTTTGAAAAAAATTGCTTTTTTGTGACAAATTGATGCTTATTGTCAGGGATGTCAACTCTCCAAAATGACCAATGTTTTGCCCAAACAAATGAGTTACTCTTCAGCAAGAGGCCAGAAGACAAAATCCAATGATAATTAATAGTCTTGCCTTCATTTAGTGATTGCACTGAAAAACATTTGAATTTCCAGGATTACTGCAGTTGCACTAGATTGCAAGTTAACTAGTTTAAAAAAGTTTAACTCAACAGGTAGCCTTATTCAGGAATGTGATTTGAATAGACGGGGGTCTGGGGGCTGCAAGCATGATCAAAGGATGATGAAATTTAACGTGCAAGTTTTATAAATTGTATTATGAATGAAATATATCTAGTGCATGTATAAATAAATAAATGCTATTCTGTTTTCAAAATGTACACAATATCATCGTTTACCTTTACCCCCAAAAATTACAAATTCAAATACAAATTCAACTAAGTAAACTACTCGAAGGTAAACTGAATTGAATTCAGATTTCCATCATGGCATGCAAGCTTGCTTTCATACTGTGTATATCGTATCCATTCAAAAATGTTTTAATTTCTTGTTTTTGTAAATGATTGAAACACATGAATTTAACAACAATTCTTTTCGTAATGTTTCATTATTAGTAAATAATAGAGACATTTTTACAAGAAACTGCTTCTGAACTCTCACCTCGTTATTGACTACCCTGTCTGCAACTGGGGTTCTTTTTTTTCGGTGGATCTTGCCTCTCAAAACCGGTAGTAATGGACGTAAACAAGGGATGAAGTCCGTAAGGTTTGTTGGCCTTGGGTTGACATCCGAATGTACCAGCTATGGAATAGTTCGTTATCCTTGCTTTCAGTTGTTTGATGTGTTTTTGTCATTTGGCGTGAACTTCCAATGCACAATGCTTTACCAGGTCCATCGATTTTGTGAATGAAGTTGCTTAAGAGAGCGGTAACTTCCTTCTTTCTAACTATCGATTTCTCATTCCATCCAATCCCATCGAAACTTATTTTTGACATATCTGTCAATTTCTTTTGCTCGAGAGGCGTCTTTCCTCTCAAGCACCGAAATTGTGTTCACTTGCATATGGCCCCATAAACTGCCTCGTATTCAACAAGCGTTTTCATTGGTCAGGAGGAACACATTCGACCAATCAACAGACGCGTATCAATTTATCCACCTCATTTGCAAAAGTCGGATCGAAAAATGAACGAGTGTGGATTCTGGCACAGGTTACGGTCAGAGTATTGCAGAATTTTTTTTTTTTTTATCTATGCAATTTAAAAAGACAGAATTCCGTCTATAAATGGAAAAAATCACATGCCCACTTATCTCATTTGATTTTGGTAGTTGTAACATTTGAGCACCTCATAGCAGCAGCGTGAGCACACACAAACGACAGAAAGGAAGGAATTAATCTACTCACCAGCTTGAACTCTTGAATGCTACAAATGAAGTAGGGAGTGTTGGGCCTGCGACTCTCAATGTACACACAATCTGAAAGAAAATATAAAAGTGTGTTAGCGTGAAGATGCTCAGACTTCCCCAGGCATTTGTGCTTTGATGGAGTCAAGCGCAGTTGGAAATTATTTGGAGTGTTGTTACATCTGCTGGAAAAAAATATATATATATTTTTAATTGAATCTAATTCAATTGGAACGCGAGTAATAGGATTAAGGACTTTCGCAGCACTACAAGGTTGCCTTTCCAAAGCAAACATTAGGCCCAAGAGGAACTATGCCATTGTTCCACTCAATTTATATATCAGTGCGCGCAATGCTGGAGTTAACCCTGCTTCCCCCATACCCCCAGTGTAACCTGGTTTGGCAAATGTACATGTTTTACATTGTAGATATACTGTATCCAGTGATTGTGCTTTTCTGGAAATCCATACACTGCTAAATGAAATAACCCACAGAAATGTAAAAAGCCGTTCTTTCACACAGTGTGGATGGAGGTGGGACGGCTGGTAAGGCCCCTTTGCGAACTACTGCTGTCCTCCCCTCTGCATTTCCTTAACAAAAACATTCACACTGCAGACGACAAAATACAGCGGACCACTTGAGAAGAGAATGGAGAAGAACTAAATTGGTAGGGGCCTAGGCTGGCGCAGTCCTTGCACCACACATGCTAAAAATGTGCAGCTGAAAATGTCGTCTCTATTCGGGATGGGCATTGACTACATTTGACTCAGAGATGAACTTTTTCCCTAAAATTTATAGTAAATAAATGTTTGTTTGTTTTTTTTTAAAATAAGAACTCGACCAGTGTTGCACTAAGTAAAGTGAAGAAAATAAGTATTTGAACACTCCCTCCTGTCGTGTAGTCCTGGGCTGATTCCTCACCTTTCTAAGGATCATTGAGACCCCACAAGGTGATATCTTGCATGGGGCTCCACTCCGATTGAGATTGACCGTCATGTTTAGCTTCTTCCATTTTCTAATGATTGCTCCAACAGTGGACCTTTTTTCACCAAGCTGCTAGGCAATTTCTCTGTCACCCTTTCCAGCCGTGTGGAGTTGTACAATTTTGTCTCTGGTGTCTTTGGACAGCTGTTTTGGTCTTGGCCATGTTCCAAGTTTGAGTCTTACTGATTGTATGGGGTGGACAGGTGTCTTTATGCAGCTAACGACCTCACACAGGTGCATCTGATTCAGGTTAATACATGGAGTGGAGGTGGACTTTTAAAGGCGAAGTAACAGGTCTTTGAGGGTCAGAATTCTAGCTGATAGACAGGTGTTCAAATACTTATTTGCAGCGGTAAATCGGTAAAAAAAAATCATACATTGCGATTTCTGGATTTTTTTTTTTTAGATTGTCTCTCTGACAGTGGACAAGCACCTACGATGAAAATTTCAGACCCCTCCAAGATTTCTAAGTGTGAGAACTTGCAATATAGCAGGGTGTTCAAATACTTATTTTCTTCACTGTAAATGTTGGACTGTCCCATACTGGAGTTCTATTAATGTGGCTCAATGTGGCAACGTCCATCTTTAGATCGCAAACTAGCGAAGGCTGACTCAACACCAGGTTGCAGCACAGTAATCCACTCTATTTGGTCTCAATTTCTACAAGACAGAATTAATATCAGGAAACAATTCCATGCCAATACCAGAATCCAAAATCAATTTTTTATGCCTTTGCCTAATTTTTATTGTCTGTTAAGCAAAGAACAACCTAAAATGAAATTGTGAGTTTCATGAGTAATCTCATCCCTAGCCATAGAATACTTTTGACCTCACACAAAATAAATTGGACTATGTACAGTACGTTATTTGTTTCCTTTGCTTAACACTGAATCCCTGTGCCTATGAAGAGAAAATCTTCATCGTAGGCTCACATCTTAATAAGCTACAGTTATATTGTATCAGTATCATTAAAACATTCTGCTCAATTGCTTCAGGCTTCCTCTCACACAAGACAAGCATTTTCTGTGACACACAGTGTCTGTTATTTATATTTTTGTGTCAGCTGAGTTAGTGATCTGACTGTGGTTTAACTTCTGTCTTTCAAAAGGAAAAAAGGTGGCAAAAGATATTTAATGGCCCTTATAGCCAAGGAGCCATTTGTAGAGGTGCAGCTGTCTATAAACAAGAGTTCCTGTGACATCACTGGCTTTGTTTTGAGGCTATGTATGTGCGTGCATGTGTGTGTTTGTAACCCCAGGGTGGGCTTGTTATCTGCTAAGGGGTGAATGAGCTGTTTGGAAGAAGGGGGGTTATCACCCTCGCTGGCTCTGAGTAATGCATTATATCTCTCTCTCTCAATGCTACCCTCTTCTTGGTTCCCCCCTAAAGCTCTCCCTTCTTTTCCCTCCATCTCTCGACCATCCCAAGAAGTCATTTACAAGATAGCATGAATGAAAATATCCATCAGTACTATGCGATCTGTGAGTGTCTGCATGTGTTGAGAGACCGCCAAACGATCAAGAGTGAGGTAGGGAGGGAGGGGAGAGATACAGCGACTCGGGGGAGGGCCGAGAACAAAAAAGATCTAGTCTATGCAAGATGACATGTAACGAAGGAGTCAAATCAGGGGAATTAGGGTTTAGTGTCCCTTCACCTTGTCTGAACATTCATTCAAAGGGGCCAGATCATCCGTCTATGGACGAGAGCACATCAACAAGCAAAAACACCAGGCAGCGAGAGTGAGAAATATGAGTTAAAGGTGGGGCAGGAGGGTGTAGTTTAGGTCTGCTTCATTGAGACAGGATTTGAGCCCATTGTTTGAATCTCAAAAGCATATTTTGAATTTATTCCCTCTGCTACCACTGAGACATTTTCCATAGAGCTGATATAACACTTATTTCAATAAATGTGAAAGTTAAAAAACACATCTGTGGTATCAGTGGAGAAGTGGAACGGGGAGGGACGTAGGGTTTAATCTGTGATGGCTGGGGGTCTACGTACAAGGGGGAAGCTTGGATTTTCTCTCATTTTTGTTGGAGTTGAAGCGTGTGCTGTCGAAGGGAGAACCACAGCAGGGCCTTTGTAGTCAAGTGCTCTCACTTCCTAAGAAGCCATTAGTTTGGTTTCTTTCACTTGCCTCCACCACACAATAAAACAGCACACCATTCAAGAAGGCTGAGAATCAGGGAGACAAAGTTCAGTCTTTCAAAACATGGAGCTAGATAATCATAATGCCACACCGCACTGAAAACTGGTCAGCTCTTCTCTAATTACAATGTCACTCCTGAGATCAGGCGTCAGGATATTCAATGTATTACCTTGACACACACACACACACACACACACACACACACACACACACACACACACACACACAACAATTTTCTCCGCTTGGCTCATTGTTCAGTCAGCCTTTCTCTTATGGTTGCCAAGCGTGCCTAATCTAAAACACACCTCGTCTCAGCTAAAGAGCCGTGTCCTACTCTCTCTGTTACAGAGCAAATTCAAAGCTGTTTAATTTGCTGCAACGTTCCAGGAGAAGGGGAGGGGAGGGAGGGATCTGTCTCTTTTTAGAAAGCAACAAGATAGGGTTTCTTGTAACAAGGCAACATCAGTGGAAAAACTGTAAAATAAAGAAGACCCATGCGACAGTATCATGTCAATAGTTATAACAACGATCCAAAAGACATGACAAATTAAGGAAGCAAAATTGGGCCTGCCCTTTTTCTAGCGGTCAAACGCTTTAGTCACTAATTTCCAGAGCAAAAGCTGAAGCTGGAGCCAATGATATTAAGTCCGTATCCCATCACTTTTTTTTGGTTAACTTTGTGTTCACCCTGATATCTTTATCATAAGGCCCAGTAAAAAGGCCAAAAGTCATGTGCGAACATACCCTATAAAGATGAATAATTTTCAAACAACGCTGAATGGAAAATTCCATGACAACGGCAAATAAGAATTGCATGTGAAACAAGTGAATCAGGAAATGAATTGAATAAATGTCTGCCAACTGATGTTTGACCATCTATCTCCCTTGAGTGCACTGATCCCAAAATTCAATGCCAAAAGGAATGCAATAAGGGAACCGCGAAGTTTGAGGGAACCAGCAGGCAAAAAAACACAAAGCCTCTGAGGAAGAGTGATGACCCAAGGAATGCAGGGACCAACATTAGGCTTCCTGAAACAAGTACAGAGAAAATAATAGCCTCATAATATTGATTTCAGAGCACAGCATCTTAATGAGGAAAATGGTGCCTGTCATTGCCATGGTGAATCACCAGCTCAACACCAGTCTATAGTATGGGTAGTCCTCTCATGTTGTGTTATGGCGTACTCATACTAGCCTAGATGAACCAAGACAGACTTCTTTATACTCGCACCTGTAGCGACCTCGCTGACTTCACTGCGGCTCTCCCTCTCGTAGTTTACCTTTATACTCCAGCGCAACCCACATGTGCAGTTTTGAAAATGTGCTGTAGTTCTTCTGGAAGCCAAAGGTGTCGCTACAGCTGGTACTGGTTAGGACAATACAGTATGGAGTTTCCTCAGCATGTTTGGTCATTTCCGGTGGCCGTTTTTACTTCCCTTTTCATAACAAGGAACAAAGCAACAACAATGGCAAAAGTGTCTGCTTGAACAAATGGAACTAAATGACCAGATACGTTTAATTATGCTGTAAAATCGATCAAGAAGGCGGCGCCGTAAGGAGTATGTCGAGTGGGGTGGAACGGTGAGTACGTCATCACAGGATGTGACTAAATGGGACCGATCACAAGAGATGGCGTGCAGCAACTTTTTGATCTGTGTACGGCATGCTACGCACAAATTACACATAGCTGCCGCACAGCGCCATCCGCAAGTCAAGTGATGTCACACGAGCGTTGTTGTTGACGTCATTCTACATTTCATTGTATTGATACTGTGTGTGGTTGTCAAAAGGAGGTATCAAAATTATACAATATGTGCACGCACGTGTGCTAGTGCAGGGCTCAACAGTCACTGTCCTTATTGTGACTGGATCATTTGTAGGAATCAAGGTGGTGGTGATATCACCTGAAAAACTGACTGTGTTAAACGAATAATTCTGTTTTGTTTTTCACTTAAATGTTTATGTGATTGCCTGGTGACCAGTCCAGGGAGTACCTCCCCTACTGCCCATAGTCAGCTGGGATAGGCTGCAGCTCACACGTAAACTTTAATATTATATGAAGTACAGAAAACAATTGTTTCTGGCAGCCCTAGTGTGAACCCAGTGAAATGCTTTTGTTCACATGACATCCTTGTTGAACAAAAGGGAGAAACCCCAAAACTCAATTGCTCCTCTGTGGCACTTCCTGCTGGGTTATCCCTGTGGGGCGGCCTGACAGGTAATGAAGGCCTGGAGGTGCACAGATGCTTGAATCCTCAACTCGTCTCTCTCTAACTCACTTAGCACATCCCTGACAGTTATTCCTTGTACTGACTGGAAAAACAGTGGGAAATGCATAGCAGGCCAAGTTGTCAGCCCCCTGCCCAACAAAGCAGGCCTACAGCTGACTGAGCTCCTAAGGGAGAACTGAGGCTCTTTGACACCCTGGCCCCCGTTTCCGCTCAGCAAACCTACGCATTCTCATTTACCAGGCGGCAGGTGGTTGAATTACAGTAAAACGTCTCCAGCGTGACGAGATGTGGGAGAGCACAAAAGGACTTTAAAAATAGATCTATGCAGTTTAGGGACAAGCAACACATTGTTGTGTTTCAATACAAGATGACTAGAAGGGCTTGCCCCCCTTGTTAGCCTGACTGCAAAACATTAGTTGACCAGCAGCTTGACTTGAGATGTGCTGTGCATATCTGGCTCTAAGCCCAAAAGGTGTCCTGGCTAATGAAAAAGTGGCCCTTCATGGACTGAGCAACACTATATTGGCTCTTGAAGGGGAATCCATACTTCGAAGTAAAATGGAGATATATTGCAGATTGTTTGGTTGACACTGAAACAAGATCAGAAGTATTTTGGTCCACTTTGATTGCTAGAATGATGCTGTCCCGAATGTGAGTGCAATAATCAACAGGGTAGAACGATACATTAACACTAGAAAATTGTATATTAAATTACAACTGATTTTGAAAAATAATAAAGAATACAATTCTGTGATTGAATTGATTATGTTGATAAAATAGAGTACATGACATGATTCACAATTAAGTCATACTTTACAAGTAGAATTAAATTTCTGGTGGCACATGCTCTGCATTACTGCCAACAGCTGGTCCTGGTATAAAGGAGAAAGGGAGCAAGGAAGAGCAGGTTATACAGCACCGTGTCAAACATATTCATGCTGCACAGCTTAATCTGTGTGCACCTGACACAGAGAGTGACACAGACAGACACTCCTGAGTTCCGTGGCGGTTGCGCCGAAGAGCGCCAGCTGTCCACATCAACAACTCCTCTCAACGACAGTACACACACAAGGTGTTTTTCTAGTGGCGAGCCTGCAATCTCACTCGCACACTTGTGCGCTCACACTTTATAAGGCACTGTCACTACACTAATCTGCCTCTCTCTGAGGGGAATTTACTAAATTAAATCAATTATTGTCTTTATCTGAGCCAAAGAAAGCTCACCTACCACGTACCACCACTGTGGCAGCCATGTTGTGTGATTTACACAGGGGGAAGAAATGAAGCGTGAGCTGGGGAGGGCAGGTGGTTTCCATTAGCTCTCGCCATTTTAAATAGACTAGCCAAGAGGCATTGAGTGAGTTCAGAAGGAAGGAGGCATGGTATGGCAGCCTGCCACCTGGAGCAACAAACACGGTTTTGCTGTAGTGAAGGGAACCATGTGTATGCTTTCTGTGCATGACACAACAGCATTACCAGAGATAGGGGGGAACAGTGTGACTTAAAAAAAAAAAGGTATGTCTACACTACGTGACATGTACTTCCGAATTTGCACAACGACTGGTCATCAGCATAGTGTGTGCATTTTTATTTTTGTTTTTGCACCAGTGCGCCTCTGTGCATTACTCTCCCAGTGATTTCCCTCATGGCTGTTTGTATAATATCCAGAGACAAAATCAATAAACAGTTTTGAGCAGTGGATCTGGAGGTGCCTATAGGAGATGGCTAAACCACGGGGCAGAGATTGATTTTGCCGGGTCTGATTGCAGTGGATGCCACCTGTTCTGCCCACTGGTCAAGCATACAACCATCTTCTTGTGCACACCAGTACTTCATCTCTTTAAAACTGCAGCAAAGCTAGTTTTAGCTGGAGGACTACCTATTGGCTGATTGCATATCTCCTTCCACCCTTTTCTAACCAGTCGGCTCTAAGCTGCCTGAACCCATCTCACAGGATAGAGAGGCTAAGCTTTGTGGGTGGCTGGAGATGAGGACTGTGTTTCAATACCAGCTCACCTTTTGTGATGACACAGAATTGTGTATTTGTAGGTCCCATGATATGGAAGCAATCAAAACACTATATTTTGTTTATTTATTTTTTTATGTACAACGTTTTCTGTTTTGTTCCCCTTATGCTAGTCCCTCTCCTCCAGTCGGAGTCTTTGCAAATCCCTCACCCAGGGTGGTCAGTTTTACATATTGTGTCTCACTAGACCGCTATAAAGGGATTTAACATTTAGTAAAGCATAATCCATTGCAGGCTTTGTGCCTGCCTAAGCTGCGCACATCAAATCTGATTGCAAGAAGGCTGCTAGCAAGCAGGAGGAGAAAAACACGCAGCCCACTCACAAACAGAGCTTATCACTTGAACAATAAGCAGAGGAGACAGCAGGAGGTCAGTTACTGAGGTGGAGGATCTTCTGGTTGACAATGGGTGGTAAATTGCATACTAGTGTAGGGGCTCATCCCTGATCGAAGACAGCCTGGCGCAACTAGAGTGTGGAAGAGCAGGGAAGGGGGGGGCAAGGGTGTGACAACCAGCCAGCTCTCGACCTGTCAAGTTAATTGAAGGAGAAGACAGGAAACATAAATATTCCCCACCAAGCAGGCACCGGCTCCACTGTTCGCTCAGATGTAGAAGTATAAATATTCGGGAGGGCTAATCCACTGAGACGCTTGACTTTGTTTATGTGCCTTTTGAATGTTTCATTGATGTGACTGACTGCTTACCCTTTTCTTTGTCAATCCCCCTTACCGACCCCCACCATCAGCATGGTTGAATTATGAGACAAAGCCTTGGTGCGCTGTCTATTAAACATGAGAAAAGGGTTTCAGTGTAGTCTGTGCAAATTATTAAACAGATGCAAAAAGGGACTAATAGCCAGGTTTTGTTAGAGTGAGTCAACTTGTTTAAGGATCTCTACTGATACCAGAGGTGATTTCTGCTAACGGTTATGGCAGGCTCTACTACAGTACTAATGTCATCGCTATTATGGTTCATGGAAAAGGAATGATTGAAGGAATGTGTGGTAACGTGATGGAGAGCATTGTCTAACATGCTGGCTTTAAGTTCCTTTATCTTTCTGTTTAATATACAAACACCCCATTACTTGACCTTTTTCTTGCAGTTACATAAATGGGAGTGCACATCAGATATGAATAATAAGGGCCATAGAGACAGGGGATGCACACTTAGTGACTGTCTTAAAACATGTGGACATTTTAAGCACAAGTAACTGCTAATCAGCAGGAACATTAAAGTGGTAGTTTAATTCCAAGGTTTGTGGTTTTGATGAATCCGTCCAGTACTGCAAACACCAAAGTGCCTTTTGTTCTTGGAAGGAAAGCATAGTTTCCAGTGAGTTTGATCATGTTTGCATGTACTCATCATTCTATCACATCATGTATTGAAGCACCACTTTCCTTTATTGACTTAGCCCGAGACAAAGCACAGAGAGGGTCAACTCTGAATCAATTGTGTGACGCATTGGCCTTTAGACTGAGGTAGTCGTTGCAATCTGTACGTAGCAAATTGTAAAGGGGAGATTTGTTATTTTTTAATTCCAAACCAAGTATAACAACAACAATGTGTGATAAAAGGAAATGAGATTGCATTGTCGAGTTGTTTAAGACCATCTTTATATTGGGTAGGTTGATGAATGAGGATTGACTCGTTTTACTACATATAATGAGCGGCCATGCCAATATGCTGCCCCCCTGCTGATAATTAGATTAGACAGGACAAGGACTTACCTCCTGGTCTGTAAACAACATCGTCTTCTGTGATGAACGACGTGATTTCGCCGTTCTCTGTGCGCTCGTAGCGGGACTTCTTCTTGGGCATCTTTTTCTTGCCCTTCTTGCCGGCATCCTCTGTCGTGCCACTACCTCCACCTGTGCTGCCGTTGTCGTTGTCCTCATCCTCACTGTGTTCGCTCTCTGCATAGTTCTTGGCACCACCCTCCAGGGTACAACTGCGCCTGGGCCTGGAGCTCTCACTCTCACCCCGTTCCCCGTCTTGCCGGCGGGACTTCCCAGACTCCCTCTTGTCCCTGTCCCGATCTCTGTCCCTGTCCCGTTCTTTCTCCCTCTCTTTCTCTTTGTCAGCCGTCATGATCCGCCACGTGCCTTCCTCAGTCCTCTCACGGCTGGGCCTCCGTGAAAGGTAGACTGTGAGCCTGGGCTTCAGTCTTCTGAATTTACCAGTCAAATCCAGGGAAAATTTGGCCACACCAACAACCCCAGTGTTTCAGAAGAGCTGGGGAAAAGAGAGGCAGAAAAAAAAAACAAGAGTGAGCATCATCTTTACTGGGCAGAAGTTAATAGCTTGTAGATGAGCAATACATGATTGTTTCAAGAGGCCATGTGGCTGGGGAGACTAGCAACAGTCATTGTTGGCAGCATCCTCAACAATCATTAACACTTGTGAGAGCAGCTTTACCAAATGGACAGAACCTTCTAGCTTCCTGCTAAAATATTTGCCATCTTTCAACAAGGCATTATTATGTGTACACAATAAAAGGTTGTTGAAAAGAAAGTCAAAAAACAATATAAATGGAGGTCATAGCTGAATAACTCAAACAAAACATGAAGGATGAGGCTAGCAGCCAATAAACGTGTCAGGGGGGTTTTCAGGATAAACAGGACGGGAGCGAAAAGCATGAAGCTCACTGACAGTTTGCTGGCTAGCTTCTATGCAAACCATCTGTAATGACACCGAGCTGAATTTTATTTGCTGTGTATGTGTGTGTACACTGGCTTACTGGACTCTGCCACACTCCAAGCCCTCCACCACAGCCACCACTGTGTTGATGTCAAATGAAAGGTCTGGAGGGAAGAACACAGCAATCCAGTGCATAGGGAAATAGGATCATTTTCAACAATCCCAAAAAGGTACTGGTAGCATAATGGAAGTCTCCAAGTGTGCAAACTTGAAGAAGCCTGCTGTGTGCACAACTCTTGTTACACCTGAAAGCAGGTTCAACACTTCACCGCTATTTATCCAAAGCAACAAATTAACAGGAAATAGTCATTACATTCCCAAGCGGGATAAGGTAACCCGTTACCATGCCTGTGACAGTAGAGTGAAGAGAAGGAATTGTGAAACATGAGAAACACACACACACACGCACACACAGAGGTGTGTGGTGACGACCATGCTCCTAAGCAGTGGGTGATGTCACTTTGTGAGCAGACACCAAGTGACACGGCAGCTGCTTCTGTTGTCGGCTTGCTCGCAAACACCGGGCCTGATTAAACCGCAGCCTCGTCACAGCCCCATTAATCACCTAATGATGAGTTACCACGGCGACCACTGGGCTGCCAGGCTGTATGCACAGGGGACACATTAATGCATGCACGATATTCAAG